>NC_068438.1:46768762-46845996 GCF_023373465.1 Oncorhynchus keta
AGTAGATTTTATGGTATTGTACTGTATGTCATTACATAGTATTTACTTGGATACCATATTTATATATTACTGTAGGTATACAGAATTATTCTTGCCACAGAGCTGCCTGTAAGATACTGTCAAATTCACGGCAACCCCTTTACAGTGCAGGTCATTTACAGGTAACTACCAAAAGTTACAGGACTGTTTCGCTAGCACAGACTGGAATATCTTCCACTATTCATCCAATAAAAGTTACAGGACTGTTTCGCTAGCACAGACTGGAATATCTTCCACTATTCATCCAATAAAAGTTACAGGACTGTTTCGCTAGCACAGACTGGAATATCTTCCACTATTCATCCAATAAAAGTTACAGGACTGTTTCGCTAGCACAGACTGGAATATCTTCCACTATTCATCCAATAAAAATTACAGGACTGTTTCGCTAGCACAGACTGGAATATCTTCCACTATTCATCCAATAAAAGTTACAGGACTGTTTCGCTAGCACAGACTGGAATATCTTCCACTATTCATCCAATAAAAGTTACAGGACTGTTTCGCTAGCACAGACTGGAATATCTTCCACTATTCATCCAATAAAAATTACAGGACTGTTTCGCTAGCACAGACTGGAATATCTTCCACTATTCATCCAATAAAAGTTACAGGACTGTTTCGCTAGCACAGACTGGAATATCTTCCACTATTCATCCAATAAAAGTTACAGGACTGTTTCTCTAGCACAGACTGGAATATCTTCCACTATTCATCCAATAAAAGTTACAGGACTGTTTCGCTAGCACAGACTGGAATATCTTCCACTATTCATCCAATAAAAGTTACAGGACTGTTTCGCTAGCACAGACTGGAATATCTTCCACTATTCATCCAATAAAAGTTACAGGACTGTTTCTCTAGCACAGACTGGAATATCTTCCACTATTCATCCAATAAAAGTTACAGGACTGTTTCGCTAGCACAGACTGGAATATCTTCCACTATTCATCCAATAAAAGTTACAGGACTGTTTCGCTAGCACAGACTGGAATATCTTCCACTATTCATCCAATAAAAGTTACAGGACTGTTTCGCTAGCACAGACTGGAATATCTTCCACTATTCATCCAATAAAAGTTACAGGACTGTTTCGCTAGCACAGACTGGAATATCTTCCACTATTCATCCAATAAAAGTTACAGGACTGTTTCGCTAGCACAGACTGGAATATCTTCCACTATTCATCCAATAAAAGTTACAGGACTGTTTCGCTAGCACAGACTGGAATATCTTCCACTATTCATCCAATAAAAGTTACAGGACTGTTTCGCTAGCACAGACTGGAATATCTTCCACTATTCATCCAATAAAACTGTTACAGGACTGTTTCAGGACTAGCACAGACTGGAATATCTTCCACTATTCATCCAATAAAAATTACAGGACTGTTTCGCTAGCACAGACTGGAATATCTTCCACTATTCATCCAATAAAAGTTACAGGACTGTTTCGCTAGCACAGACTGGAATATCTTCCACTATTCATCCAATAAAAGTTACAGGACTGTTTCGCTAGCACAGACTGGAATATCTTCCACTATTCATCCAATAAAAGTTACAGGACTGTTTCGCTAGCACAGACTGGAATATCTTCCACTATTCATCCAATAAAAATTACAGGACTGTTTCGCTAGCACAGACTGGAATATCTTCCACTATTCATCCAATAAAAATTACAGGACTGTTTCGCTAGCACAGACTGGAATATCTTCCACTATTCATCCAATAAAAGTTACAGGACTGTTTCGCTAGCACAGACTGGAATATCTTCCACTATTCATCCAATAAAAGTTACAGGACTGTTTCGCTAGCACAGACTGGAATATCTTCCACTATTCATCCAATAAAAGTTACAGGACTGTTTCGCTAGCACAGACTGGAATATCTTCCACTATTCATCCAATAAAAGTTACAGGACTGTTTCGCTAGCACAGACTGGAATATCTTCCACTATTCATCCAATAAAAGTTACAGGACTGTTTCGCTAGCACAGACTGGAATATCTTCCACTATTCATCCAATAAAAATGACAGGACTGTTTCGCTAGCACAGACTGGAATATCTTCCACTATTCATCCAATAAAAGTTACAGGACTGTTTCGCTAGCACAGACTGGAATATCTTCCACTATTCATCCAATAAAAGTTACAGGACTGTTTCGCTAGCACAGACTGGAATATCTTCCACTATTCATCCAATAAAAATTACAGGACTGTTTCGCTAGCACAGACTGGAATATCTTCCACTATTCATCCAATAAAAGTTACAGGACTGTTTCGCTAGCACAGACTGGAATATCTTCCACTATTCATCCAATAAAAGTTACAGGACTGTTTCGCTAGCACAGACTGGAATATCTTCCACTATTCATCCAATAAAAATTACAGGACTGTTTCGCTAGCACAGACTGGAATATCTTCCACTATTCATCCAATAAAAGTTACAGGACTGTTTCGCTAGCACAGACTGGAATATCTTCCACTATTCATCCAATAAAAGTTACAGGACTGTTTCGCTAGCACAGACTGGAATATCTTCCACTATTCATCCAATAAAAGTTACAGGACTGTTTCGCTAGCACAGACTGGAATATCTTCCACTATTCATCCAATAAAAGTTACAGGACTGTTTCTAGCACAGACTGGAAGCACAGACTGGAATATCTTCCACTATTCATCCAATAAAAGTTACAGGACTGTTTCGCTAGCACAGACTGGAATATCTTCCACTATTCATCCAATAAAAGTTACAGGACTGTTTCGCTAGCACAGACTGGAATATCTTCCACTATTCATCCAATAAAAGTTACAGGACTGTTTCGCTAGCACAGACTGGAATATCTTCCACTATTCATCCAATAAAAGTTACAGGACTGTTTCGCTAGCACAGACTGGAATATCTTCCACTATTCATCCAATAAAAGTTACAGGACTGTTTCGCTAGCACAGACTGGAATATCTTCCACTATTCATCCAATAAAAGTTACAGGACTGTTTCGCTAGCACAGACTGGAATATCTTCCACTATTCATCCAATAAAAGTTACAGGACTGTTTCGCTAGCACAGACTGGAATATCTTCCACTATTCATCCAATAAAAGTTACAGGACTGTTTCGCTAGCACAGACTGGAATATCTTCACTATTCACTATTCATCAGACAATCCAAAAATTACAGGACTGTTTCGCTAGCACAGACTGGAATATCTTCCACTATTCATCCAATAAAAATTACAGGACTGTTTCGCTAGCACAGACTGGAATATCTTCCACTATTCATCCAATAAAAGTTACAGGACTGTTTCGCTAGCACAGACTGGAATATCTTCCACTATTCATCCAATAAAAATGACAGGACTGTTTCGCTAGCACAGACTGGAATATCTTCCACTATTCATCCAATAAAAGTTACAGGACTGTTTCGCTAGCACAGACTGGAATATCTTCCACTATTCATCCAATAAAAGTTACAGGACTGTTTCGCTAGCACAGACTGGAATATCTTCCACTATTCATCCAATAAAAGTTACAGGACTGTTTCGCTAGCACAGACTGGAATATCTTCCACTATTCATCCAATAAAAGTTACAGGACTGTTTCGCTAGCACAGACTGGAATATCTTCCACTATTCATCCAATAAAAGTTACAGGACTGTTTCGCTAGCACAGACTGGAATATCTTCCACTATTCATCCAATAAAAATTACAGGACTGTTTCGCTAGCACAGACTGGAATATCTTCCACTATTCATCCAATAAAAATTACAGGACTGTTTCGCTAGCACAGACTGGAATATCTTCCACTATTCATCCAATAAAAGTTACAGGACTGTTTCGCTAGCACAGACTGGAATATCTTCCACTATTCATCCAATAAAAATTACAGGACTGTTTCGCTAGCACAGACTGGAATATCTTCCACTATTCATCCAATAAAAATTACAGGACTGTTTCGCTAGCACAGACTGGAATATCTTCCACTATTCATCCAATAAAAATTACAGGACTGTTTCGCTAGCACAGACTGGAATATCTTCCACTATTCATCCAATGGCATTGAGATCTTTACCACATTAGCGACCTGCTTCATTAATAAGTGCATCGACGACGTCATCCCCACGGTGACTGTATCCCTACCCAGAAGTCATGGATAACAGGGAACATCTGCTTTGAGCTAAAGGCTAGAGCTACCGCTTTCACTGAGCGGGACACTAATCCGGACGCATACAAGGAATCCCGCTACGCCCTCCAACGAACCATCAAATACCATCAAATAAGTGTCAACCAAGAACCAAAAACAAATAGCTACAGTGTGATAGCAACAGTGTGATAGCTACAGTGTGATAGCTACAGTGTGATAGCAGCAGTGTGATAGCAGCAGTGTGATAGCAGCAGTGTGATAGCAACAGTGTGATAGAAGCAGTGTGATAGCAGCAGTGTGATAGCAGCAGTGTGATAGCAACAGTGTGATAGCAGCAGTGTGATAGCAGCAGTGTGATAGCAGCAGTGTGATAGCAGCAGTGTGATAGCAACAGTGTGATAGAAGCAGTGTGATAGCAGCAGTGTCATAGCAGCAGTGTGATAGCAGCAGTGTGATAGCAACAGTGTGATAGAAGCAGTGTGATAGCAGCAGTGTGATAGCAGCAGTGTGATAGCAACAGTGTGATAGCAGCAGTGTGATAGCAACAGTGTGATAGCTACAGTGTGATAGCTACAGTGTGATAGCAGCAGTGTGATAGCAGCAGTGTGATAGCAGCAGTGTGATAGCAACAGTGTGATAGAAGCAGTGTGATAGCAGCAGTGTGATAGCAGCAGTGTGATAGCAACAGTGTGATAGCAGCAGTGTGATAGCAGCAGTGTGATAGCAGCAGTGTGATAGCAGCAGTGTGATAGCAACAGTGTGATAGAAGCAGTGTCATAGCAGCAGTGTGATAGCAGCAGTGTGATAGCAGCAGTGTGATAGCAACAGTGTGATAGAAGCAGTGTGATAGCAGCAGTGTGATAGCAGCAGTGTGATAGCAACAGTGTGATAGCAGCAGTGTGATAGCAACAGTGTGATAGAAGCAGTGTGATAGCAGCAGTGTCATAGCAGCAGTGTGATAGCAACAGTGTCATAGCAGCAGTGTGATAGCAGCAGTGTGATAGCACACACTCACAGCTACACAGCTACACACACACACACACACACACACCTACATTCACACACTCACAGCTACACACACACACACACACACACACACGCACACACACAAACACACACTCACAGCTACACACACACACACACCTACATTCACACACTAACAGCCACACACACACACACACACACACACACACACACACACACACACACACACACACACACACACACACACACACACACACACCTACACTCACAGCTACACACACACACACATTCACACACTCACAACTACACTCACACACACACACACTCACACCTACATTCACACACTAACAACTACACACACACACCTACATTCACACACACACACTCACACCTACATTTACACACTCACAGCTACACACACACACCTACATTCAAACACTCACAGCTACACACACACACACACAAATTCACACACTCACAACTACACTCACACACACACACACACACACACTCACACCTACATTCACACACTAACAGCTACACACACACACACACACACACACACACACACACACACACACACACACACACACACACACATTCACACACACAGCTACACTCACACACACACACACACACACACACACACCTACATACACACACTCACAGCGACACACACACACACACACACACCTACATTCACACACTCACAGCTACACACACACACCTACATTCACACACTCACAGCCACACACACACACACACACACACACACACACACACACACACACACACACACACACACACACACACACACACACACACACACACACACACACACACACACACACACACCTACATTCACACACAAACAGCTACACACACACACCTACATTCACACACTCACAGCTACACACACACACACACACACACACACACACACACACACACACACACACACACACACACACACACACACACACACACACACACACACACACACACACACACACACACACACACACCTACATTCACACACTCACAGCTACACACACACACACACGCACACACACATTCACACACTCACAGCTACACTCACACACACACACACACACACTCACACCTACATTCACACACGAACAGCTACACACACACACCTACATTCACACACTCACAGCTACACACACATTCACACACTCACAGCTACACTCACACACACACACACACACACACACCTACATTCACACACTCACACCTACACACACACACCACTGGAATTAACTCTCCACGGGGAGAGAGGCGGTGAAGATGGAGATAATTCCCTGAAAACCTCACTTCACTCTGGGAATGACAGTCTGACCGGTGCACATGGCCTGGATTAATTATTGATCCACAGGATACAGACTGGTTCAGAGAGGAGTGAAGGAGGGAGGACGGGAGAAGACGTACTCTGCTGACGGGAGGTAGTAGCGTCAGAGAGAGTAATGAGAGGAGAGAAGAGAGGGAGGAAAAGAAGGAGATACGTGAGGAAGGAATAGAGGGAGAAGAGAGGGAGGAATAGAGGAGAGAAGAGATGGAGTAATAGTAGCAGTATAGATGTGTAATAGTAGCAGTATAGATGTGTAATAGTAGCAGTATAGAGGTGTAATAGCAGCAGTATAGATGTGTAATAGCAGCAGTATAGATGTGTAATAGTAGCAGTATAGATGTGTAATAGTAGCAGTATAGATGTGTAATAGTAGCAGTATAGAGGTGTAATATCAGCAGTATAGATGTGTAATAGCAGCAGTATAGATGTGTAATAGTAGCAGTATAGATGTGTAATGGCAGCAGTATAGATGTGTAATAGCAGCAGTATAGATGTGTAATAGTAGCAGTATAGATGTGTAATAGTAGCAGTATAGATGTGTAATAGTAGCAGTATAGAGGTGTAATATCAGCAGTATAGATGTGTAATAGCAGCAGTATATATGTGTATTAGCAGCAGTATAGATGTGTAATAGCAGCAGTATAGATGTGTAATAGTAGCAGTATAGATGTGTAATAGTAGCAGTATAGATGTGTAATAGCAGCAGTATAGATGTGTAATAGTAGCAGTATAGATGTGTAATAGTAGCAGTATAGATGTGTAATATCAGCAGTATAGATGTGTAATAGCAGCAGTATAGATGTGTAATAGTAGCAGTATAGATGTGTAATAGCAGCAGTATAGATGTGTAATAGCAGCAGTATAGATGTGTAATAGTAGCAGTATAGATGTGTAATAGTAGCAGTATAGAGGTGTAATAGCAGCAGTATAGATGTGTAATAGCAGCAGTATAGATGTGTAATAGCAGCAGTATAGATGTGTAATAGTAGCAGTATAGATGTGTAATAGTAGCAGTATAGATGTGTAATAGTAGCAGTATAGATGTGTAATAGCAGCAGTATAGATGTGTAATAGCAGCAGTATAGATGTGTAATAGTAGCAGTATAGATGTGTAATAGTAGCAGTATAGATGTGTAATAGTAGCAGTATAGATGTGTAATAGCAGCAGTATAGATGTGTAATAGCAGCAGTATAGATGTGTAATAGCAGCAGTATAGATGTGTAATAGTAGCAGTATAGATGTGTAATAGTAGCAGTATAGATGTGTAATAGCAGCAGTATAGATGTGTAATAGTAGCAGTATAGATGTGTAATAGTAGCAGTATAGATGTGTAATAGCAGCAGTATAGATGTGTAATAGCAGCAGTATAGATGTGTAATAGTAGCAGTATAGATGTGTAATAGCAGCAGTATAGATGTGTAATAGCAGCAGTATATAGGTGTAATAGCAGCAGTATAGATGTGTAATAGCAGCAGTATAGATGTGTAATAGCAGCAGTATAGATGTGTAATAGCAGCAGTATAGATGTGTAATAGCAGCAGTATAGATGTGTAATAGCAGCAGTATAGAGGTGTAATAGCAGCAGTATAGAGGTGTAATAGCAGCAGTATAGAGGTGTAATAGCAGCAGTATAGAGGTGTAATAGCAGCAGTATAGAGGTGTAATAGCAGCAGTATAGAGGTGTAATAGCAGCAGTATAGATGTGTAATAGCAGCAGTATAGAGGTGTAATAGTAGCAGTATAGAGGTGTAATAGCAGCAGTATAGATGTGTAATAGCAGCAGTATAGATGTGTAATAGCAGCAGTAATAGCAGCAGTATAGATGTGTAATAGCAGCAGTATAGATAGCGTAATGTGTAAGCACAGCAGTATAGAGGTGTAATAGCAGCAGTATAGAGGTGTAATAGTAGCAGTATAGATGTGTAATAGCAGCAGTATAGAGGCGTAATAGCAGCAGTATAGATGTGTAATAGTAGCAGTATAGATGTGTAATAGCAGCAGTATAGATGTGTAATAGCAGCAGTATAGATGTGTAATAGCAGCAGTATAGATGTGTAATAGCAGCAGTATAGATGTGTAATAGTAGCAGTATAGATGTGTAATAGCAGCAGTATAGATGTGTAATAGCAGCAGTATAGATGTGTAATAGCAGCAGTATAGATGTGTAATAGCAGCAGTATAGATGTGTAATAGCAGCAGTATAGAGGTGTAATAGCAGCAGTATAGATGTGTAATAGCAGCAGTATAGATGTGTAATAGCAGCAGTATAGAGGTGTAATAGCAGCAGTATAGAGGTGTAATAGCAGCAGTATAGATGTGTAATAGCAGCAGTATAGATGTGTAATAGCAGCAGTATAGAGGTGTAATAGCAGCAGTATAGAGGTGTAATAGCAGCAGTATAGATGTGTAATAGCAGCAGTATAGAGGTGTAATAGCAGCAGTATAGATGTGTAATAGTAGCAGTATAGATGTGTAATAGCAGCAGTATAGATGTGTAATAGCAGCAGTATAGATGTGTAATAGCAGCAGTATAGATGTGTAATAGCAGCAGTATAGATGTGTAATAGCAGCAGTATAGATGTGTAATAGCAGCAGTATAGATGTGTAATAGCAGCAGTATAGATGTGTAATAGCAGCAGTATAGATGTGTAACAGCAGCAGTATAGATGTGTAATAGTAGCAGTATAGATGTGTAATAGCAGCAGTATAGATGTGTAATAGTAGCAGTATAGATGTGTAATAGCAGCAGTATAGATGTGTAATAGTAGCAGTATAGATGTGTAATAGCAGCAGTATAGATGTGTAATAGTAGCAGTATAGATGTGTAATAGTAGCAGTATAGATGTGTAATAGTAGCAGTATAGATGTGTAATAGCAGCAGTATAGATGTGTAATAGCAGCAGTATAGATGTGTAATAGCAGCAGTATAGATGTGTAATAGTAGCAGTATAGATGTGTAATAGCAGCAGTATAGATGTGTAATAGCAGCAGTATAGATGTGTAATAGCAGCAGTATAGATGTGTAATAGCAGCAGTATAGATGTGTAATAGCAGCAGTATAGAGGTGTAATAGTAGCAGTATAGATGTGTAATAGTAGCAGTATAGATGTGTAATAGCAGCAGTATAGATGTGTAATAGCAGCAGTATAGATGTGTAATAGCAGCAGTATAGATGTGTAATAGCAGCAGTATAGATGTGTAATAGCAGCAGTATAGATGTGTAATAGCAGCAGTATAGATGTGTAATAGCAGCAGTATAGATGTGTAATAGCAGCAGTATAGATGTGTAATAGCAGCAGTATAGATGTGTAATAGTAGCAGTATAGATGTGTAATAGCAGCAGTATAGATGTGTAATAGCAGCAGTATAGATGTGTAATAGTAGCAGTATAGATGTGTAATAGCAGCAGTATAGATGTGTAATAGCAGCAGTATAGATGTGTAATAGCAGCAGTATAGATGTGTAATAGTAGCAGTATAGATGTGTAATAGCAGCAGTATAGATGTGTAATAGCAGCAGTATAGATGTGTAATAGTAGCAGTATAGATGTGTAATAGTAGCAGTATAGATGTGTAATAGTAGCAGTATAGATGTGTAATAGCAGCAGTATAGAGGTGTAATAGCAGCAGTATAGATGTGTAATAGCAGTATAGATGTGTAATAGTAGCAGTATAGATGTGTAATAGTAGCAGTATAGATGTGTAATAGCAGCAGTATAGATGTGTAATAGCAGCAGTATAGATGTGTAATAGTGCAGTATAGATGTGTAATAGCAGCAGTATAGATGTGTAATAGCAGCAGTATAGATGTGTAATAGCAGCAGTATAGATGTGTAATAGCAGCAGTATAGAGTATAGTATGTGTAATAGCAGCAGTATAGATGTGTAATAGCAGTATAGAGTGTAATAGCAGCAGTATAGATGTGTAATAGCAGCAGTATAGATGTGTAGCAGCAGTAAGCAGTATAGTGTAATAGCAGCAGTATAGATGTGTAATAGCAGCAGTATAGATGTGTAATAGCAGCAGTATAGATGTGTAATAGCAGCAGTATAGATGTGTAATAGCAGCAGTATAGATGTGTAATAGCAGCAGTATAGAGGTGTAATAGCAGCAGTATAGAGGTGTAATAGCAGCAGTATAGATGTGTAATAGCAGCAGTATAGATGTGTAATAGCAGCAGTATAGATGTGTAATAGCAGCAGTATAGATGTGTAATAGCAGCAGTATAGATGTGTAATAGCAGCAGTATAGATGTGTAATAGTAGCAGTATAGATGTGTAATAGCAGCAGTATAGATGTGTAATAGCAGCAGTATAGATGTGTAATAGCAGCAGTATAGATGTGTAATAGCAGCAGTATAGATGTGTAATAGCAGCAGTATAGATGTGTAATAGCAGCAGTATAGATGTGTAATAGCAGCAGTATAGATGTGTAATAGCAGCAGTATAGATGTGTAATAGCAGCAGTATAGATGTGTAATAGCAGCAGTATAGATGTGTAATAGCAGCAGTATAGATGTGTAATAGCAGCAGTATAGATAGATGTGTAATAGCAGCAGTATAGATGGTGTAATAGCAGCAGTATAGATGTGTAATAGCAGCAGTATAGATGTGTAATAGCAGCAGTATAGATGTGTAATAGCAGCAGTATAGATGTGTAATAGTAGCAGTATAGATGTGTAATAGCAGCAGTATAGATGTGTAATAGCAGCAGTATAGATGTGTAATAGCAGCAGTATAGAGATGTGTAATAGCAGCAGTATAGATGTGTAATAGCAGCAGTATAGATGTGTAGCAGTAGTATAGATGTGTAATAGCAGCAGTATAGATGTGTAATAGCAGCAGTATAGATGTGTAATAGCAGCAGTATAGATGTGTAATAGCAGCAGTATAGATGTGTAATAGCAGCAGTATAGATGTGTAATAGTAGCAGTATAGATGTGTAATAGCAGTATAGAGCAGTATAGATGTGTAATAGCAGCAGTATAGATGTGTAATAGCAGCAGTATAGATGTGTAATAGCAGCAGTATAGATGTGTAATAGCAGCAGTATAGATGTGTAATAGCAGCAGTATAGATGTGTAATAGCAGCAGTATAGATGTGTAATAGCAGCAGTATAGATGTGTAATAGCAGCAGTATAGATGTGTAATAGCAGCAGTATAGATGTGTAATAGAGCAGCAGTATAGATGTGTAATAGCAGCAGTATAGATGTGCAGCAGTATAGATGTGTAATAGCAGCAGTATAGATGTGTAATAGCAGCAGTATAGATGTGTAATAGCAGCAGTATAGATGTGTAATAGCAGCAGTATAGATGTGTAATAGTAGCAGTATAGATGTGTAATAGCAGCAGTATAGATGTGTAATAGCAGCAGTATAGATGTGTAATAGTAGCAGTATAGAGGTGTAATAGCAGCAGTATAGATGTGTAATAGCAGCAGTATAGATGTGTAATAGCAGCAGTATAGATGTGTAATAGCAGCAGTATAGATGTGTAATAGCAGCAGTATAGATGTGTAATAGCAGCAGTATAGATGTGTAATAGCAGCAGTATAGATGTGTAATAGCAGCAGTATAGATGTGTAATAGCAGCAGTATAGATGTGTAATAGCAGCAGTATAGATGTGTAATAGTAGCAGTATAGATGTGTAATAGCAGCAGTATAGATGTGTAATAGTAGCAGTATAGATGTGTATAGATGTGTAATAGTAGCAGTATAGATGTGTAATAGCAGCAGTATAGATGTGTAATAGTAGCAGTATAGATGTGTAATAGTAGCAGTATAGATGTGTAATAGCAGCAGTATAGATGTGTAATAGCAGCAGTATAGATGTGTAATAGCAGCAGTATAGATGTGTAATAGCAGCAGTATAGATGTGTAATAGCAGCAGTATAGATGTGTAATAGCAGCAGTATAGATGTAATAGCAGCAGTATTGTAATAGCAGCAGTATAGATGTGTAATAGCAGCAGTATAGATGTGTAATAGCAGCAGTATAGATGTGTAATAGCAGCAGTATAGATGTGTAATAGCAGCAGTATAGATGTGTAATAGCAGCAGTATAGATGTGTAATAGCAGCAGTATAGATGTGTAATAGCAGCAGTATAGATGTGTAATAGCAGCAGTATAGATGTGTAATAGTAGCAGTATAGATGTGTAATAGTATAGATGTGTAATAGTAGCAGTATAGATGTGTAATAGCAGCAGTATAGATGTGTAATAGCAGCAGTATAGATGTGTAATAGCAGCAGTATAGATGTGTAATAGTAGCAGTATAGATGTGTAATAGCAGTATAGATGTGTAATAGCAGCAGTATAGATGTGTAATAGCAGCAGTATAGATGTGTAATAGTAGCAGTATAGATGTGTAATAGCAGCAGTATAGATGTGTAATAGCAGCAGTATAGATGTGTAATAGTAGCAGTATAGATGTGTAATAGCAGCAGTATAGATGTGTAATAGCAGCAGTATAGATGTGTAATAGCAGCAGTATAGATGTGTAATAGCAGCAGTATAGATGTGTAATAGCAGCAGTATAGATGTGTAATAGCAGTATAGATGTGTAATAGCAGCAGTATAGATGTGTAATAGCAGCAGTATAGATGTGTAATAGCAGCAGTATAGATGTGTAATAGCAGCAGTATAGATGTGTAATAGCAGCAGTAGATAGTAGCAGTATAGATGTGTAATAGCAGCAGTATAGATGTGTAATAGTAGCAGTATAGATGTGTAATAGCAGCAGTATAGATGTGTGTAATAATAGCAGTATAGATGTGTGTAAGCAGTATAGATGTGTAATAGCAGCAGTATAGATGTGTAATAGCAGCATGTGTATAGTATAGATGTGTAATAGTAGCAGTATAGATGTGTAGTATATGTGTAATAGCAGCAGTATAGATGTGTAATAGCAGCAGTATAGATGTGTAATAGTAGCAGTATAGATGTGTAATAGCAGCAGTATAGATGTGTAATAGCAGCAGTATAGATGTGTAATAGCAGCAGTATAGATGTGTAATAGCAGCAGTATAGATGTGTAATAGCAGCAGTATAGATGTGTAATAGCAGCAGTATAGATGTGTAAGCAGTATAGTAATAGCAGCAGTATAGATGTGTAATAGCAGCAGTATAGATGTGTAATAGCAGCAGTATAGATGTGTAATAGCAGCAGTATAGATGTGTAATAGCAGCAGTATAGATGTGTAATAGCAGCAGTAATAGCAGTATAGATGTGTAATAGCAGCAGTATAGATGTGTAATAGCAGCAGTATAGATGTGTAATAGTAGCAGTATAGATGTGTAATAGCAGCAGTATAGATGTGTAATAGCAGCAGTATAGATGTGTAATAGCAGCAGTATAGATGTGTAATAGCAGCAGTAATAGTAGCAGTATAGATGTGTAATAGTAGCAGTATAGATGTGTAATAGCAGCAGTATAGATGTGTAATAGCAGCAGTATAGATGTGTAATAGTAGCAGTATAGATGTGTAGCAGCAGTATATGTGTAATAGCAGCAGTATAGATGTGTAATAGTGTAATAGATGTGTAATAGCAGTATAGATGTGTAATAGCAGCAGTATAGATGTGTAATAGCAGCAGTATAGATGTGTAATAGCAGCAGTATAGATGTGTAATAGTAGCAGTATAGATGTGTAATAGCAGCAGTAGTATATGTGTAATAGCAGCAGTATAGATGTGTAATAGCAGCAGTATAGATGTGTAATAGCAGCAGTATAGATGTGTAATAGCAGCAGTATAGATGTGTAATAGTAGCAGTATAGATGTGTAATAGCAGCAGTATAGATGTGTAATAGCAGCAGTATAGATGTGTAATAGCAGCAGTATAGATGTGTAATAGCAGTATAGATGTGTAATAGCAGCAGTATAGATGTGTAATAGCAGCAGCAGCAGTATAGAGGTGTAATAGCAGCAGTATAGATGTGTAATAGTAGCAGTATAGATGTGTAATAGCAGCAGTATAGATGTGTAATAGCAGCAGTATAGATGTGTAATAGCAGCAGTATAGATGTGTAATAGCAGCAGTATAGATGTGTAATAGCAGCAGTATAGATGTGTAATAGCAGCAGTATAGATGTGTAATAGCAGCAGTATAGATGTGTAATAGTAGCAGTATAGATGTGTAATAGCAGCAGTATAGATGTGTAATAGCAGCAGTATAGATGTGTAATAGCAGCAGTATAGATGTGTAATAGCAGCAGTATAGATGTGTAATAGCAGCAGTATAGATGTGTAATAGCAGCAGTATAGATGTGTAATAGCAGCAGTATAGATGTGTAATAGCAGCAGTATAGATGTGTAATAGTAGCAGTATAGATGTGTAATAGCAGCAGTATAGATGTGTAATAGTAGCAGTATAGATGTGTAATAGCAGCAGTATAGATGTGTAATAGCAGCAGTATAGATGTGTAATAGCAGCAGTATAGATGTGTAATAGCAGCAGTATAGATGTGTAATAGCAGCAGTATAGATGTGTAATAGCAGCAGTATAGATGTGTAATAGCAGCAGTATAGATGTGTAATAGTAGCAGTATAGATGTGTAATAGCAGCAGTATAGATGTGTAATAGTAGCAGTATAGATGTGTAATAGCAGCAGTATAGATGTGTAATAGCAGCAGTATAGATGTGTAATAGCAGCAGTATAGATGTGTAATAGTAGCAGTATAGATGTGTAATAGCAGTATAGATGTGTAATAGCAGCAGTATAGATGTGTAATAGCAGCAGTATAGATGTGTAATAGCAGCAGTATAGTATAGATGTGTAATAGCAGCAGTATAGATGTGTAATAGCAGCAGTATAGATGTGTAATAGCAGCAGTATAGATGTGTAATAGCAGCAGTATAGATGTGTAATATAGCAGCAGTATAGATGTGTAATAGTAGCAGTATAGATGTGTAATAGCAGCAGTATAGATGTGTAATAGCAGCAGTATAGATGTGTAATAGCAGCAGTATAGATGTGTAATAGCAGCAGTATAGATGTGTAATAGCAGCAGTATAGATGTGTAATAGCAGCAGTATAGATGTGTAATAGCAGCAGTATAGATGTGTAATAGCAGTATAGATGTGTAATAGTAGCAGTATAGATGTGTAATAGCAGCAGTATAGATGTGTAATAGCAGCAGTATAGATGTGTAATAGCAGCAGTATAGATGTGTAATAGCAGCAGTATAGATGTGTAATAGCAGCAGTATAGATGTGTAATAGCAGCAGTATAGATGTGTAATAGCAGCAGTATAGATGTGTAATAGCAGCAGTATAGATGTAGCAGTATAGATGTGTAATAGCAGCAGTATAGATGTGTAATAGCAGCAGTATAGATGTGTAATAGCAGCAGTATAGAGCAGTATGTGTAATAATAGCAGCAGTATAGATGTGTAGCAGTATAGATGTGTAATAGCAGCAGTATAGATGTGTAATAGCAGCAGTATAGATGTGTAATAGCAGCAGTATAGATGTGTAATAGCAGCAGTATAGATGTGTAATAGCAGCAGTATAGATGTGTAATAGCAGCAGTATAGATGTGTAATAGCAGCAGTATAGATGTGTAATAGTATAGATGTGTAATAGCAGCAGTATAGATGTGTAATAGCAGCAGTATAGATGTGTAATAGCAGCAGTATAGATGTGTAATAGCAGCAGTATAGATGTGTAATAGCAGCAGTATAGATGTGTAATAGCAGCAGTATAGATGTGTAATAGCAGTATAGATGTGTAATAGCAGAGTATAGATGTGTAATAGCAGCAGTATAGATGTGTAATAGCAGCAGTATAGATGTGTAGCAGCAGTATAGATGTGCAGTATAGATGTGTAATAGCAGCAGTATAGATGTGTAATAGCATCAGTATAGAGTTGTAATAGCAGCAGGATAGATGTGTAATAGTAGCAGTATAGAGGTGTAATAGCAGCAGTATAGATGTGTAATAGCAGCAGTATAGATGTGTAATAGCAGCAGTATAGAGGTGTAATAGCAGCAGTATAGATGTGTAATAGCAGCAGTATAGATGTGTAATAGCAGCAGTATAGATGTGTAATAGCAGCAGTATAGATGTGTAATAGCAGCAGTATAGATGTGTAATAGCAGCAGTATAGATGTGTAATAGCAGCAGTATAGATGTGTAATAGCAGCAGTATAGATGTGTAATAGCAGCAGTATAGATGTGTAATAGCAGCAGTATAGATGTGTAATAGTAGCAGTATAGATGTGTAATAGCAGCAGTATAGATGTGTAATAGTAGCAGTATAGATGTGTAATAGTAGCAGTATAGATGTGTAATAGCAGCAGTATAGATGTGTAATAGCAGCAGTATAGATGTGTAATAGCAGCAGTATAGATGTGTAATAGCAGCAGTATAGATGTGTAATAGTAGCAGTATAGATGTGTAATAGCAGCAGTATAGATGTGTAATAGCAGCAGTATAGATGTGTAATAGCAGCAGTATAGATGTGTAATAGCAGCAGTATAGATGTGTAATAGCAGCAGTATAGATGTGTAATAGTAGCAGTATAGATGTGTAATAGCAGCAGTATAGATGTGTAATAGCAGCAGTATAGATGTGTAATAGCAGCAGTATAGATGTGTAATAGTAGCAGTATAGATGTGTAATAGCAGCAGTATAGATGTGTAATAGCAGCAGTATAGATGTGTAATAGTAGCAGTATAGATGTGTAGCAGCAGTATAGATGTGTAATAGCAGCAGTATAGATGTGTAATAGCAGCAGTATAGATGTGTAATAGCAGCAGTATAGATGTGTAATAGTAGCAGTATAGATGTGTAATAGCAGCAGTATAGATGTGTAATAGCAGCAGTATAGATGTGTAATAGCAGCAGTATAGATGTATAGTAATAGCAGCAGTATAGATGTGTAATAGCAGCAGTATAGATGTGTAATAGCAGCAGTATAGATGTGTAATAGCAGCAGTATAGATGTGTAATAGCAGCAGTATAGATGTGTAATAGCAGCAGTATAGATGTGTAATAGCAGCAGTATAGATGTGTAATAGTAGCAGTATAGATGTGTAATAGCAGCAGTATAGATGTGTAATAGTAGCAGTATAGATGTGTAATAGCAGCAGTATAGATGTGTAATAGCAGCAGTATAGATGTGTAATAGCAGCAGTATAGATGTGTAATAGTAGCAGTATAGATGTGTAATAGCAGCAGTATAGATGTGTAATAGCAGCAGTATAGATGTGTAATAGCAGCAGTATAGATGTGTAATAGCAGCAGTATAGATGTGTAATAGCAGCAGTATAGATGTGTAATAGCAGCAGTATAGATGTGTAATATAGCAGTATAGATGTGTAATAGCAGCAGTATAGATGTGTAATAGTAGCAGTATAGATGTGTAATAGCAGCAGTATAGATGTGTAATAGCAGCAGTATAGATGTGTAATAGCAGCAGTATAGATGTGTAATAGCAGCAGTATAGATGTGTATGTGTAATAGTAGCAGTATAGATGTGTAATAGCAGCAGTATAGATGTGTAATAGCAGCAGTATAGATGTGTAATAGCAGCAGTATAGATGTGTAATAGCAGCAGTATAGATGTGTAATAGCAGCAGTATAGATGTGTAATAGCAGCAGTATAGATGTGTAATATAGCAGTATAGATGTGTAATAGCAGCAGTATAGATGTGTAATAGCAGCAGTATAGATGTGTAATGTATAGAGCAGTATAGTGTAATAGCAGCAGTATAGATGTGTAATAGCAGCAGTATAGATGTGTAATAGCAGCAGTATAGATGTGTAATAGCAGCAGTATAGATGTGTAATAGCAGCAGTATAGATGTGTAATAGCAGCAGTATAGATGTGTAATAGCAGCAGTATAGATGTGTAATAGCAGCAGTATAGATGTGTAATAGCAGCAGTATAGATGTGTAATAGCAGCAGTATAGATGTGTAATATAGCAGTATAGATGTGTAATAGTAGCAGTATAGATGTGTAATAGCAGCAGTATAGATGTGTAATAGCAGTATAGAGCAGTATAGATGTGTAATAGTAATAGCAGTATAGATGTGTAATAGCAGCAGTATAGATGTGTAATAGCAGCAGTATAGAGATGATGTGTAATAGCAGCAGTAATGTGTAATAGCAGCAGTATAGATGTGTAATAGCAGCAGTATAGATGTGTAATAGCAGCAGTATAGATGTGTAATAGCAGCAGTATAGATGTGTAATAGTAGCAGTATAGATGTGTAATAGTAGCAGTATAGATGTGTAATAGCAGCAGTATAGATGTGTAATAGCAGCAGTATAGAGGTGTAATAGCAGCAGTATAGATGTGTAATAGCAGCAGTATAGATGTGTAATAGCAGCAGTATAGATGTGTAATAGCAGCAGTATAGATGTGTAATAGCAGCAGTATAGATGTGTAATAGTAGCAGTATAGATGTGTAATAGCAGCAGTATAGATGTGTAATAGCAGCAGTATAGATGTGTAATAGTAGCAGTATAGATGTGTAATAGTAGCAGTATAGATGTGTAATAGCAGCAGTATAGATGTGTAATAGCAGCAGTATAGATGTGTAATAGCAGCAGTATAGATGTGTAATAGCAGCAGTATAGATGTGTAATAGCAGCAGTATAGATGTGTAATAGCAGCAGTATAGATGTGTAATAGCAGCAGTATAGATGTGTAATAGCAGCAGTATAGATGTGTAATAGCAGCAGTATAGATGTGTAATAGTAGCAGTATAGATGTGTAATAGTAATAGATGTGTAATAGCAGCAGTATAGATGTGTAATAGCAGCAGTATAGATGTGTAATAGCAGCAGTATAGAGTATAGCAGCAGTATAGATGTGTAATAGTAGCAGTATAGATGTGTAATAGCAGCAGTATAGATGTGTAATAGTAGCAGTATAGATGTGTAATAGCAGCAGTATAGATGTAGCAGTATAGATGTGTAATAGCAGCAGTATAGATGTGTAATAGTAGCAGTATAGATGTGTAATAGCAGCAGTATAGATGTGTAATAGCAGCAGTATAGATGTGTAATAGCAGCAGTATAGATGTGTAATATAGATGTGTAATAGCAGCAGTATAGATGTGTAATAGCAGCAGTATAGATGTGTAATAGCAGCAGTATAGATGTGTAATAGCAGCAGTATAGATGTGTAATAGTAGCAGTATAGATGTGTAATAGCAGCAGTATAGATGTGTAATAGTAGCAGTATAGAGATGTGTAATAGCAGTAGCAGTATAGATGTGTAATAGCAGCAGTATAGATGTGTAATAGCAGCAGTATAGATGTGTAATAGTAGCAGTATAGATGTGTAATAGCAGCAGTATAGATGTGTAATAGCAGCAGTATAGATGTGTAATAGCAGCAGTATAGATGTGTAATAGCAGCAGTATAGATAATAGCAGTGTAATAGCAGTATAGATGTGTAATAGCAGCAGTATAGATGTGTAATAGCAGCAGTATAGATGTGTAATAGCAGCAGTATAGATGTGTAATAGCAGCAGTATAGATGTGTAATAGCAGCAGTATAGATGTGTAATAGCAGCAGTATAGAGTATAGCAGTATAGATGTGTAATAGCAGCAGTATAGATGTGTAATAGCAGCAGTATAGATGTGTAATAGCAGCAGTATAGATGTGTAATAGCAGCAGTATAGATGTGTAATAGCAGCAGTATAGATGTGTAATAGCAGCAGTATAGATGTGTAATAGCAGCAGTATAGATGTGTAATAGCAGCAGTATAGATGTGTAATAGCAGCAGTATAGATGTGTAATAGCAGCAGTATAGATGTGTAATAGCAGCAGTATAGATGTGTAATAGCAGCAGTATAGATGTGTAATAGCAGCAGTATAGATGTGTAATAGCAGCAGTATAGAGTAATAGTAGCAGTATAGATGTGTAATAGTAGCAGTATAGATATAGATAGATGTGTAATAGTAGCAGTATAGATGTGTAATAGCAGCAGTATAGAGGTGTAATAGCAGCAGTATAGATGTGTAATAGCAGCAGTATAGATGTGTAATAGCAGCAGTATAGATGTGTAAGCAGTATAGATGTGTAATAGCAGCAGTATAGATGTGTAATAGCAGCAGTATAGTGTAGAGATGTGTAATAGCAGCAGTATAGATGTGTAATAGCAGCAGTATAGATGTGTAATAGCAGCAGTATAGAGTATAGTATGTGTAATAGCAGCAGTATAGATGTGTAATAGTAGCAGTATAGATGTGTAATAGCAGTATAGATGTGTAATAGCAGCAGTATAGATGTGTAATAATAGCAGCAGTATAGATGTGTAATAGCAGCAGTATAGATGTGTAATATAGCAGTATAGATGTGTAATAGCAGCAGTATAGATGTGTAATAGCAGCAGTATAGATGTGTAATAGCAGCAGTATAGATGTGTAATAGCAGCAGTATAGATGTGTAATAGCAGCAGTATAGATGTGTAATAGCAGCAGTATAGATGTGTAATAGTAGCAGTATAGATGTGTAATAGTAGCAGTATAGATGTGTATATAGATGTGTAATAGCAGCAGTATAGATGTGTAATAGTATAGATGTGTAATAGCAGCAGTATAGATGTGTAATAGCAGCAGTATAGATGTGTAATAGAGCAGCAGTATAGATGTGTAATAGCAGCAGTATAGATGTGTAATAGTAGCAGTATAGATGTGTAATAGCAGCAGTATAGATGTGTAATATAGCAGTATAGATGTGTAATAGCAGTATAGATGTGTAAGATGTGTAATAGTAGCAGTATAGATGTGTAATAGCAGCAGTATAGATGTGTAATAGTATAGCAGTATAGATGTGTAATAGCAGCAGTATAGATGTGTAATAGTAGCAGTATAGATGTGTAATAGCAGCAGTATAGATGTGTAATAGCAGCAGTATAGATGTGTAATAGCAGCAGTATAGATGTGTAATAGCAGCAGTATAGATGTGTAATAGCAGCAGTATAGATGTGTAATAGCAGCAGTATAGAGTATAGATGTGTAATAGCAGCAGTATAGATGTGTAATAGCAGCAGTATAGATGTGTAATAGCAGCAGTATAGATGTGTAATAGCAGCAGTATAGATGTGTAATAGCAGCAGTATAGATGTGTAATAGCAGCAGTATAGATGTGTAATAGCAGCAGTATAGATGTGTAATAGCAGCAGTATAGATGTGTAATAGCAGCAGTATAGATGTGTAATAGCAGCAGTATAGATGTGTAATAGCAGCAGTATAGATGTGTAATAGCAGCAGTATAGATGTGTAATAGCAGTATAGATGTGTAATAGCAGCAGTATAGATAGATGTGTAAGTATAGATGTGTAATAGCAGCAGTATAGATGTGTAATAGCAGCAGTATAGATGTGTAATAGCAGCAGTATAGATGTGTAATAGCAGCAGTATAGATGTGTAATAGCAGCAGTATAGTATAGATGTGTAATAGCAGTAGCAGTATAGATGTGTAATAGTAGCAGTATAGATGTGTAATAGCAGCAGTATAGATGTGTAATAGCAGCAGTATAGATGTGTAATAGCAGCAGTATAGATGTGTAATAGCAGCAGTATAGATGTGTAATAGCAGCAGTATAGATGTGTAATAGCAGCAGTATAGATGTGTAATAGCAGCAGTATAGATGTGTAATAGCAGCAGTATAGATGTGTAATAGCAGCAGTATAGATGTGTAATAATAGATGTGTAATAGCAGCAGTATAGATGTGTAATAGCAGCAGTATAGATGTGTAATAGCAGCAGTATAGATGTGTAATAGTAGCAGTATAGATGTGTAATAGTAGCAGTATAGATGTGTAATAGCAGCAGTATAGATGTGTAATAGCAGTATAGATGTGTAATAGCAGCAGTATAGATGTGTAATAGCAGCAGTATAGATGTGTAATAGTAATAGCAGTATAGATGTGTAATAGCAGCAGTATAGATGTGTAATAGCAGCAGTATAGATGTGTAATAGCAGCAGTATAGATGTGTAATAGCAGCAGTATAGATGTGTAATAGCAGCAGTATAGATGTGTAATAGCAGCAGTATAGATGTGTAATAGCAGCAGTATAGATGTGAGCAGTATAGATGTGTAATAGCAGCAGTATAGATGTGTAATAGCAGCAGTATAGATGTGTAATAGCAGCAGTATAGATGTGTAATAGCAGCAGTATAGATGTGTAATAGTATAGCAGTATAGATGTGTAATAGCAGCAGTATAGATGTGTAATAGCAGCAGTATAGAGGTGCAGCAGTATAGATGTGTAATAGCAGCAGTATAGATGTGTAATAGCAGCAGTATAGATGTGTAATAGCAGTAGCAGTATAGATGTGTAATAGCAGCAGTATAGATGTGTAATAGCAGTATAGATGTGTAATAGCAGTATAGATGTGTAATAGCAGCAGTATAGATGTGTAATAGCAGCAGTATAGATGTGTAATAGCAGCAGTATAGATGTGTGTATAGATAATAGCAGCAGTATAGATGTGTAATAGCAGCAGTATAGATGTGTAATAGCAGCAGTATAGATGTGTAATAGCAGCAGTATAGATGTGTAATAGTAGCAGTATAGATGTGTAATAGCAGCAGTATAGATGTGTAATAGCAGCAGTATAGATGTGTAATATAGCAGTATAGATGTGTAATAGCAGCAGTATAGATGTGTAATAGCAGCAGTATAGATGTGTAATAGCAGCAGTATAGATGTGTAATAGCAGCAGTATAGATGTGTATAGATGTGTAATAGCAGCAGTATAGATGTGTAATAGCAGCAGTATAGATGTGTAATAGCAGCAGTATAGTATAGATGTGTAATAGCAGCAGTATAGATGTGTAATAGCAGCAGTATAGATGTGTAATAGTAGCAGTATAGATGTGTAATAGCAGCAGTATAGATGTGTAATAGCAGCAGTATAGATGTGTAATAATAGCAGTATAGATGTGTAATAGCAGTATAGAGTAATAGAGCAGTGTAATAGCAGCAGTATAGATGTGTAATAGCAGCAGTATAGATGTGTAATAGTAGCAGTATAGATGTGTAATAGCAGCAGTATAGATGTGTAATAGCAGCAGTATAGATGTAATAGCAGCAGTATAGATGTGTAATAGTAGCAGTATAGATGTGTAATAGTAGCAGTATAGATGTGTAATAGCAGCAGTATAGATGTGTAATAGCAGCAGTATAGATGTGTAATAGCAGCAGTATAGATGTGTAATAGCAGCAGTATAGATGTGTAATAGCAGCAGTATAGATGTGTAATAGCAGCAGTATAGATGTGTAATAGCAGCAGTATAGATGTGTAATAGCAGCAGTATAGATGTGTGCAGCAGTAATAGCAGCAGTATAGATGTGTAATAGCAGCAGTATAGATGTGTAATAGCAGCAGTATAGATGTGTAATAGTATGTGTAATAGCAGCAGTATAGATGTGTAATAGTAGCAGTATAGATGTGTAATAGCAGTATAGATGTGTAATAGCAGCAGTATAGATGTGTAATAGCAGCAGTATAGATGTGTAATAGCAGCAGTATAGATGTGTAATAGCAGCAGTATAGATGTGTAATAGCAGCAGTATAGATGTGTAATAGTAGCAGTATAGATGTGTAATAGCAGCAGCAGTATAGATGTGTAATAGCAGCATGTGTATAGATGTGTAATAGCAGCAGTATAGATGTGTAATAGCAGCAGTATAGATGTGTAATAGCAGCAGTATAGATGTGTAATAGCAGCAGTATAGATGTGTAATAGCAGCAGTATAGATGTGTAATAGCAGCAGTATAGATGTGTATAGATATAGTGTAATAGCAGCAGTATAGATGTGTAATAGTAGCAGTATAGTATAGCAGCAGTATAGATGTGTAATAGTAGCAGTATAGATGTGTAATAGCAGCAGTATAGATGTGTAATAGCAGCAGTATAGATGTGTAATAGCAGCAGTATAGATGTGTAATAGCAGCAGTATAGATGTGTAATAGCAGCAGTATAGATGTGTAATAGCAGCAGTATAGATGTGTAATAGCAGCAGTATAGATGTGTAATAGCAGCAGTATAGATGTGTAATAGCAGCAGTATAGATGTGTAATAGTAGCAGTATAGATGTGTAATAGCAGCAGTATAGATGTGTAATAGCAGCAGTATAGATGTGTAATAGCAGCAGTATAGATGTGTAATAGCAGCAGTATAGATGTGTAATAGCAGCAGTATAGATGTGTAATAGCAGCAGTATAGATGTGTAATAGCAGCAGTATAGATGTGTAATAGTAGCAGTATAGATGTGTAATAGTAATAGCAGCAGTATAGATGTGTAATAGCAGCAGTATAGATGTGTAATAGCAGCAGTATAGATGTGTAATAGCAGCAGTATAGATGTGTAATAGCAGCAGTATAGATGTGTAATAGCAGCAGTATAGATGTGTAATAGCAGCAGTATAGATGTGTAATAGCAGCAGTATAGATGTGTAATAGCAGCAGTATAGATGTGTAATAGCAGCAGTATAGATGTGTAATAGCAGCAGTATAGATGTGTAATAGCAGCAGTATAGATGTGTAAATAGCAGCAGTATAGATGTGTAATAGCAGCAGTATAGATGTGTAATAGTAGCAGTATAGATGTGTAATAGCAGCAGTATAGATGTGTAATAGCAGCAGTATAGATGTGTAATAGCAGCAGTATAGATGTGTAATAGCAGCAGTATAGATGTGTAAGTAATAGTAGCAGTATAGATGTGTAATAGCAGCAGTATAGATGTGTAAATAGCAGTATAGATGTGTAATAGTAGCAGTATAGATGTGTAATAGCAGCAGTATAGCAGCAGTATAGATGTGTAATAGCAGCAGTATAGATGTGTAATAGCAGCAGTATAGATGTGTAATAGCAGCAGTATAGATGTGTAATAGCAGCAGTATAGATGTGTAATAGCAGCAGGTGTATAGAGTATGTGTAATAGCAGCAGTATAGATGTGTAATAGCAGCAGTATAGATGTGTAATAGCAGCAGTATAGATGTGTAATAGTAGCAGTATAGAGTAATAGCAGTGTATAGATGTGTAATAGCAGCAGTATAGATGTGTAATAGCAGCAGTATAGATGTGTAATAGTAGCAGTATAGATGTGTAATAGCAGCAGTATAGATGTGTAATAGCAGCAGTATAGATGTGTAATAGCAGCAGTATAGATGTGTAATAGCAGCAGTATAGATGTGTAATAGCAGCAGTATAGATGTGTATATAGCAGTATAGATGTGTAATAGCAGCAGTATAGATGTGTAATAGCAGCAGTATAGAGTAATATAGATGTGTAATAGCAGCAGTATAGATGTGTAATAGCAGCAGTATAGATGTGTAATAGCAGCAGTATAGATGTGTAATAGCAGCAGTATAGATGTGTAATAGCAGCAGTATAGATGTGTAATAGCAGCAGTATAGATGTGTAATAGCAGCAGTATAGATGTGTAATAGCAGCAGTATAGATGTGTAATAGCAGCAGTATAGATGTGTAATAGCAGCAGTATAGATGTGTAATAGTAGCAGTATAGATGTGTAATAGCAGCAGTATAGATGTGTAATATAGATGTGTAATAGCAGCAGTATAGATGTGTAATAGCAGCAGTATAGATGTGTAATAGCAGCAGTATAGATGTGTAATAGCAGCAGTATAGATGTGTAATAGCAGCAGTATAGATGTGTAATAGCAGCAGTATAGATGTGTAATAGCAGCAGTATAGATGTGTAATGTATAGATGTGTAATAGTAGCAGTATAGATGTGTAATAGCAGCAGTATAGATGTGTAATAGCAGCAGTATAGATGTGTAATAGCAGCAGTATAGATGTGTAATAGCAGCAGTATAGATGTGTAATAGCAGCAGTATAGTATGTGTAATAGCAGCAGTATAGATGTGTAATAGCAGCAGTATAGATGTGTAATAGCAGCAGTATAGATGTGTAATAGCAGCAGTATAGATGTGTAATAGTAGCAGTATAGATGTGTAATAGCAGCAGTATAGATGTGTAATAGCAGCAGTATAGATGTGTAATAGCAGCAGTATAGATGTGTAATAGCAGCAGTATAGATGTGTAATAGTAGCAGTATAGATGTGTAATAGATGTGCAGCAGTATAGATGTGTAATAGTGTAATAGCAGCAGTATAGATGTGTAATAGCAGCAGTATAGATGTGTAATAGCAGCAGTATAGATGTGTAATAGCAGCAGTATAGATGTGTAATAGCAGCAGTATAGATGTGTAATAGCAGCAGTATAGATGTGTAATAGCAGCAGTATAGATGTGTAATAGCAGCAGTATAGATGTGTAATAGCAGCAGTATAGATGTGTAATAGCAGCAGTATAGATGTGTAATAGCAGCAGTATAGATGTGTAATAGTAGCAGTATAGAGTAATAGTAGCAGTATAGATGTGTAATAGCAGCAGTATAGATGTGTAATAGCAGCAGTATAGATGTGTAATAGCAGCAGTATAGATGTGTAATAGCAGTATAGAGGTGTAATAGCAGCAGTATAGATGTGTAATAGCAGCAGTATAGATGTGTAATAGCAGCAGTATAGATGTGTAATAGCAGCAGTATAGATGTGTAATAGCAGCAGTATAGATGTGTAATAGCAGCAGTATAGATGTGTAATAGCAGCAGTATAGATGTGTAATAGCAGCAGTATAGATGTGTAATAGTAGCAGTATAGATGTGTAATAGCAGTAGCAGTATAGATGTGTAATAGCAGCAGCAGTATAGATGTGTAATAGTAGCAGTATAGATGTGTAATAGTAGCAGTATAGATGTGTAATAGCAGCAGTATAGATGTGTAATAGCAGCAGTATAGATGTGTAATAGCAGCAGTATAGATGTGTAATAGCAGCAGTATAGATGTGTAATAGCAGCAGTATAGATGTGTAATAGCAGCAGTATAGATGTGTAATAGTAGCAGTATAGATGTGTAATAGCAGTATAGATGTGTAATAGCAGCAGTATAGATGTGTAATAGCAGTATAGATGTGTAATAGTAATAGTAATAGCAGCAGTATAGATGTGTAATATAGCAGTATAGATGTGTAATAGCAGCAGTATAGATGTGTAATAGCAGCAGTATAGATGTGTAATAGCAGCAGTATAGATGTGTAATAGCAGCAGTATAGATGTGTAATAGCAGCAGTATAGATGTGTAATAGCAGCAGTATAGATGTGTAATAGCAGCAGTATAGATGTGTAATAGCAGCAGTATAGATGTGTAATAGCAGCAGTATAGATGTGTAATAGAGCAGCAGTATAGATGTGTAATAGCAGCAGTATAGATGTGTAATAGTAGCAGTATAGATGTGTAATAGCAGCAGTATAGATGTGTAATAGCAGCAGTATAGATGTGTAATAGCAGCAGTATAGATGTGTAATAGTATAGATGTGTAATAGCAGCAGTATAGATGTGTAATAATAGCAGCAGTATAGATGTGTAATAGCAGCAGTATAGATGTGTAATAGCAGCAGTATAGATGTGTAATAGCAGCAGTATAGATGTGTAATAGCAGCAGTATAGATGTGTAATAGCAGCAGTATAGATGTGTAATAGCAGCAGTATAGATGTGTAATAGCAGCAGTATAGATGTGTAATAGCAGCAGTATAGATGTGTAATAGCAGCAGTATAGATGTGTAATAGCAGCAGTATAGATGTGTAATAGTAGCAGTATAGATGTGTAATAGTAGCAGTATAGATGTGTAATAGTAGCAGTATAGATGTGTAATAGCAGCAGTATAGAGGTGTAATAGCAGCAGTATAGATGTGTAATAGCAGCAGTATAGATGTGTAATAGCAGCAGTATAG
The DNA here is from genome assembly GCF_023373465.1 of Oncorhynchus keta. Lineage (NCBI taxonomy): Eukaryota > Metazoa > Chordata > Actinopteri > Salmoniformes > Salmonidae > Oncorhynchus > Oncorhynchus keta. The sequence goes on from NC_068438.1 coordinate 46,797,098, forward strand.
ATGTGTAATAGCAGCAGTATAGATGTGTAATAGCAGCAGTATAGATGTGTAATAGCAGCAGTATAGATGTGTAATAGCAGCAGTATAGATGTGTAATAGCAGCAGTATAGAGGTGTAATAGCAGCAGTATAGATGTGTAATAGCAGCAGTATAGATGTGTAATAGCAGCAGTATAGATGTGTAATAGTAGCAGTATAGATGTGTATAGTAGCAGTATAGATGTGTAATAGCAGCAGTATAGATGTGTAATAGCAGCAGTATAGATGTGTAATAGCAGCAGTATAGATGTGTAATAGCAGCAGTATAGATGTGTATAGTAGCAGTATGTGTAATAGCAGCAGTATAGATGTGTAATAGCAGCAGTATAGATGTGTAATAGCAGCAGTATAGATGTGTAATAGCAGTATAGAGTATAGATGTGTAATAGCAGCAGTATAGATGTGTAATAGCAGCAGTATAGATGTGTAATAGCAGCAGTATAGATGTGTAATAGCAGCAGTATAGATGTGTAATAGCAGCAGTATAGATGTGTAATAGTATAGATGTGTAATAGTAGCAGTATAGATGTGTAATAGCAGCAGTATAGATGTGTAATAGCAGCAGTATAGATGTGTAATAGTAGCAGTATAGATGTGTAATAGCAGCAGTATAGATGTGTAATAGCAGCAGTATAGATGTGTAATAGCAGCAGTATAGATGTGTAATAGTAGCAGTATAGATGTGTAATAGTAGCAGTATAGAGGTGTAATAGTAGCAGTATAGATGTGTAATAGCAGCAGTATAGATGTGTAATAGCAGCAGTATAGATGTGTAATAGCAGCAGTATAGATGTGTAATAGCAGCAGTATAGATGTGTAATAGCAGCAGTATAGATGTGTAATAGCAGCAGTATAGATGTGTAATAGCAGCAGTATAGATGTGTAATAGCAGCAGTATAGATGTGTAATAGCAGCAGTATAGATGTGTAATAGCAGCAGTATAGATGTGTAATAGCAGCAGTATAGATGTGTAATAGCAGCAGTATAGATGTGTAATAGCAGCAGTATAGATGTGTAATAGCAGCAGTATAGAGGTGTAATAGCAGCAGTATAGATGTGTAATAGCAGCAGTATAGATGTGTAATAGCAGCAGTATAGATGTGTAATAGTAGCAGTATAGATGTGTAATAGCAGCAGTATAGATGTGTAATAGTAGCAGTATAGATGTGTAATAGCAGCAGTATAGATGTGTAATAGCAGCAGTATAGATGTGTAATAGCAGCAGTATAGATGTGTAATAGCAGCAGTATAGATGTGTAATAGCAGCAGTATAGATGTGTAATAGCAGCAGTATAGAGTATAGAGTATAGATGTGTAATAGCAGCAGTATAGATGTGTAATAGCAGCAGTATAGATGTGTAATAGTAGCAGTATAGATGTGTAATAGCAGCAGTATAGATGTGTAATAGTAGCAGTATAGATGTGTAATAGCAGTATAGATGTGTAATAGCAGCAGTATAGATGTGTAATAGCAGCAGTATAGATGTGTAATAGCAGCAGTATAGATGTGTAATAGCAGCAGTATAGATGTAGCAGCAGTATAGATGTGTAATAGTAGCAGTATAGATGTGTAATAGCAGCAGTATAGATGTGTAATAGCAGCAGTATAGATGTGTAATAGCAGCAGTATAGATGTGTAATAGCAGCAGTATAGATGTGTAATAGCAGCAGTATAGATGTGTAATAGCAGCAGTATAGATGTGTAATAGCAGCAGTATAGATGTGTAATAGCAGCAGTATAGATGTGTAATAGCAGCAGTATAGATGTGTAATAGCAGCAGTATAGATGTGTAATAGTAGCAGTATAGATGTGTAATAGCAGCAGTATAGATGTGTAATAGTAGCAGTATAGATGTGTAATAGCAGCAGTATAGATGTGTAATAGCAGCAGTATAGATGTGTAATAGCAGCAGTATAGATGTGTAATAGCAGCAGTATAGATGTGTAATAGCAGCAGTATAGAGTTGTAATAGCAGCAGGATAGATGTGTAATAGTAGCAGTATAGAGGTGTAATAGCAGCAGTATAGAGGTGTAAAGCAGTATAGATGTGTAATAGCAGCAGTATAGATGTAATAGTAAGTAGTAATAGCAGCAGTATAGATGTGTAATATAGCATGTGTAATAGTAGCAGTATAGATGTGTAATAGCAGCAGTATAGATGTGTAATAGCAGCAGTATAGATGTGTAATAGCAGCAGTATAGATGTGTAATAGCAGCAGTATAGATGTGTAATAGCAGCAGTATAGATGTGTAATAGTAGCAGTATAGATGTGTAATAGTAGCAGTATAGATGTGTAATAGCAGCAGTATAGATGTGTAATAGCAGCAGTATAGAGTATAGATGTGTAATAGCAGCAGTATAGATGTGTAATAGCAGCAGTATAGATGTGTAATAGCAGCAGTATAGATGTGTAATAGCAGCAGTATAGATGTGTAATAGCAGCAGTATAGATGTGTAATAGTAGCAGTATAGATGTGTAATAGCAGCAGTATAGATGTGTAATAGCAGCAGTATAGAGCAGTATAGATGTGTAATAGCAGCAGTATAGCAGTATAGATGTGTAATAGCAGCAGTATAGATGTGTAATAGCAGCAGTATAGATGTGTAATAGCAGCAGTATAGATGTGTAATAGCAGCAGTATAGATGTGTAAGCAGCAGTATAGATGTGTAATAGCAGTATAGATGTGTAATAGTAGCAGTATAGATGTGTAATAGCAGCAGTATAGATGTGTAATAGCAGCAGTATAGATGTGTAATAGCAGCAGTATAGATGTGTAATAGCAGCAGTATAGATGTGTAATAGCAGCAGTATAGATGTGTAATAGCAGCAGTATAGATGTGTAATAGCAGCAGTATAGATGTGTAATAGTAGCAGTATAGATGTGTAATAGCAGCAGTATAGATGTGTAATAGCAGCAGTATAGATGTGTAATAGCAGCAGTATAGATGTGTAATAGCAGCAGTATAGATGTGTAATAGCAGCAGTATAGATGTGTAATAGCAGCAGTATAGATGTGTAATAGCAGCAGTATAGATGTGTAATAGCAGCAGTATAGATGTGTAATAGCAGCAGTATAGATGTGTAATAGCAGCAGTATAGATGTGTAATAGCAGCAGTATAGATGTGTAATAGTAGCAGTATAGATGTGTAATAGCAGCAGTATAGATGTGTAATAGCAGCAGTATAGATGTGTAATAGCAGCAGTATAGATGTGTAATAGCAGCAGTATAGAGTATAGTATAGATGTGTAATAGCAGCAGTATAGATGTGTAATAGCAGCAGTATAGAGGTGTAATAGCAGCAGTATAGATGTGTAATAGCAGCAGTATAGATGTGTAATAGTAGCAGTATAGATGTGTAATAGCAGCAGTATAGATGTGTAATAGTAGCAGTATAGAGTATAGCAGTATAGATGTGTAATAGCAGCAGTATAGATGTGTAATAGCAGCAGTATAGATGTGTAATAGCAGCAGTATAGATGTGTAATAGTAGCAGTATAGATGTGTAATAGTAATAGCAGTATAGATGTGTAATAGCAGCAGTATAGATGTGTAATAGCAGCAGTATAGATGTGTAATAGTATAGAGCAGTATAGATGTGTAATAGCAGCAGTATAGATGTGTAATAGCAGCAGTATAGATGTGTAATAGCAGCAGTATAGATGTGTAATAGCAGCAGTATAGATGTGTAATAGCAGCAGTATAGATGTGTAATAGCAGCAGTATAGATGTGTAATAGCAGCAGTATAGATGTGTAATAGCAGCAGTATAGATGTGTAATAGCAGCAGTATAGATGTGTAATAGTAGCAGTATAGATGTGTAATAGTAGCAGTATAGATGTGTAATAGCAGCAGTATAGATGTGTAATAGCAGCAGTATAGATGTGTAATAGCAGCAGTATAGATGTGTAATAGCAGCAGTATAGATGTGTAATAGCAGCAGTATAGATGTGTAATAGCAGCAGTATAGAGGTGCAGTAGCAGCACTATAGATGTGTAATAGCAGCAGTATAGATGTGCAGTAGCAGCAGTGTAGAGGTGTAATAGCAGCAGTATAGAGGTGTAATAGCAGCAGTATGTGCAGTAGCAGCAGTATAGATGTGTAATAGCAGCAGTATAGATGTGCAGTAGCAGCAGTATAGATGTGTAATAGCAGCAGTATAGAGGTGTAATAGCAGCAGTATAGATGTGTAATAGCAGCAGTATAGATGTGTAATAGCAGCAGTACAGATGTGTAATAGTAGCAGTATAGATGTGTAAGTATAGATGTGTAATAGCAGCAGTATAGATGTGTAATAGTAGCAGTATAGATGTGTAATAGCAGCAGTATAGATGTGTAATAGCAGCAGTATAGATGTGTAATAGCAGCAGTATAGATGTGTAATAGCAGCAGTATAGATGTGTAATAGCAGCAGTATAGATGTGTAATAGCAGCAGTATAGATGTGTAATAGCAGCAGTATAGATGTGTAATAGCAGCAGTATAGATGTGTAATAGCAGCAGTATAGATGTGTAATAGCAGCAGTATAGATGTGTAATAGTAGCAGTATAGATGTGTAATAGCAGCAGTATAGATGTGTAATAGCAGCAGTATAGATGTGTAATAGCAGCAGTATAGATGTGTAATAGCAGCAGTATAGATGTGTAATAGCAGCAGTATAGATGTGTAATAGCAGCAGTATAGATGTGTAATAGCAGCAGTATAGATGTGTGTAGATGTGTAATAGTAGCAGTATAGATGTGTAATAGCAGTATAGATGTGTAATAGCAGCAGTATAGATGTGTAATAGCAGCAGTATAGATGTGTAATAGCAGCAGTATAGATGTGTAATAGCAGCAGTATAGATGTGTAATAGCAGCAGTATAGATGTGTAATAGCAGCAGTATAGATGTGTAATAGCAGCAGTATAGATGTGTAATAGCAGCAGTATAGATGTGTAATAGCAGCAGTATAGATGTGTAATAGTAGCAGTATAGAGGTGTAATAGTAGCAGTATAGATGTGTAATAGCAGCAGTATAGATGTGTAAAAACCTCTAGTAACTCCCCATCCCAGGTCCGGGAGCATAATCATCGACTGACACTAATTAGCATAACTCAACAGACATAAATATTCCTAGAAAATGTTCCTATTCATGAAAATCACAAGTGAAATATATTGAGACACATTTTAGCCTTTTGTTAATCACACTGTCTCAGATTTTCAAAATATGCTTTAAAGCCAAAGCTCGACAAGCATTTGTGTAAATTTATCGATAGCCTAGCATAGCATTTTGTCCAGCTAGCAGCAGGTAACTTGGTCACGGAAATCAGAAAAGCAATCAAATTATATTGTTTACCTTTGATGAGCTTCGGATGTTTTCACTCACGAGACTCCCAGTTAGATTGCCAATGTTCCTTTTTTCCAAACATATTATTTTTGTTGTCGAAATAGCTCCGTTTGTTCTTCACGTTTGGCTGAGAAATCGCCTGGAAATTGCAGTCACGAAAACACCGAAAAATATTGCAAATTAGCTACATAATATCGACTGAAACATGGCAAACGTTGTTTATAATCAATCCTCAATGTGTTTTTCTAATATCTATTCGATAATATATCCACGGGACAATTGGTTTTTCAGTAGGAATAATGGCTACCTCTGTATTTTACGTGAGAATCACTCTGGGAGCCATCAGGTGACCAGTTGCGCAATGTAGCCGCTTACGGGTATTCTTCAACATAAATGCGTAAAACTACTTCACAATGCTGTAGACACCTTAGGGAATACGAAGAAAAAGTAATCTGGTTGATAGCCCATTCACTGCTCAATAGGGATGCATTGGGGATGAGTCACTTCCGGATTGAATTTTTCTCAGGCTTTCGCCTGCAATATCATTTCTGTTATACTCACAGACAATATTTTTACAGTTTTGGAAACTTTAGAGTGTTTTCTATCCTAAGCTGTCAATTATATGCATATTCTAGCATCTTGTCCTGACAAAATATCCCGTTTACTACGGGAACGTTATTTTTCCAAAAATGAAAATACTGCCCCCTAGTCACAAAAGGATTTATGAAGTGATGGAGGCTTTGTTGCAAAATAGGAAGCCAATTCTAGATTTAATTTTGGATTGGAGATGCTTAATGTGAGTCTGGAAGGAGACTTTACAGTCTGACCAGATATATGAGATTGTATACAAATGTAAGCAAGGTTTGTTTCAGTCTACTTGCAGTTTACAAATGATTTGTAATTATGTTCCGACCCCGTAACCTTGCGCTCAAGAAAAAATTATCCTGCGGCTGAATCTAGTTGATAAATCTAGTTGATAATGCCTGGTGTATAGTGTTGTGGTGGTATGGCTATAAGTATGTGTAGTATATTAGTATATTAGTGTAAAACACACATGTTTTTTGGGGTGGCAGGTAGCCTAGTGGTTAGAGCATTGTACTAATAACCTGAAAGTTTGCTAAATCAAATCGCAGAGCTACCAAGGTAAAACTCTGTCGTTCTGCCCCTGAACAAGGCAGTTAAAACCTCTTGCGACGAGCAATCCCGTATCCGGGATCGTAATTATAGCCTCAAGCTCATTACCATAACGCAACGTTAAGTATTCATGAGAATCACAAATTAAATGAAATAAATATATTGGCTCACAAATTTAGCCTTTTGTTAACAACACTGTCATCTCAGATTTTCAAAATATTATTTTCAACCATAGCTAAACAAGAATTTGTGTAAGAGTATTGATAGCTAGCATAGCATTAAGCCTAGTGTTCAGCAGGCAACATTTTCACAAAAACAAGAAAAGCATTCAAATAAAATAATTTACCTTTGAAGAACTTCGGATGTTTTCAATGAGGAGACTCTCAGTTAGATAGCAAATGTTCAGTTTTTCCAAAAATATTATTTGTGTAGGAGAAATCGCTCCGTTTTGTTCATCACGTTTGGCTAAGAAAAAAAAACGAAAATTCAGTCATTACAACGCCAAACTTTTTTCAAAATTAACTCCATAATATCGACAGAAACATGGCAAACGTTGTTTAGAATCAATCCTCAAGGTGTTTTTCACATATCTATTCGATGATATATAATTCATTCGTGGAAGTTTGGTTTCTCCTCTGAACCACATGTAAAAATGCATGCAGCTGGAGATTACGCAATAATTTCGACGGGGGACACCAAGCGGACAACTGGTAAATGTAGTCTCTTATGGTCAATCTTCCAATGATATGCCTACAAATACGTCACAATGCTGCAGACACCTTTGGGAAACGACAGAAAGTGTAGGCTCATTCCTTGCGCATTCACAGCCATATAAGGAGACATTGGAACACAGCGCCTCCAAAATTTTGGGCATTTCCTGTTTGAAATTTCATCTTGGTTTCGCCTGTAGCATCAGTTCTCTGGCACTCACAGATAATATCTTTGCAGTTTTGTAAACGTCAGAGTGTTTTCTTTCCAAAGCTGTCAATTATATGCATAGTCGAGCATCTTTTCGTGACAAAATATCTTGTTTAAAACGGGAACGTTTTTCATCCAAAAATATTTTAATAGCGCCCCTTAATGCATAACTGGTTAATTAAACCCACTGTTCTTAGACCGTCATTGTAAATAAGAATTTGTTCTTAACCGACTTGCCTAGTAAATTTAAAGGATAAATATAAAATACTTGAATGTACTACTTAAGTAGATTTTTGTGTGCATCTGTACATTACTTTTATATTTATATTTTTGGTGGACTCACTAAACAGAGAACATCCCTGGTCCTCCCTACAGCCTCTGATCTGGTGGACTCACTAAACAGAGAACATCCCTGGTCCTCCCTACAGCCTCTGATCTGGCGGACTCACAATTGATTTGTATATAAGTGTGTTGGAGCGTGCTCCTGGCTATATATACATTTAAAAAACTGGAAAACCATGCCGTCTGGTTTTCTTAATAAGGAATTTGAAATGATTCATACTTTTACTTTTTAAACTTAACTATATTTTAGCAATTACATTTGCTTTTGATATTTAAGTATATTTAAAAATAAATACTTTTAGAATTTTAAACAAGCAGTATTTTACTGGTTGACATTCACTTTACTTCAGTCATTTCCCATTAGGGTATCTTTACTCAATTATGACAATTGGGTACTTTTTTGTATGCTGATGTGGTGGTCGTATGGGTGTAAGTGTGTATTATAGTGGTGTGGTGGTCGTATGGCTGTAAGTGTGTATAGTATAGTGGTGTGGTGGTCGTATGGGTGTAAGTGTGTGTAGTATAGTGGTGTGGTGGTCGTATGGGTGTAAGTGTGTATAATATAGTGGTGTGGTGGTCGTATGGCTGTAAGTGTATGTATTATAGTGATGTGGTGGTCGTATGGGTGTAAGTGTGTGTATTATAGTGATGTGGTGGTCGTATGGGTGTAAGTGTGTATAGTATAGTGGTGTGGTGGTCGTATGGGTGTAAGTGTGTATAGTATAGTGGTGTGGTGGTCGTATGTGTGTAAGTGTGTGTAATATAGTGGTGTGGTGGTCGTATGGCTGTAAGTGTGTATAGTGGTGTGGTGGTCGTATGGATGTAAGTGTGTATAATATAGTGGTGTGGTGGTCGTATGGGTGTAAGTGTGTGTATTATAGTGGTGTGGTGGTCGTATGGCTGTAAGTGTGTATAATATAGTGGTGTGGTGGTCGTATGGGTGTAAGTGTGTGTAGTATAGTGGTGTGGTGGTCGTATGGGTGTAAGTGTGTGTAGTATAGTGGTGTGGTGGTCGTATGGGTGTAAGTGTGTGTAGTATAGTGGTGTGGTGGTCGTATGGGTGTAAGTGTGTGTAGTATAGTGGTGTGGTGGTCGTATGGGTGTAAGTGTGTATAGTATAGTGGTGTGGTGGTCGTATGGGTGTAAGTGTGTATAATATAGTGGTGTGGTGGTCGTATGGCTGTAAGTGTGTGTAGTATAGTGGTGTGGTGGTCGTATGGGTGTAAGTGTGTATAGTATAGTGGTGTGGTGGTCGTATGGGTGTAAGTGTGTATAATATAGTGGTGTGGTGGTCGTATGGCTGTAAGTGTATGTATTATAGTGATGTGGTGGTCGTATGGGTGTAAGTGTGTATAATATAGTGATGTGGTGGTCGTAAGGCTGTAAGTGTATGTAGTATAGTGGTGTGGTGGTCGTATGGCTGTAAGTGTGTATAGTGGTGTGGTGGTCGTATGGATGTAAGTGTGTGTATTATAGTGATGTGGTGGTCGTATGGGTGTAAGTGTCTATAATATAGTGGTGTGGTGGTCGTATGGGTGTAAGTGTGTATAGTATAGTGGTGTGGTGGTCGTATGGGTGTAAGTGTGTGTAATATAGTGGTGTGGTGGTCGTATGGGTGTAAGTGTCTATAATATAGTGGTGTGGTGGTCGTATGGGTGTAAGTGTGTATAGTATAGTGGTGTGGTGGTCGTATGGGTGTAAGTGTGTATAGTATAGTGTTGTGGTGGTCGTATGGGTGTAAGTGTATGTAGTATAGTGGTGTGGTGGTCGTATGGGTGTAAGTGTGTATTATAGTGATGTGGTGGTCGTATGGCTGTAAGTTTGTATAGTATAGTGGTGTGGTGGTCGTATGGCTGTAAGTGTGTATAGTATAGTGGTGTGGTGGTCGTATGGGTGTAAGTGTGTATTATAGTAATGTGGTGGTCGTATGGCTGTAAGTGTGTATAGTATAGTGGTGTGGTGGTCGTATGGCTGTAAGTGTGTATAGTATAGTGGTGTGGTGGTCGTATGGGTGTAAGTGTGTATAGTATAGTGTTGTGGTGGTCGTATGGGTGTAAGTGTATGTAGTATAGTGGTGTGGTGGTCGTATGGGTGTAAGTGTCTATAATATAGTGGTGTGGTGGTCGTATGGGTGTAAGTGTGTATAGTATAGTGGTGTGGTGGTCGTATGGGTGTAAGTGTGTATAGTATAGTGTTGTGGTGGTCGTATGGGTGTAAGTGTATGTAGTATAGTGGTGTGGTGGTCGTATGGGTGTAAGTGTGTATTATAGTGGTGTGGTGGTCGTATGGGTGTAAGTGTGTATAGTATAGTGGTGTGGTGGTCGTATGGGTGTAAGTGTGTATAGTATAGTGTTGTGGTGGTCGTATGGGTGTAAGTGTATGTAGTATAGTGGTGTGGTGGTCGTATGGGTGTAAGTGTGTATTATAGTGATGTGGTGGTCGTATGGCTGTAAGTGTGTATAGTATAGTAATGTGGTGGTCGTATGGCTGTAAGTGTGTATAGTATAGTGTTGTGGTGGTCGTATGGGTGTAAGTGTGTATAGTATAGTGTTGTGGTGGTCGTATGGGTGTAAGTGTGTGTAGTATAGTGGTGTGGTGGTCGTATGGGTGTAAGTGTCTATAATATAGTGGTGTGGTGGTCGTATGGGTGTAAGTGTGTATAGTATAGTGTTGTGGTGGTCGTATGGGTGTAAGTGTATGTAGTATAGTGGTGTGGTGGTCGTATGGGTGTAAGTGTCTATAATATAGTGGTGTGGTGGTCGTATGGGTGTAAGTGTGTATAGTATAGTGGTGTGGTGGTCGTATGGTTGTAAGTGTGTATAGTATAGTGTTGTGGTGGTCGTATGGGTGTAAGTGTATGTAGTATAGTGATGTGGTGGTCGTATGGCTGTAAGTGTGTATAGTATAGTGGTGTGGTGGTCGTATGGCTGTAAGTGTGTATAGTATAGTGGTGTGGTGGTCGTATGGGTGTAAGTGTGTATAGTATAGTGTTGTGGTGGTCGTATGGGTGTAAGTGTATGTAGTATAGTGGTGTGGTGGTCGTATGGGTGTAAGTGTCTATAATATAGTGGTGTGGTGGTCGTATGGGTGTAAGTGTGTATAGTATAGTGGTGTGGTGGTCGTATGGGTGTAAGTGTGTATAGTATAGTGTTGTAGTGGTCGTATGGGTGTAAGTGTATGTAGTATAGTGGTGTGGTGGTCGTATGGGTGTAAGTGTGTATTATAGTGGTGTGGTGGTCGTATGGGTGTAAGTGTGTATAGTATAGTGGTGTGGTGGTCGTATGGGTGTAAGTGTGTATAGTATAGTGTTGTGGTGGTCGTATGGGTGTAAGTGTATGTAGTATAGTGGTGTGGTGGTCGTATGGGTGTAAGTGTGTATTATAGTGATGTGGTGGTCGTATGGCTGTAAGTGTGTATAGTATAGTAATGTGGTGGTCGTATGGCTGTAAGTGTGTATAGTATAGTGTTGTGGTGGTCGTATGGGTGTAAGTGTGTATAGTATAGTGTTGTGGTGGTCGTATGGGTGTAAGTGTATGTAGTATAGTGGTGTGGTGGTCGTATGGGTGTAAGTGTCTATAATATAGTGGTGTGGTGGTCGTATGGGTGTAAGTGTGTATAGTATAGTGTTGTGGTGGTCGTATGGGTGTAAGTGTATGTAGTATAGTGGTGTGGTGGTCGTATGGGTGTAAGTGTCTATAATATAGTGGTGTGGTGGTCGTATGGGTGTAAGTGTGTATAGTATAGTGGTGTGGTGGTCGTATGGGTGTAAGTGTGTATAGTATAGTGTTGTGGTGGTCGTATGGGTGTAAGTGTATGTAGTATAGTGATGTGGTGGTCGTATGGGTGTAAGTGTGTATAGTATAGTGGTGTATATACACACTTTCCCCCTTCTGATGACCAGGTGGCGAATCGCATCTCTGCATGTCTGGCAGACATATCAGTGTGGATGACGGATCACCACCTCAAGCTGAACCTCAGCAAGACGGAGCTCCTCTTCCTCCCGGGGAAGGACTGCCCGTTCCATGATCTCGCCATCACGGTTGACAACTCCATTGTGTCCTCCTCCCAGAGCGCTAAGAACCTTGGCGTGATCCTGGACAACACCCTGTCGTTCTCAACTAACATCAAGGCGGTGGCCCACTCCTGTAGGTTCATGCTCTACAACATCCGCAGAGTACGACCCTGCCTCACACAGGAAGCGGCGCAGGTCCTAATCCAGGCACTTGTCATCTCCCGTCTGGATTACTGCAACTCGCTGTTGGCTGGGCTCCCTGCCTGTGCCATTAAACCCCTACAACTCATCCAGAACGCCGCAGCCCGTCTGGTGTGCAACCTTCCCAAGTTCTCTCACGTCACCCCGCTCCTCCGCTCTCTCCACTGGCTTCCAGTTGAAGCTCGCATCCGCTACAAGACCATGGTGCTTGCCTATGGAGCTGTGAGGGAACGGCACCTCAGTACCTCCAGGCTCTGATCAGGCCCTACACCCAAACAAGGGCACTGCGTTCATCCACCTCTGGCCTGCTCGCCTCCCTACCACTGAGGAAGTACAGTTCCCGCTCAGCCCAGTCAAAACTGTTCGCTGCTCTGGCCCCCCAATGGTGGAACAAACTCCCTCACGACGCCAGGACAGCGGAGTCAATCACCACCTTCCGGAGACACCTGAAACCCCACCTCTTCAAGGAATACCTAGGATAGGGTAAGTAATCCTTCTCACCCCCCTAAAAAGATTTAGATGCACTATTGTAAAGTGGCTGTTCCACTGGATGTCTTAAGGTTTGTAAGTCGCTCTGGATAAGAGCGTCTGCTAAATGACTTAAATGTAAATGTAAATGTGTGGTGGTCGTATGGCTGTAAGTGTATGTATTATAGTGATGTGGTGGTCGTATGGGTGTAAGTGTGTATAGTATAGTGGTGTGGTGGTCGTATGGCTGTAAGTGTGTGTATTAAAGTGATGTGGTGGTCGTACCAAATGCATGCTTTTCAACCGATCGCTGCCTGCACCCGCATGACCGACTAGCATCACCACCCTGGATGGTTCCGACCTTGAATATGTGGACATCTATAAGTACCTAGGTGTCTGGCTAGACTGCAAACTCTCCTTCCAGACTCATATCAATCATCTCCAATCGAAAATCAAATCAAGAGTCGGCTTTCTATTCCGCAACAAAGCCTCCTTCACTCACGCCGCCAAGCTTACCCTAGTAAAACTGACTATCCTACCGATCCTCGACTTCGGCGATGTCATCTACAAAATGGCTTCCAACACTCTACTCAGCAAACTGGACGCAGTCTATCACAGTGCCATCCGTTTTGTCACTAAAGCACCTTATACCACCCACCAATGCGACTTGTATGCTCTAGTCGGCTGGCCCTCGCTACATATTCGTCGCCAGACCCACTGGCTCCAGGTCATCTACAAGTCCATGCTAGGTAAAGCTCCGCCTTATCTCAGTTCACTGGTCACGATGGCAACACCCATCCGTAGCACGCGCTCCAGCAGGTGTATCTCATTAATCATCCCTAAAGCCAACACCTCATTTGGCCGCCTTTCGTTCCAGTTCTCTGCTGCCTGTGACTGGAACAAATTGCAAAAATCGCTGAAGTTGGAGACTTTTATCTCCCTCACCAACTTCAAACATCAGCTATCTGAGCAGCTAACCGATCGCTGCTGCTGTACATAGTCTATTGGTAAATAGCCCACCCATTTTCACCTACCTCATCCCCATACTGTTTTATTTATTTACTTTTCTACTCTTTTGCACACCAATATCTCTACCTGTACATGAACATCTGATCATTTATCACTCCAGTGTTAATCTGCAAAATTGTAATTATTCGCCTACCTCCTCATGCCTTTTGCACACATTGTATATAGACTCCCCCCTTTTTTTTCTACTGTGTTATTGACTTGTTAATTGTTTACTCCATGTGTAACTCTGTGTTGTCTGTTCACACTGCTATGCTTTATCTTGGCGAGGTCGCAGTTGCAAATGAGAACTTGTTCTCAACTAGCCTACCTGGTTAAATAAAGGTGAAATAAATCAAATAAAAAATGGGTGTAAGTGTGTGTATTATAGTGATGTGGTGGTCGTATGGGTGTAAGTGTGTGTATTATAGTGATGTGGTGGTCGTATGGGTGTAAGTGTGTATAGTATAGTGGTGTGGTGGTCGTATGGCTGTAAGTGTGTGTATTATAGTGATGTGGTGGTCGTATGGGTGTAAGTGTGTGTATTATAGTGATGTGGTGGTCGTATGGGTGTAAGTGTGTGTAGTATAGTGGTGTGGTGGTCGTATGGCTGTAAGTGTGTATAGTATAGTGGTGTGGTGGTCGTATGGGTGTAAGTGTGTCATCCCTCAGAAATAGAACACAGTGTAACCTACAGGGACTGATGGGAACGCTTGCTCAATTTACATTTACATTTAAGTCATTTAGCAGACGCTCTTATCCAGAGCGACTTACAAATTGGATGCTCACAACCAGGCCACTGCAGCCCTCAGACCAATCACAGGATAATATGGGTCACACCATGATCTGTTTCACTTGTCTTTGTGATTATTTCCACCCCCCTCCAGTTGTCGCCAATCTTCCCCATTATCCCTTGTGTATGTCTGCCTGTATTCTCTGTATGTCTGGTGCCAGTTAGTTTTGTTCCGTCAAACCTACCAGCGTATTCCCCCTGCTCCTGTCTGTGCTTTAGTGCCTATTTTCTAGTTTCACGGTTTTTGACTATTCCTGCCTGCCCTGACCCTGAGCCTGCCTGCTGTCCTGTACCTTTGCCCCCACCTGTGTGGATTCTGACCTATGCCTGACCTGACCCTGAGCCTGCCTGCTGTCCTGTACCTTTGCCCCCCTGTGACTGGAACAAATGCATTACTTTACCTGTGTGGATTCAAACTATGCCTGAGCAGCTGACCCTGAGCCTGCCTGCTGTCCTGTACCTTTGCCCCCACCCCATGGATTCTGACCTACCTCATCCCCTGACCCTGTGCCTGCTGTCCTGTACCTTTGCCCCAATTCTGACCTGTGCATGACCTGACCATTGATCACCTGCTGTCCTGCAAACCTTTGCCCCCACCTGTGTATTCTGACCTATGCAAGCCATTGTATATAGCTGTCCTGTTTTTTCTACCTGTGTGACTTGTTAATTCTGACCTATGTTTGACCTGACCCTGAGCCTGTTCACACTGCTGTCCTTTATCTTTGCCCCCACCTGTGTGGACTTGTTCTCAACTATGCATGACCTGACCCTGAGTGAAATAAATCCTGTAACCTGTGTGTATTTATAGTGATGTGGTGACCCTGAGCCTGCCTGCTGTGTGTATTTGTGATGTTTCGATGGAATAAACTCTGTTACTTTGACACTGTCTGGTTAAACCTGATAAATATGCCTACATTTATTGATGACAAGACACATATGTACACTGGTGTATTATAGTGAATCAAAAAAGATTAATAATAATAATATGTGTGGTGGTCATGTAAGTTGTATAAATGGTGATGATCATTTTTATATTTTGGGCATTGATGTGATAACAGTTGACAAGTATTGATTATAGTATTGTGAGATATGAAAGGTACATTCCTGAAGTGTCTATTGACACACCTGTGCGTCAATCTAAGAAACTTAATTTAAAAATTCCCCATCGAAATCCGTCAGTGTAACTAAGCTAGAGATATCCGTTTGGTTTGCATGGGCTGCGTCTCAATCCAACACATTCGTCTATGTCAGCCTTCCGCGTCTGCGTTGGAAGGTGACCGGTGCTGCAGAGGTGTTTGTCAGACCATGAGACATCCCCAACAAATCGGTCTTTTCACGAACACGTCTGTAGCATCTGAACTGTCCTATGACCCCTCTATGGAAAGGGGAGACTCTCACGAACACGATGGTGTTCTCCGATTTGCTCTACGGCTCCGATATGTGTCACGTGACCCGTCTGAAGGTAACCCATACAAATGAATGGAAGTATGGAGGTAGATGACCTCTCTTATATCTTATAGATATTGGATAAAATACTACTTAAAAAACCTCATTCCTTATGATTTATTTTTTAACTGTCTTTTTTGCCATTTATTAATGTCTTATTCAATGCATTTCTCTGGGCTACGGTAGTAAAGGACAAATTCTATATTTTATCAAATCATTTATATTTTTTATACCTGAAGGGATGCTTAAATTAAAAATCAAATAGCTAAATGGTCAATGGTATGACCATCTTAAAACAATTCCAATTTGTTGACCCCCTTCCCCATCCCCTTCCGGACCTCTGGCAGTCTCTATGGGGGTGCCACAGGGTTCAATTCTTGGACCGACTCTCTTCTCTGTATACATCAATGAGGTCGCTCTTGAGTCTCTGATCCACCTCTACGCAGACGACACCATTCTGTATACTTCTGGCCCTTCTTTGGACACTGTGTTAACAACCCTCCAGGCAAGCTTCAATGCCATACAACTCTCCTTCCGTGGCCTCCAATTGCTCTTAAATACAAGTAAAACTAAATGCATGCTCTTCAACCGATCGCTACCTGCACCTACCCGCCTGTCCAACATCACTACCCTGGACGGCTCTGACTTAGAATACGTGGACAACTACAAATACTTAGGTGTCTGGTTAGACTGTAAACTCTCCTTCCAGACCCATATCAAACATCTCCAATCCAAAGTTAAATCTAGAATTGGCTTCCTATTTCGCAACAAAGCATCCTTCACTCATGCTGCCAAACATACCCTTGTAAGACTGACCATCCTACCAATCCTCGACTTTGGCAATGTCATTTTCAAAATAGCCTCCAATACCCTACTCAACAAATTGGATGCAGTCTATCACAGTGCAATCCGTTTTGTCACCAAAGCCCCATATACTACCCACCATTGCGACCTGTACGCTCTCGTTGGCTGGCCCTCGCTTCATACTCGTCGCCAAACCCACTGGCTCCATGTCATCTACAAGACCCTGCTAGGTAAAGTACCGCCTTATTTTAGCTCGCTGGTCACCATAACATCTCCCACCTGTAGCACACGCTCCAGCAGGTATATCTCTCGTCACCCCCAAAACCAATTCTTTCTTTGGCCGCCTCTCCTTCCAGTTCTCTGCTGCCAATGACTGGAACGAACTACAAAAATCTCTGAAACTGGAAACACTTATCTCCCTCACTAGCTTTAAGCACCAACTGTCAGAGCATCTTACAGATTACTGCACCTGTACATAGCCCACCTATAATTTAGCCCAAACAACTACCTCTTTCCCAACTGTATTTAATTAATTTATTTATTTTGCTCCTTTGCACCCCATTATTTTTATTTCTACTTTGAACATTCTTCCATTGCAAAACTACCATTCCTGTGTTTTACTTGCTATATTGTATTTACTTTGCCACCATGGCCTTTTTTGCCTTTACCTCCCTTCTCACCTCATTTGCTCACATTGTATATAGACTTGTTTATACTGTATTATTGACTGTATGTTTGTTTTACTCCATGTGTAACTCTGTGTCGTTGTATCTGTCGAACTGCTTTGCTTTATCTTGACCAGGTCGCAATTGTAAATGAGAACTTGTTCTCAACTTGCCTACCTGGTTAAATAAAGGTGAACTAAAAAAAATAAAAAAATAAAAATGGGAGAAAACATTTTAGTTACTCCACAATAATAACCTAATTGACAGAGTAAAAAGAAGGAAGCCTGTACAGAATAAAACATATTCCAAAAACATGCATCCTTGTTTACAACAAGGCACTAGACTATTTATTGTTATTTAACCTGTTTGGGATAGGGGGCAGCATTTTCACGTTCGGATGAAAAGAGTGCCCAGAGTAAACTTCCAGCTTCCCAGGCCCAGAAGCTAATATATGCACATGGTTAGTAGTATTGGATAGAAAACACAAAAGTTTCTAAAACTGTTTGAATGATGTCTGTGAGTATAACATAACTCATATGGCAGGCAAAAACCTGAGAAAAATTGTTACGAGATTTTGATGAATAATGACTAAATTAGGTATACATTATTTTGCTTAAAACTACAACTAAACAGAATACTACTATGTTACTGTATGGATGTATGAATCTTATTATAATCATAGTACTGAATATAATGACTGTAATTATAATCAAGAATTAGTACAAGGACTGTCTGTTCATTGTTAGAAACTAATGGAGCTATCGACAGACTGGCTGGAATGATGAGTTCCTTACAGGACATCCTGTCTCTACACAGGGAGAGGAGAGACCTTGGGCTAGTAGTAGATTATTTAACAGGTGGTGGACAATGTGGGAAGGCTTATGAACTATACTGCCATTGTATCGGAGTGGAGGAAGGACAGTTTTTAACCTATGACATCATTTTTAGTTTATAACCTGTTGTAAATTGAACCAAATCAAATCAAATCAAATCAAATTTATTTATATAGCCCTTCGTACATCAGCTGATATCTCAAAGTGCTGTACAGAAACCCAGCCTAAAACCCCAAACAGCAAACAATGCAGGTGTAAAAGCACGGTGGCTAGGAAAAACTCCCTAGAAAGGCCAAAACCTAGGAAGAAACCTAGAGAGGAACCGGGCTATGTGGGGTGGCCAGTCCTCTTCTGGCTGTGCCGGGTAGAGATTATAACAGAACATGACCAAGATGTTCAAATGTTCATAAATGACCAGCATGGTCGAATAATAATAAGGCAGAACAGTTGAAACTGGAGCAGCAGCAGTCAGGTGGAATGGGGACAGCAAGGAGCCATCATGTCAGGTAGTCCTGGGGCACTGTCCTAGGGCTCAGGTCCTCCGAGAGAGAGAGAAAGAAAGAGAGAATTAGAGAGAGCATATGTGGGGTGGCCAGTCCTCTTTTGGCTGTGCCGGGTGGAGATTATAACAGAACGTGGCCAAGATGTTCAAATGTTCATAAATGACCCAGCATGATCAGTACTCTCGAGAATAAACGCTATTGGTTGATTTTGAGACTGGTCTCTGTCTATTTTATGCAAATAAAGTATCTTACAAATTCTAAGAAATGGGCAGAGTGTTTTAATTGAATTGGTTGATAAACATATAGGAATCAAGTTTCTTTAACAAAAATCCAACCAGAAAGTGGGAAATCTGAGGATTGTAGTTTTTCAACTCATTGCCTATCGAATATACAGTGTCTATGGGGTCATATTGCACTTCCTAAGGCTTCCACCAGGTGTCAACAGTCTTTATAACGTTGTTTGAGGCTTCTACTGTGAGGTGGGGGTGAATGAGAGCTGATTCAACCAGAGGCCTGCCAGAGTGCCATAAGCTGATCACGCGTGCACACGGGAGAGCGACCTGCGTTCCATTGCAATTCTAAAGACAAATGAATTCTCTGGTTGGAACATTATTGAAGATTTATTTTAAAAACATGCTAAAGATTGATTATATACATCGTTTGACATGTTTCTACGAACTGTAATATAACTTTTTGAACTTTCCACCTGAACTTTTGCCTGGACTTGCCCGCGCCTTGTGAGTTTGGATTTGTTTACCAAACGTGCTAACAAAAGGAGGTATTTGGACATAAATTATGGACTTTATCGAACAAAACAACATTTATTGTGGAACTGGGATTCCTGGGAGTACATTCTGATGAAGATCATCAAGGGTAAGTGTATATTTATAACTCTATTTCTGACTTTTACTGACTCCGCAACATGTCCGGTATCTGCATGGCTTGTTTTTGTGTCTGAGCTTTGTACTCAGACACATGATGGTTTGCTTTTTCCGTAAAGCTTTTTTTAAATCTGACACAGCGGAATGTTGTCGAGACAGCCGTAAGAACTTCTTTATTATATCCTTTATTTAACTTGGCAAATTCTTATTTACAATGACGGCCTACACTGGTCAAACCCGGACGACACTGGGCCAATTGTGCAGCGCCCTATGGGACTCCCAATCGCGGCCATTAGTGATGCAGCCTGGATTCGAAACAGGCTGTATGTAGTAATACGCCCTGGCCTCATCTCTTGGAGCCCAACACAAGGTGTGATGCTTCAGTTATATCACATATCCCATCTTATATCACATATCCCATCTTATCAGTCGGAGAAGGCCAAAAGGAGTAGTCTCACATCTCCCCTCTTATCAGCTGGACAAGGCCAAAAGGAGTAGTCTCACATCTTCCCTCTTATCAACTGGACAAGGCCAAAGGGAGTAGTCATGTCAAGGAAGGATGAAAGTCTCACATTTCACCTTTATTGGCAGGTATGCTATTGAACATGGAACAGCACACATACAGACTCACACAAAGGGGAAGGATTCTCTCTCTGGTTTAGTTCACTATATTCTATCTCTGTCTTAGTTCCCTATATTATCTCATTTTATCTCTCTGTCTTAGTTCCCTATATTATCTATCTGTCTTAGTTCCCTATATTATCTATCTGTCTTAGTTCCCTATATTATCTATCTGTCTTAGTTCCCTATATTATCTATCTGTCTTAGTTCCCTATATTATCTATCTGTCTTAGTTCCCTATATTATCTCTCTGTCTTAGTTCCCTATAGCATCTATCTGTCTTAGTTCCCTATAGTATCTATCTGTCTTAGTTCCCTATAGTATCTCTTTGTCTTAGTTCCCTATAGTATCTGTCTGTTTTAGTTTCCTATATTATCTCTCTGTCTTAGTTCCCAATATTATATCTCTTTCTTAGTTCCCTATAGTATCTATCTGTTTTAGTTCCCTAAATTATCTATCTGTCTTAGTTCCCTATATTATCTATCTGTCTTATTTCCCTATAGTATCTCTTTGTCTTAGTTCCCTATATTATCTTTCTGTCTTCGTTCCCTATATTATCTCTCTGTCTTAGTTCCCTATATTATCTATCTGTCTTAGTTCCCTATACTATCTATCTGTCTTAGTTCCCTATAGTATCTATCTGTCTTTGTTCCCTATATTATCTTTCTGTCTTAGTTCCCTATAGTATCTATCTGTTTTAATTTCCTATAGTATATATCTGTTTTAATTTCCTATATTATCTCTCTGTCTTAGTTCCCTATATTATCTCTCTGTCTTAGTTCCCTATAGTATCTATCTGTCTTAGTTCCCTATAGTATCTATCTGTCTTAGTTCCCTATAGTATCTCTTTGTCTTAGTTCCCTATAGTATCTATCTGTTTTAGTTTCCTATATTATCTCTCTGTCTTAGTTCCCAATATTATCTCTCTGTCTTAGTTCCCTATATTATCTCTCTGTCTTAGTTCCCTATATTATCTATCTGTCTTAGTTCCCTATATTATCTATCTGTCTTAGTTTCCTATATTATCTCTCTGTCTTAGTTCCCAATATTATCTCTCTGTCTTAGTTCCCTATATTATCTCTCTGTCTTAGTTCCCTATATTATCTATCTGTCTTAGTTCCCTATATTATCTATCTGTCTTAGTTCCCTATATTATCTATCTGTCTTAGTTCCCTATATTATCTATCTGTCTTAGTTCCCTATATTATCTATCTGTCTTAGTTCCCTATATTATCTATCTGTCTTAGTTCCCTATATTATCTATCTGTCTTAGTTCCCTATAGTATCTATCTGTCTTAGTTCCCTATAGTATCTATCTGTTTTAGTTCCCTAAATTATCTATCTGTCTTAGTTCCCTATATTATCTATCTGTCTTAGTTCCCTATATTATCTATCTGTCTTAGTTCCCTCTATTATCTCTCTGTCTTAGTTCCCTATATTATCTATCTGTGTTAGTTCCCTATACTATATATCTGTCTTAGTTCCCTATAGTATCTATCTGTCTTTGTTCCCTATATTATCTTTCTGTCTTAGTTCCCTATAGTATCTATCTGTTTTAATTTCCTATAGTATATATCTGTTTTAATTTCCTATATTATCTCTCTGTCTTAGTTCCCTATATTATCGCTCTGTCTTAGTTCCCTATAGTATCTATCTGTCTTAGTTCCCTATAGTATATATCTGTCTTAGTTCCCTATAGTATCTCTTTGTCTTAGTTCCCTATATTATCTATCTGTCTAAGTTCCCTATAGTATCTCTTTGTCTTAGTTCCCTATATTATCTTTCTGTCTTCGTTCCCTATATTATCTCTCTGTCTTAGTTCCCTATATTATCTATCTGTCTTAGTTCCCTATACTATCTATCTGTCTTAGTTCCCTATAGTATCTATCTGTCTTTGTTCCCTATATTATCTTTCTGTCTTAGTTCCCTATAGTATCTATCTGTCTTAGTTCCCTATAGTATCTCTTTGTCTTAGTTCCCTATAGCATCTGTCTGTTTTAGTTTCCTATATTATCTCTCTGTCTTAGTTCCCAATATTATATCTCTGTCTTAGTTCCCTATAGTATCTATCTGTTTTAGTTCCCTAAATTATCTATCTGTCTTAGTTCCCTATATTATCTATCTGTCTTAGTTCCCTATAGTATCTATCTGTCTTAGTTCCCTATAGTATCTCTTTGTCTTAGTTCCCTATAGTATCTGTCTGTTTTAGTTTCCTATATTATCTCTCTGTCTTAGTTCCCAATATTATATCTCTGTCTTAGTTCCCTATAGTATCTATCTGTTTTAGTTCCCTAAATTATCTATCTGTCTTAGTTCCCTATATTATCTATCTGTCTTAGTTCCCTATAGTATCTCTTTGTCTTAGTTCCCTATATTATCTTTCTGTCTTCATTCCCTATATTATCTCTCTGTCTTAGTTCCCTATATTATCTTTCGGTCTTAGTTCCATATAGTATCTATCTGTCTTAGTTCCCTATATTATCTATCTGTCTTAGTTCCCTATAGAATCTATCTGTTTTAATTTCCTATAGTATATATCTGTTTTAATTTCCTATATTATCTCTCTGTCTTAGTTCCCTATAGTATCTCTCTGTCTAAGTTCCTATATTATCTCTCTGTCTTAGTTCACTCTATAAACTTGCAGCAGGAGGCATATGCTGCCCTCTGCTGGATTAAGGGAGCACTTACAATGCTGCAAGTCGGGTGTGAGATTTGCACCCACTTAGGAATGACACCAACTCACTCTGTGTGTGTGTGTGTGTGTGTGTGTGTGTGTGTGTGTGTGTGTGTGTGTGTGTGTGTGTGTGTGTGTGTGTGTGTGTGTGTGTGTGTGTGTGTGTGTGTGTGTGTGTGTGTGTGTGTGTGTGTGTGTGTGTGTGTGTGTGTGTGTGTGTGTGTTTGCGTGTGTGTGTTTGCGCGTGTGCGTGTGTTGAACCTGGCCCACGGGAGATGTAGAGGGGGAGGGCAGGGGGTCGGGAGGGTTGGAGAGGGGTAAAGTAACGTGTTGTGACTATCTAATAGAAAGCGAGATGTTTTGTTGATGTGAGCGCTAAAGCTTCTGCCTACTCACCACGACACATAATTGGAGAGTTGATCTGAGGATAGAATCATCTACATGAATAATGCTGTAGTCAATCATAATGCATTAGAAACTAGACCTCGTGGGGAAAAAACACCATTAACCTCCAGCTTTAACAAACACTGTGAATGATAGAATGTGTCTTTTTTTACCAGTAATGTTTCACCACTGATTACTAGTGTCTGATTTGCTTACAGGACCTCATTGTTCTCCAGCTTCCTATGAGGTAAACATATATATTGCAGTATGACTGCATTGATAGCAGGCTACCTTATAGTGCATTATAACACTTTCTATCAGCACTTATAACAGCTCCTAGTGCATTATATCATCATGGTATCTGCTGTGTCCTGCCACCAGAGAGCACTGTGGTACAAGGAGAGTCTACATACTGATAGCGACTACACGTTGGTGCTCATCTCTCTGTATCGGCCTACAAGAGTTAAATGTGATTGGATGTTGTTGCACCAGACAAGCTAATAAATGCATGTTCTGCAATTCAACCTTTGCTAAGCCCCGCCCCATCGGTTATTGTTTCTACCAAGGTCAACATTTTCCCGGGAAGCTCAAATAAAGCTCAAGCTCAATTCCTGGGAAGCTCGATTGGTTTGTTTCAAGAAAAAGTTGATTAAGGATGACAAGGGAAAGCCACCAGAGTCAACCCAATACAACACTGGACAGGAAGTGAAAACAGAACAAGGTTCCTAGACAGGAAGTGATAACAGACCAAGGTTCCTAGACAGGAAGTGATAACAGAACAAGGATCCTAGACAGAAAGTACAGCAGAAAGACTGAACAAGGTCTACTGGTAAAGTAACTTGATGGTTAGCTAGCGAGCTAATGAGGTAACATGACTGAACAAGGTCTACTGGTAAAGTAACCAGGTGGTTAGCTAATGAGGTAACATGACTGAACAAGGTCTACTGGTAAAGTAACCAGGTGGTTAGCTAATGAGGTAACATGACTGAACAAGGTGTACTGGTAAAGTAACCAGGTGGTTAGCTAATGAGGTAACATGACTGAACAAGGTGTACTGGTAAATTAACCAGGTGGTTAGCTAATGAGGTAACATGACTGAACAAGGTGTACTGGTAAAGTAACCAGGTGGTTAGCTAGCGAGCTAATGAGGTAACATGACTGAACAATGTGTACTGGTAAAGTAACCAATTGGTTAGCTAATGAGGTAACATGACTGAACAAGGTGTACTGGTAAAGTAACCAGGTGGTTAGCTAATGAGGTAACATGACTGAACAAGGTGTACTGGTAAAGTAACCAGGTGGTTAGCTAATGAGGTAACATGACTGAAGAAGGTGTACTGGTAAAGTAACCAGGTGGTTAGCTAATGAGGTAACATGACTGAACAAGGTGTACTGGTAAAGTAACCAGGTGGTTAGCTAATGAGGTAACATGACTGAACAAGGTGTACTGGTAAAGTAACCAGGTGGTTAGCTAATGAGGTAACATGACTGAACAAGTTGTACTGGTAAAGTAACCAAGTGGTTCGCTAATGAGGTAACATGACTGAACAAGTCGTACTGGTAAAGTAACCAGGTCGTTAGCTAGCTAGCTAATGGGGTAACATGACTGAACAAGATGTACTGGTACAGTAACCAGATCGATAGCTAGCGAGCTGATGAGGTAACATGACTGAACAAGGTGTACTGGTAAAGTAACCAGGTCGTTAGCTAATGAGGTAACATGACTGAACAAGGTGTACTGGTAAAGTAACCAGGTGGTTAGCTAATGAGGTAACATGACTGAACAAGGTGTACTGGTAAAGTAACCAGGTGGTTAGCCAGCGAGATGATGAGGTAACATGACTGAACAAGGTGTACTGGAAAAGTAACCAGGTGGTTCGCTAATGAGGTAACATGACTGAACAAGGTGTACTGGTAAAGTAACCAGGTGGTTAGCTGATGAGGTAACATGACTGAACAAGGTGTACTGGTAAAGTAACCAGGTGGTTAGCTAATGAGGTAACATGACTGAACAAGGTGTACTGGTAAAGTAACCAGTTTGTTAGCTAATGAGGTAACATGACTGAACAAGGTGTACTGGTAAAGTAACCAGGTGGTTAGCTAATGAGGTAACATGACTGAACAAGGTGTACTGGTAAAGTAACCAATTGGTTAGCTAATGAGGTAACATGACTGAACAAGGTGTACTGGTAAAGTAACCAGGTGGTTAGCTAATGAGGTAACATGACTGAACAAGGTGTACTGGTAAAGTAACCAGGTGGTTAGCTAATGAGGTAACATGACTGAAGAAGGTGTACTGGTAAAGTAAACAAATGCCGGTGAGAGATTTATGAAGACGGCTTCAAGGGGTACTGAACTTCCTCATTTGGCTTAGTTTTTTAGCTTGGCCTTTAAGAAATGCAACAGCCTTGACTGAAGCTAAACCAGAGTGGTTTTGGGAGGGTGGTTTAATGTGGATGTCCCTTGTGTGTGTGTGTTCCTGCGTGGCAAGCATTTGTATATGAATACACTGAGTGTACAAAACATTAAGAACATCTTAACATTCAGTTGCACCCTCTCCTTTTTCCTTTAGAACAGCCTCAATTCGTCGTGTGCATGGACTCTACAAGGTGTCGAAAGCGTTCCACAGGGATGCTGGCCCATGATGACTCCAATGCTTCCCACTGTTGTGTCAAGTTGGCTGGACGTCCATTGGTTGGTAGACCATTCTTGATACTCACAGGAAAGTGTTGAGCATTAAAAAAAACAGCAGTATTGCAGTTCTTTACACAAACCGGTGTGCCTGGCACCTACTACCATACCCCGCTTAAAGGCACTTAAACATTTTGTCCTGCACCTTCATCCTCTGAATGGCACACACACACAATCCAAGTGACCAGTGACATCAATCAGAAATGATAGATTCCACCTGGAATCACCTGGTCAGTATGTCATGGAAAGAGTAGGTGTTCTTAATGTTTTGTACACTCAGTTGTACATTATTACAATAATAAAAAAATGCATCTGTAAACTCAGTAGATATCACCATCTAGAGGCTTAGACTCTGACATAAACAACTGCCACTCCCACAATAAGTTGTTTAAGGACATATATTTTCAGCCCTCTCCCTCTCTCTCTGCAGAAAAAGCTAAATACATATGTTGGCATACCTGCTCCCGCTCCCCCTCCTTGGCGCTCGAAGGTGCCAGGCTCCCCAGCATTACTCACTCTTACCACCATCATTACGCATACCTGCCCCCCAGTGTTAATTGTCATTTGTCGTTGCCTACCCGTATGCTGACGCAGCTTCTACCTGTCTGTAACCCCCTGTACCTGCTTCTCCAGCATCAGTCACTACCTACTGTATCAATATATTTGACTGCATCCGTAAATGTTTCATGCTCTCTCTCTGTTTCCAAGTAGACCATGTGGTTAGTGCACCGTACTACATCTCTGTTGCCAAAATAAACCATGCACTGCTGGGTCATTGATGGCTGTTGGGTCATTGATGGCTGTTGGGTCATTGATGGCTGTTGGGTCATTGATGGCTGTTGGGTCATTGATGGCTGTTGGGTCATTGATGGCTGTTGGGTCATTGATGGCTGTTGGGTCATTGATGGCTGTTGGGTCATTGATGGCTGTTGGGTCATTGATTTGGAATCTTTCCCTTCCAAGTGCAACACTGTAGGTTGCAAAATAACACCAACTTCCATGTGTGTCATATCCTTCGATGCGTGCTTGCATATATCAAGTTTTATGCTTTAATATGTTACCAATGAGGCCATCTTGATAACTCCTCATACAGAATGAATGGCACAAGGACAAATGCAAATATTTATGTAACCTGATTCATTAGCATGCCAAAACCACAACATATGAAACATGTTTACTATATTAATCATCTATAATAAGTTTTATGTGAGCCTAACTGGTTTGCATGTTCAACCATGTCTGCTTGTAAAGCCACAATGCAAAAAAAAAGGTGTCCTCTGTTGAACCAGTCAGCACTTTCCTCAGCCAGCCAGTATTGGTTAGTTTGCAGCCTGTTTGCAGTCAAAACAGTAGCTTCATTCACTGCCTACAAAAAGACTCCTACCACACAAGACAGAACAATGGTAAGACACACCTGTTAATTAAATAATATGTCATAAAGAAGAGATGATTGAGATATCTTAAATTATTTATCAAATGTATGCCAATATGTTATGTCATGTTTCACTGAGAAATCACACGTTTATATAAAAAAAGAAAATAACATCTCTATGAGACCGGCTGTACTGATTGGTAGAGTAGTTTGTGAAAGTTGAAGGTTGGATTGGCTGTATTTATCGATGTTTGTACACTGCCTATGGTATCCAACAACTAATGTATCTACCAACACATAATAGAATGCAGTACTTGTATTATTGATGTACTAGACGCAAGAGTGACTCAAGGTTAGCGAATGAAAAAGCTATAGTGTTGAAGTGAATCAGCTTCTTGATATGCCACACCTGTCAGGTGGATGGATTATCTTGGCAAAAGAGAAATGCTCACAAACAGGGACGTAAACAGATTTGAGAGAAATAAGCTTGTTGTGCATTATTTCAGCTCATGAAACATGGGACCAACACTTGGTCGTTTATATTTTTGTTCAGTAATAACTAACATTCAGTCCTTAAACAGACTGATCATTACAGAGGTGCACCTTGTGCTGGGGACAGTTAAAATATATGAAGTGTTATGTGAACTGTAACTCATAAAAATTGTAGAAATTGTTGTATGTTTTGTTTATGTTTTGGTCAGTATACATAGCTCATGCACAAAGCAGTACAAGTTTACTGAGTGACTGATTCAAAACAGCAATATTTTATAAATAACCAGACAAATACATTTGCAGACCTTTTAGATACACAAGTACCAGACAAACGTTTGGACACACCTACTCATTCAAGGGTTTTCCCTCATATTTTTCCTTATAGTGAAGACATCAAAAACATGAAATAACACATATGGAGTCATGTAACCAAAAAAGTGTTAAACAAATCAAAATATGTTTTATATTTAAGATTAAGATTAAGAGCCACCCTTTGCCAATGATGACAGCTTTGCACACTCTTGGCATTCTCTTATGTAAAAAAAATAAAGAAAAACCCTTGAATGAGTTGGTGCGTCCAAATTTTTGACTGGTATTGTTTTTTTTTTTAATACAAAAAATAGTGTAGTGTAAAACAATGTAATTCACAGGTCAAGTGGTGAAGAGAAGAGACACAAAGTCAACACCAGTAACATGGAAATGAGGAAATGAGTCAATGTAAAAAGTCACGTTAGTGACCCACCACCTTAACGTGTCAATAAGAAAAGCAAACCAAATCCAATTTGTCACAAATACAACAGGTGTAGACTTTACTGTGAAATGCTTACTTACACGCCCTTAACCAACAATGCAGTTCAAGAAATAGAGTTAATAAAATATTTACCAAATAAACAACATGTTTTTTTTTCACCTTTATTTAACCAGGTAGGCTAGATGAGAACAAGCTTTCATTTACAACTGCGACCTGACCAAGATAAAGCAAAGCAGTGAGACACATACAACAACAGAGTTACACATGGAGTAAAACAAGGGTACAGTCAATAACACAATAGAAAAAATTAAGTCTATATACAGTCTGTGCAAATGGCGTGAGGAGGTAAGGAAATAAATAGACCATAGTAGCAAAGTAATTACAATTTAGCAGATTAAAACTGGAGTGATAGACGAGCAGATGATGACGAGCAGATGATGGTGTGTAAGTAGTGGTACTGGTGTGTAAGTAGTGATACTGGTGTTTAAGTAGTGATACTGGTGTGTAAGTAGTGATACTGGTGTGTAAGTAGTGATACTGGTGTGTAAGTAGTGATACTGGTGTGTAAGTAGTGGTACTGGTGTGTAAGTAGTGATACGGGTGTGTAAGTAGTGATACTGGTGTGCAAAAGAGCAGCAAAGTAAATAAAAACAATATGGGGATGAGGTAGGCAGATTCGGTGGGCTATTTACAGATGGGCTGTGTACAGCTGCAGCCATCGGTTAGCTGCTCAGATAGCTGATGTTTAAAGTTAGTGAGGGAAATGTAAGTCTCCAAATGACATGAAACATAATAAAGTAACAATAACGAGGCTGTATACAGGGGGTACCGGTACCGAGTCAATGTGCGGGGGTACAGGCTACTCCAGGTAATATTCACTGGCTATTTTAGCATGTAAATCTTGGTGGTGGAAACTACATTTTTGTTGTTGATGCATGCCAGCAAAGGCACTACACAACACTAAACAATACATGAATTGCACTATAACGGTTACAAACGGTGCCCACATTAGGGCCTACAGAAAGCTGTCCTAACAGCAGAGCTGTTTCTTTTCAGCACCATGTAATGAATCCGTACCACCGCTAAACCTGGCTATCAGCGGAGCCTTGTCTGACAGCAAAACAGTTCATTCAGCCTCATTTACTGCCCTTTTAAAAAAAAACATAGCTGATATGGCTGACTTGCTTGAACAAATGTGGTTTCTAATGACAATTGAACAGGAAAGTGGGGTGCAAAATTTGAACATCAAACTTTGTCATCAAAGTCTGGCATTCTCGGGATTTATGGCGCTTTGAAGACAACTGGGAACTCGGAAATAGACAAGATCGAATCATGACTTCAGTTCTCTTGAGGTCAGAGCTCTAGAAAGAGGCTGTAAGAACCGACGCCGGAGATGAGAAGCAGGTACGAGAAGTCAACATTTAATAAGGAACAAACATGAAACAAGACCGGCACAGCGTCAGCACATGGGGCAAAACAACAAGATTCGACAATCATTGCAGTAGCGGGGAACAGAGATGGGGAACTAACAAATATAGTGGAGGTAATAAACATGTGATTCAGTCCAGGTCAGTCCAATAATACGCTGATGCGTGTGATGGGGAAAGGCAGGTTTGCGTACTGATGGTGGCAGGAGTGTGTAAGCGCCAGAGAAGGCGAGCGGGAGCAGGCGTGACAGGGGCCTGAGGTCCCAACTTGGAATTCTGAGGTGGATGACTGTTCAAAAGGTATTTTCCCAGTCTGAAATGTTTTTTGTCAGAGTCCCGAGTTGTCTTGAACTCACTGAAGTCTGAGATTTATGAGATCCGAGTTTCCAGTTGTTTTGAATGCGGCAGAAGTCATGCTGGCTTGACAGCATGGCCAATGTATACAACCTTTTCTAGCCCATGGTGTTGCATGTCAATGTTTCAAAGCAAGCAAAGAAGTTGTTTAGTTTGTCTGGGAGCAAGACATCGTGGTCCGCGACAGGGCTGGTTTTCTTTTTGTAGTTTGTGATTGACTGTAGACCCTGCCACATACCTCTTGTGTCTGAGCCGTTGAAGTGTGACTAGACTTTGTCCCTATACTGACGCTTAGCTTGTTTGATTGCCTTGCTGAGGGAATAACTACACTGTTTGTATTCGGTCATGTTTCCTGTCTCCTTGCCCTAATTAAAAGCAGTGGTTCGCACTTTCAGTTTTGTGCGAATGCTGCCATCAATCCACGATTTCTGGTTGGGGAAGGTTTTAATAGTCGCTGTGGGTACAACATCACCAATGCACTTGCTAGTAAACTTGCTCACCGAATCAGTGTATTCATCAATGTTAGTGTCCGATGCCACGCGGAACATATCCCAGTCCACTTGATCAAAGCAATCTTGAAGCGTGGAATCCGATTGGTTGGACCAGCATTAAACAGACCTCTGGCAGCTCCTGACTGACGGGCGGCTCTGGCAGTGCGTGGAGGAGGCACCAGATGGACCGGGCTGTGGAGGAGCACTGGAGCTCTGGTGCATATCACTCGCACCTCTCCTTTAGGCTCAATACCCACATTTTCCCGGCACGGGCGGAGCGCAGGCATAGGACGCACTGCACCCTCCCAGCACCCCGGAGACACAGCACACAGAGCCGGCGCAGGATACACTGGACTCAAATGGCGTACCGGAGACCAAACACGCTGGGCCGGCACAATACGCCCTGGCTGGATGCCGACTCTCGCATGGTACTTGCGAGGGGCTGGCCGGGCTATGAGCACGTACTGGCGACACCATGCGCTTGACCACATAACACAGTGCCTGACCAGTACTGCACTTCTTCCGGTAGGCATGGGGAATTGGCTCGGGTCTATCGCCTGACTCCGCCAATATCCCCGTGTGCCACCCCAAAACATTTTTTGGGGGCTGCCTGTCTTGCCTGTTGCGCTGCCTTACCTCATATCGCCGCCGCTCAGCTTTCACTGCCTGCAGCTAATCCTTGGGGTGGCGATATTTCCCTGCCTGTGCCCAGGGTCCCTTGCCTTCCAGTAACTCCTCCCATGTCCAGGAGTCCAGAACCCTCTGCTCCTGGTTACCACACTGCTTGGTCCATTTGTGGTGGGTAGTTCTGTAACGGTTGTCTTCCTTTTCTGATGAGGAATAGGATGCTCATCGTGGTAAGTGTTCATGTTATATTTATTAAACCTTTACACAAAAATAACAAAGGGGAAAACACGACAAAAACAAAACAGTTCTGTAAGGTGCAACAAAAACACTAAACAGAAAATAACTACCCACCACCCATAGTGTGAAAACAGGCTGCCTAAGTATGGTTATCAATCAGAGACAACGATCGACAGCTGCCTCTGATTGGGAACCATACCAGGCCAAACACAGAAATACAAAACCTAGAATAGACAACACCCCAACTCACGCCCTGACAAAACTAAAAAAGAGACATAAAAAAAGGAACTAAGGTCAGGACGTGACACAGGCTTTAATAAATTAAGTAGCCAATAGGCAGAGGGTGGCTTCATTTGTCTGATTCTCTGTAATGATGGAATGGGATTAATAATGCATTTTATTCTGTTAAGTGGTGTCTTCCATCAAACAACACAACTACATGTTCAGTCACCTCCTTGCCTGATGTCGATAAACAGGGTAATGTCAAGCCTTTGTTTTTTTTTCAAAAGTCTCATGGAATGTAGGCTTACATTGAACACCACACATTTTCTGCTACTGTAAGCTGAATGATAGAACAGCTATTTCTATGTTAAAATGTTATGGGATGCATTTTCTCCATTATTTTTGGTGGTAGGCCACTCTGATACAGTAGGCCTATATTATGATCCAATAGCCACATTAGCCTATATGGTCAGTGTTAAAACTGTAACTAAAGCAGGTACATCCTCAGTTTTCACAGCAAATGTGTGTGTGAAGTTGCACAGAATATTCACAATTTTCAAGTTTGTGCTCAGCAGACCTGAAATTTGCTTGCAAGTAGTAGAAGCGAAGTTGCAGAACATCCATCTCTTCCGTGTTTATACCAGAAGAGATACTGGAAAAAAATGTGATTTAGAAAAAGGGGCGGGACTTCCGTTACAAAACTCACTAACTGCTGCTCCTCAGTCTTCGCAAGGAATTATCCGGTGTCACGGATCATCGGTGTTATGGGCGAACAGAGCTTTTTGTCAACTGAAGGCTCTGTTTACCTCGGCTCCTGTGTTGGCTCATCTTGATCATTCCTTAGCGTTCATAGTTGAGGCGGACGCGTCCAAGGCTGGGATAGGGGCTGTGCTGTCTCAGCGCTCGGGTACACCACTTAAACTCTGCCCCTGTGCATTATTTTCGAAGAAGCTCAGCCCGGAGCGAAACTATGATGTGGAGGATCGGGAGCTGTTGGCTATTGTCAGGGCTCTGAAAGCGTGGAGGCATTGGCTTGAGGGGGCTGAACACCCTTTTCTCATTTTGACTGACCACAGCAATCTGGAGTACATCCGGGCGGCGAGGAGATTGAATCCTTGCCAGGCAAGGTGGGCCATGTTTTTCACCCGTTTTGTGTTCACTCTATCACACAGACCAGGTTCGCAGAACGCTAAGGCAGACGCACTGTCTCGGATGTATGACACAGAAGAGCGGTCCACGGATTCCACTCCTATACTTCCGGCTTCTTGCCTAGTGGCACCGGTGGTATGGGAGGTTGACGCGGACATTGAACGGGTGTTACGTGCGGAGCCCACACATACCCAGTGTCCAGTTGGATGTAAGTACTTTCCATCTGATGTTCGTGATCGATTGATTTGTTGGGCTCATATGTCACCTTCCTCTGGTCATCCTGGCATCGATCGGACACTGCGCTGTCTTAGTGGGAAGTACTGGTGGCCCACATTAGCTAAGGAATTGAGGGTGTCCTGCTCAGTGTGAGCTCAGTGCAAGGCACCTAGACAGCTACCCTGAGGGAAAATACAACCCCTACCCGTTCCACAACGGCCGTGGTCGCACCTATGGGTGGATTTTGTGACGGATCTTCCTCCGCCACACAGAAACACCACGATTCTGAAGTTCCTTTGCCCAGTCTCCCTATGGCCCTACAGACTGAGGAGGCCCTGTTTACACACGTCTTCCGGCACTACGGGGTGCCTGAGGATATAGCGTCTGATCGGGGTTCCCAGTTCACATCAAGGGTCTGGAGGGCGTTCATGGAACATCTGGGTCAGTCTTACCTCAGGGTTTCACCCCGAAAGTAATGGGCAGGTGGAGAGAGTTAACCAGGATGTGGTTAGGTTTCTGCGGTCTTATTGCCAGGACCGGCCGGGGGAGTGGTCGGTTGTCATCCCCTGGGCAGAGATGGCCCAAAACTATCTCCGCCACTCCTCCACTAACCTGTCTCCATTTCAGTGTGTACTAGGTTATCAGCTGGTTCTGGCATCAGAGTCAGATCGAGGCACCTGCGGTGGATGATTGGTTTCGGCGTTCGGAGGAAACCTGGGACGCAGCTCATGTACGCCTGCAACGGGCCATCAGGCGACAGAAGGCGAGCGCCGATTTCCACCGCAGTAAGGCCCCGGTGTATACACCGGGAGACCAGGTCTGGCTCTCGACCCAAAACCTGCCCCTTTGCCTGCCCTGCCGGAAGCTTGGTCCGCGGTTTGTGGGGCCATTTAAATTCCTGAGGAGACTGAACGAGGTATGTTATGATTATTGTATTAACCCCTCGTTCCATGTGTCTCTCCTCAGGCCGGTGGTGGCTGGCCCGCTCCAGCAGTCTAAGGTGCGGGAGGTTCCTCTGCCACTTCTGGACATCGAGGGGGTTCCCGCATATACGTTGCAGGCCATCATGCACTCTAGGCGTCGGGCGAGGGGCCTTCAGTACCTCGTGGAGTGGGACTGTCCGGAGGAGAGATGCTGGGTGCCGGTGGAGGACATACTGGACCCTTCCCTACTACAGAAATACCACCCAGATCGCCCTGCGCATCGTCCTCCGGGTCGTCCCCGAGGCCAGTGTCGACGCGCTGCTGGAGGCATGCGTCAGTGGGGGGATATTGTCACGACTTCCGCCGAAGTTGGTGCCTCTCCTTGTTCGGGTGGCGTTTGGCGCTCGTTGTCACCGGCTTTATAGCTTCCACCGATCCATGTTTCTGTTTTCCATTTGTTATGTCTTGAGTGAACACACCTGGTTCTCATTAAGTTATTCTTATTTCCCTATTTAACCCTCTGGTTCTCAGTATGTGTGGTGCGTGATTGTTCCTGTTATGTTTAGTCTTGCGTGTTAGGATTTGTTATCACTACGTGGATTTATTCTACTGAGTAACGTACGTTATTTTACTCATTTCTGTTTCCTGCGCTTGACTCCGTCCTCACCTATACACCACTGACGCTGCCAGTCGGGTCTCAATTTCCAGGTAAGAAAAAATGCGTAGAATGCGTATTACAAGAAACAGACCCTTTTTTGTGACGAAAAACAACATTGCAACACTGTGCTACGATCCGTCAGCCTTGTTTACGTATACTGTGTAGAAAAAACCTTCTTCAGCAAAACACCAGTCTCAAAGTCAACAGTGAAGAGGTGACTCCGAGATGCTGGCCATCTAGGCAAAGTTGCAAAGAAAAAGCCATATCTCAGACCTGCAAATAAAAAGAAAAGATTTAGACGGCAAAATAACACAGCCACTGGACAGAGGAACACTGCCTAGAATGCCAGCATCCCGGAGGCGCCTCTTCACTGTTGACGTTGAGACTAGTGTTTTGCGTTTACTATTTAATGAACCTGCCAGTTGAGGACTTGAGAGAAGTCTGTTTCTCAAACCAGATACTCTAATGTACTTGTCCTCTTGCTCAGTTGTGCACCGGGACCTACCACTCCTCTTTCTATTTTGGTTAGAGCCAGTTTGCGCTGTTCTGTGAAGGGAGTAGTACACAGTGTTGTACAAGATCTTCAGTTTCTTGGCATTTTCTCACATTGAATAGCCTCCATTTCTCAGAACAACAATAGACTGACGAGTTTCAGAAGAAAGGTCTTTGTTTCTGTCCATTTTTAACCTGTAATCAAACCCACAAATGCTGATGTTCCAGATACTCAACTAGTCTAAAGAAAGCCAGTTTTACTGCTTCTTTAAATCAGAACAACAGTTTTCAGCTGTGCTAGCATAATTGCAAAATGGTTTTCTAATGATCAATTAGCTTTTAAAATGATAAACTGAGTGCCACGCCTTGGTCTTAGTATTTTGTGTTTTCGTTATTTATTTGGTCAGGCCAGGGTGTGACATGGGTTTATTTTGTTGTGTTTCGTATTGGGGTTTTAGTAGGCATTGGGATTGCGGCTGAGTAGGGGTGTCTAGCATAGGCTTGTTGCCTGAGGCGGTTCTCAATCAGAGTCAGGTGATTCTCGTTGTCTCTGATTGGGAACCATATTTAGGTAGCCTTGGTTTCACTGTGTGTTTTGTGGGTGATTGTTCCTGTCTCTGTGTTTGTTGTCACAAGATAGGCTGTATATGTTTTCACGTTCCGTTTGTTGTTTTTTGTATATTTAGTTATTTCATGTATCGTTCATTTTTCATTAAAGAACATGAGTAACCACCACGCCGCATTTTGGTCCGCTACTCTTCCAACAGACGAACGCCGTTACACTGAGATTAGCTAACATAACATGCCATTGGAACACAGAAGTGATTGTTGCTGATAATGGCCCTCTGGTTGCCTATGTAGATATTCCATAAAAACATCTGCCGTTTCCAGCTACAATAGTCATTTACAATATTAGCAATGTCTACACTGTATTTCCGATCAATTTCATGTTATTTTAATGGATGAAAAAGGTGCTTTTCTTTTTTACATTTCTATGTGACCCCAAACTTTTGAACTGTAGTGTATGTGCGGTCACTGTGGGGACGACATCGTCAATTAAATTATTGATATAGCCGATGACTGAGGTGGTATACTCCTCAATGCCATTAGATGAATCCTGGAACATATTCCAGTCTGTGCTAGCTTAACAGTCCTGTAGTTTAGCATCTGCTTCATCTGACCACTTTTTTATAGACCGAGTCACTGGTGCTTCCTGCTTAAATATTTGCTTGTAAGCAGTAATCAGGAGGATAGAATTATAGTCAGATTCCCAAATGGTGGGAAAGGGAGAGTTTTTTATGTGGAGTAAAGTTGTTATTGAATTTTTTACCCTCTGGTTGCACATTTAACATGCTGATAGCTTAAACCGATTTAAGTTTCCTTGCATTAAAGTCCCCTGCCACTAGGAGTGCCGCCTCTGGATGAGCATTTTCCTGTTCGCTTATAGTGTTATACAGCTCATTGAGTGTGATTTTAGTGCCAGCACTCCTCTTCTCTCATCTCCCCCCTCTCCTCTCCTCCCCTCTCCAGGTGTATAACTGTACAATGCTAGATGACTTCCTGTTGAAGAACTACCTGACTCCCGCCTATGCCCTGGAGTTTGCCCTGGGTTTCCCCAGCAACCTTCTGGTGGTTCTGGGTTACGTGTTCTGCCTGCCAGAGTGGAAGAGCACTAATGTTTACCTGTTCAACCTCGCTGTCTCTGATCTCCTCTTTCTATGCACGCTGCCATACCTCTCCTACCTGTACGCCAACGCCAAATCAGAATACAGCGGCTTCGGCTGCATCATCAACCGCTATATCCTCCATACCAACCTCTACTCCTCCATCCTTTTCATGGTGTGGGTCAGCATGGACCGCTTCCTGCTCGTACGACACCCATCACGACTTCACTTCCTGTTGACCAAGAAGTCGGCCCTCTGCTTGTCTCTCATGACCTGGGTGGCAGTTAACATGCAGGTGGCCCCCCTAATATTCTACATGGTCCAGGACATGCAGAAAGGGAACTGGAGTTTATGTAAGGACTTTGGGAGCCTGGGGGTTATGGAGAACTTGCTGGGATACAGCCTGGGCCTGACGGTGACTGGCTACCTGCTGCCTCTGCTGGGGCTTGGCTTCTTCAGCTACCACATCAACCGGCTTCTCCGTGTCCAGGCAGAAGTGATTCAGGGCACGGGGACATCGTTCCGCAAGCCCGTACGGGTGGTCTCTGCTGTAGCGACCATGTTTCTGGTACTGTATCTGCCCTATCATTTGATGAGGAATGTGAGGATAGCATCGCGGCATCCCTGGGCAGGGCTGTCTGACTGCCACAAGATATATATACAGAGTGCATACATCCTGACCAGGCCGGTGGCATTCGTCCATAGTGTTATTAACCCTGTGTTCTACTTCTTCATGGGAGACAAGTTCAGAGAGCTCCTATTGGCCAAGATCAGAGTCCTAGTGAGACAGCTAGAACAGAGGACAGAGACCTCAATGTGAGATCCTGTTGAACACTCACTCACACATACAAACCAACACACGGGAAAATATCATGGTATGTTTGAAATATTATTCAAGTAGGCATATGTAACCAATGTTGTGATGTCCCGATCTGCAGGGGAGGGGTGGAACCAGCCACGCTAAGCATTTTTATGTCTACTATATAAGACCTGAGCATTTCTTGTATTATTGGGTTCACTACAAGTCAACTACGATTGGTCCTTGACCAGCTCCATTATTGCAATTCTTGATAATAAATATTGATTGTTTGAAAAAATAACAGTCTCTCTCACTTAATAATCACAAAGTTTCTCTCACTTAATATGTTTTTTTTTATGACAATCTGCTGACGAGGATGGGATCCAGCGGGTGGACAAGGAATCCCGAACATAGAGAAAGGAATCCCGAACATAGAGAAAGGAATCCCGAACATAGAGAAAGGAATCCCGAACATAGAGAAAGGAATCCCGAACATAGAGAAAGGAATCCCGAACATAGAGAAAGGAATCCCGAACATAGAGAAAGGAATCCCGAACATAGAGAAAGGAATCCCGAACATAGAGAAAGGAATCCCGAACATAGAGAAGGGAATCCCGAACATAGAGAAAGGAATCCCGAACATAGAGAAGGGAATCCCGAACATAGAGAAGGGAATCCCGAACATAGAGAAAGGAATCCCGAACATAGAGAAAGGAATCCCGAACATAGAGAAAGGAATCCCGAACATAGAGAAAGGAATCCCGAACATAGAGGAAAAAAAAGGGTGAGGCTGGAATTTCTTATAACAAGCATATGAAAGGTCTGAAAGGAAAAGAGGTGTTAACACAGGGCAATATCTGTGTGAGTTGCCAGGGTCAGAATCTGTGTGAGCAGTTCAACCCCACCTGTGTGAATGGTTGATATTCTGTTTAGAATATCAGACTGGTGTCTGTGTGAGCAGTTGTTCGTATTTTTTTCAATTGCTAACAAGCATCGGTCAATACTGAAGCCACTTTTTCAAAACTCTTCACACAGTCTGCATTACCAACATGCATTTTGGCCAAACAGTTAATCTCACCGCAAACTCACTCAAACCACCAAAACACTTCATGCATGTCTCAAAATAAGCTTGTTTGAACAGAACACTGGCAACAATTCTCACTCAGAAAGAATACATTGTCACTCATAACACACTGACCTAAAAAACACCAACAGGGAGCATTATATAAATGATGAACTTTCCTCTTTGAAGATTGAATGATTTCACATAAATCAGTATTTCATTATAGAATTAGAATAACATCTTTTCACTTTGACTGTACTGAAGTATATGTAACAAGAATGAATCAGAAATGCAGCAATTTGCTACAATAGCCTTTATATTTTCTCTATTTTTGCATATAGTAATTTACAGTTGAAACAAAAACTAATTCCTGACATTCCAGGGCTGCAAAAATAATTACCAAAAAACCATAAACCACATGTATAATCACTCATACTGTGCTGCGAGGGTTCTAGTTCTCCCTCTCCTCTGCATTTGGCCACAAGTTCTCTTCAAATTACATCTATGTGTTCTCTGGCGATGCATCTTGCAAAGTATCTTCTGGAATGTCTACATTTACATTTAAGTCATTTAGCAGACGCTCTTATCCAGAGCGACTTACAAATTGGTGCATACACCTTATGACATCCAGTGGAACAGCCACTTACAATAGTGCATCTAAATCTTTTAGGGGGTGAGAAGGATTACTTACCCTATCCTAGGTATTCCTTGAAGAGGTGGGGTTTCAGGTGTCTCCGGAAGGTGGTGATTGACTCCGCTGTCCTGGCGTCGTGAGGAGTTTGTTCCACCATTGGGGGGCCAGAGCAGCGAACAGTTTTGACTGGGCTGAGCGGGAACTGTACTTCCTCAGTGGTAGGGAGGCGAGCAGGCCAGAGGTGGATGAACGCAGTGCCCTTGTTTGGGTGTAGGGCCTGATCAGAGCCTGGAGGTACTGAGGTGCCGTTCCCCTCACAGCTCCGTAGGCAAGCACCATGGTCTTGTAGCGGATGCGAGCTTCAACTGGAAGCCAGTGGAGAGAGCGGAGGAGCGGGGTGACGTGAGAGAACTTGGGAAGGTTGAACACCAGACGGACTGCGGCGTTCTGGATGAGTTGTAGGGGTTTAATGGCACACGCAGGGAGCCCAGCCAACAGCGAGTTGCAGTAATCAAGACGGGGAGATGACAAGTGCCTGGATTAGGACCTGCGCCGCTTCCTGTGTGAGGCAGGGTCGTACTCTACGGATGTTGTAGAGCATGAACCTACAGGAACGGGACACCGCCTTGATGTTAGTTGAGAACGACAGGGTGTTGTCAGGATCACGCCAAGGTTCTTAGCGCTCTGGGAGGAGGACACAATGGAGTTGTCAACCGTGATGGCGAGATCATGGAGCGGGCAATCCTTCCCGGGAGGAAGAGGAGCTCCGTCTTGCTGAGGTTCAGCTTGAGGTGGTGATCCGTCATCCACACTGATATGTCTGCCAGACATGCAGAGATGCGATTCGCCACCTGGTCATCAGAAGGGGAAAGGAAGATTAATTGTGTGTCGTCTGCATAGCAATGATAGGAGAGACCATGTGAGGTTATGACAGAGCCAAGTGACTTGGTGTATAGCGAGAATAAGAGAGGGCCTAGAACAGAGCCCTGGGGACACCAGTGGTGAGAGCGCGTGGTGAGGAGACAGATTCTCGCCACGCCACCTGGTAGGAGCGACCTGTCAGGTAGGACGCAATCCAAGCGTGGGCCGCGAGAGATGCCCAACTCGGAGAGGGTGGAGAGGAGGATCTGATGGTTCACAGTATCGAAGGCAGACGATAGGTCTAGAAGGATGAGAGCAGAGGAGAGAGAGTTAGCTTTAGCAGTGCGGAGCGCCTCCGTGATACAGAGAAGAGCAGTCTCAGTTGAATGACTAGTCTTGAAACCTGACTGATTTGGATCAAGAAGGTCATTCTGAGAGAGATAGCGGTAGAGCTGGCCAAGGACGGCACGCTCAAGAGTTTTGGAGAGAAAGAGAGAAGGGATACTGGTCTGTAGTTGTTGACATCGGAGGGATCGAGTGTAGGTTTTTCAGAAGGGGTGCAACTCTCGCTCTCTTGAAGACGGGAGGGGACGTAGCCAGCGGTCAGGGATGAGTTGATGAGCGAGGTGAGGTAAGGGAGAAGGTCTCCGGAAATGGTCTGGAGAAGAGAGGAGGGGATAGGGTCAAGCGGGCAGGTTGTTGGGCGGCCGGCCGTCACAAGACGCGAGATTTCATCTGGAGAGAGAGGGGAGAAAGAGGTCAGAGCATAGGGTAGGGCAGTGTGAGCAGAACCAGCGGTGTCGTTTGACTTAGCAAACGAGGATCGGATGTCGTCGACCTTCTTTTCAAAATGGTTGACGAAGTCATCTGCAGAGAGGAGGAGGGGAGGGAGGATTCAGGAGGGAGGAGAAGGTGGCAAAGAGCTTCCTAGGGTTAGAGGCAGATGCTTGGAATTTAGAATGGTAGAAAGTGGCTTTAGCAGCAGAGACAGAGGAGGAAAATGTAGAGAGGAGGGAGTGAAAGGATGCCAGGTCCGCAGGAGGCGAGTTTTCCTCCATTTCCGCTCGGCTGCCCGGGCCCTGTTCTGTGAGCTCTCAATGAGTCGTCGAGCCACGGAGGCGGGAGGGGAGGACCGAGCCGGCCTGGAGGATAGGGGACATAGAGAGTCAAAGGATGCAGAAAGGGAGGAGAGGAGGGTTGAGGAGGCAGAATCAGGAGATAGGTTGGAGAAAGTTTGAGCAGAGGGAAGAGATGATAGGATGGAAGAGGAGAGAGTAGCGGGGAGAGAGAGCGAAGGTTGGGACGCGCGATACCATCCAGTAGGGACAGTGTGGGAAGTGTTGGATGAGAGCGAGAGGGAAAAGGATACAAGGTAGTGGTCGGAGACTTGGAGGAGTTGCAATGAGGTTAGTAGAAGAGCAGCATCTAGTAAAGATGAGGTCAAGCGTATTGCCTGCCTTGTGAGTAGGGGGGAAGGTGAGAGGGTGAGGTCAAAGAGGAGAGGAGTGGAAAGAAGGAGGCAGAGAGGAATGAGTCAAAGGTAGACGTGGGGAGGTTAAAGTCGCCCAGAACTGTGAGAGGTGAGCCGTCCTCAGGAAAGGAGCTTATCAAGGCATCAAGCTCATTGATGAACTCTCCAAGGGAACCTGGAGGGCGATAAATGATAAGGATGTTAAGCTTGAAAGGGCTGGTAACTGTGACAGCATGGAATTCAAAGGAGGCGATAGACAGATGGGTAAGGGGAGAAAGAGAGAAAGACCACTTGGGAGAGATGAGGATCCCGGTGCCACCACCCCGCTGACCAGAAGCTCTCGGGGTGTGCGAGAACACGTGGGCGGACGAGGAGAGAGCAGTAGGAGTAGCAGTGTTATCTGTGGTGATCCATGTTTCCGTCAGTGCCAGAAGTCGAGGGACTGGAGGAGGCATAGGCTGAGATGAACTCTGCCTTGTTGGCCGCAGATCGGCAGTTCCAGAGGCTACCGGAGACCTGGAACTCCACGTGGGTCGTACGCGCTGGGACCACCAGATTAGGGTGGCCGCGGCCATGCGGTGTGGAGCGTTTGTATGATCTGTGCAGAGAGGAGAGAACAGGGATAGACAGACACATAGTTGACAGGCTACAGAAAAGGCTACGCTAATGCAAGGAGATTGGAATGACAAGTGGACTACACGTCTCGAATGTTCAGAAAGTTAAGCTTACGTAGCAAGAATCTTATTGACTAAAATGATTAAAATGATACAGTACTGCTGAAGTAGGCTAGCTGGCAGTAGCTGCGTTGTTGACACTACACTAATCAAGTCGTTCCGTTGAGTGTAATAGTTTCTACAGTGCTACTATTCGGGGCTAGCTGGCTAGCTAGCAGTGTTGTTTACGTTACGTTGCGTTAAAGAACGACAATAGCTGGCTAGCTAACCTAGGAAATCGCTCTAGACTACACAATTATCTTTGAAACAAAGACGGCTATGTAACTAGCTATGTAGCTAGCTACGATCAAACAAATCAAACCGTTGTACTGTAATGAAATGAAAATGTGATACTACCTGACCGGGTTGTTGAATTCGATTCAGTAACGTGTGTGTGGTGACGTTGGCTAGCTGTTAGCTGTTGGCTAGCTAGCAGAGTCTCCTACGTTAAGGACGACAAATAGCTGGCTAGCGAACCTCAGTGAATTAAGATAATCACTCCAAGACTACACACTCTAAACTACACAATTATCTTGAAACAAAGACAGCTGTGTAGCTAGCTAACACTAAACTAATCAAGTCGTTCAGTTGAGTGAATAGCACTACAGTGATGCTAATCTGTGGGCGTTAGCTAGCGTTTGCTAGCTCCTGGGCGAA
This sequence comes from Oncorhynchus keta, assembly GCF_023373465.1. Classification (NCBI taxonomy): domain Eukaryota; kingdom Metazoa; phylum Chordata; class Actinopteri; order Salmoniformes; family Salmonidae; genus Oncorhynchus; species Oncorhynchus keta. The sequence goes on from NC_068438.1 coordinate 46,840,116, forward strand.
TAGCAGTGAAGGCTACGTTAGGGCGACGAAATACGATAATTATGCAATTATCTCTGATACAAGGACGGCTATGTAGCTAGCTAAGAAGAATTGCTAAGATTAGACAAATCAAACCGTTGTACTATAATGAAATGTAATGAAAAAGTTATACAACCTGCAGAGCGAAGTGCGAGTGCAACCGCTCGCTCCAACCCGGAAGTGGTTCTAATAACCCTGTAAGACTTCAGGAGAAGTGTCTCCACACCCCACATTCATGGCATCCAGTAAGGACATCTGGTCATGTGGATGGTGGTCATTAACCTTCCACCTCCATGCAGAGAAAAACTCCTCTTTGGGGTTTAGGAAGGGGATGTATGTAGGCAGGAATAGTACTGACATCCTGGGATGTGCAGCAAACCAGTCTGTGACTGCAGCAGAGTGGTGGAATGCCACGTTATCTCACACAACAATGAAGTTAGGGGAGTAACTTTTCCCCCTTCCGTCCGCTGGCACAAGTCAATCATGCAGTTGCTCCAGAAAATAAATGAGCCTCTCTGTATTGTAGGGGCCAAGGAGTGGTTTGTGTAACTGCAAACCATCATTGGACAGTGCCAAGCTGCCCACTCTACCTCTGCCCCCAGTGGTGTTCATATGGCACAGTTCATTACTGCAGGCATGACTGTGCCTCAGGGCCAAAAGGGCACAGCATGGAGGCGTCGTTGTGTTCTGTGTCCCATGAACTGCACCACTTGTTCAGTTTGCCTCTGCTTTACATACCTTAAGGGAACAATTTGGCAGTTGCTGTATGGTTAGTGAGAAAGTCCATATTGCAAATGTACGGTCCCTTACTAGACGTCCGAAATCGTTTGTAAAATTTGCGGACGGCGTCGGGCCGAGCGGCAGGGACCTACCGGGAAGTCATCAAATGAACTTTGTCGGACATTCGGTTTCCGTTTTACAAAAATAATCAAGTTTTGGTCATTTTTCCGCTGTCACGGAAATTCCCACAAGAGGGCATAAGCAATCATATTGCTATTGGACAAAACATCACGATTCACGACGGGGCCTTATCTAGAACACGGAAAATATTTCTAAGCCGAAACTCTGTGAGCGTAGGTTTGACATAATGGGCAGTTGGCCCCGAACAAGATGGCGTCTAGGCCTCACCGGTTTTTGAGTTATGGCCATTTATCTGGGATTAAAGGTCCAAAATTAAAATAGAGAAATTCTTTTTCCACTTCACGTCAAAGTCAAGGAGCCATCCGGTGTCAATAAAAAAAAGAACCAGCCATTTATCTATCGTCATTTAAGAGAAATCGTACAATGACAGATTGGTGATGTTCACGGATAGGTGTTTTTTTTTTCAACGGAAACAGATCCAGTTGCAGGGTGTTCTTACGAATCTTTTTAAAGTGTGCTGCGGAGCTCTGCGAGATTTCTGTGATTTTCTATGATTTTCTGAAATAACACACACTCACTAAACCCTCCGTAAATAACTCAGTTCTTAACGTCAAGACTTAAAACTCAGGATTCTGTAAAGGCATACCCCAATCAGGATATGAGTTTATTTATAGCTTCCTGTGCCAACCGGAAGTGCCTTAAATGGTGTCACAGTGGCAGTTTCCAAGGGTTAAAAAGGTCAGATCTTTTCAAAACTTCATATGTGTGATTAGGCAACCCCCATAAACTGTAAGTCAGTCATTTCTCCCAACAGATGTCAAAGAAAAGCTCTCTCTCACACACACACACAGAAACACACACACATCAAGGATGGAGTGACAAAGTGCGGTGCTTAAAGACACACAAAGCCTACAATGGCATTTCCATATTCTCTAGGCCGTGCCGAGTTCAACGAGATGCCCCGCTTGACCGTAGCTCACTCGGTCTAAGCGCAGCGACCATTAGAAAAGTAGGCCCAAAATGAAGCCTGCCCCACAACGTCATTTGCTTTTGGGTGACAGAGAGAGAACCGTTAGGGTGAGAAGCACAATTCGACATCAGGTACATTCCTAAGGTCCTCCCGATCCGTGCAAGCCTAACGTTGACCGTGTGGCATTAACCCTTAATAGTTAAAAGAAGGTGTTTACTTCAAAGAGTTTGCATTGACTTCTCTCCCCATAGGAATACATTGCCTGCACCCCTAAATTCAACCTGAAGCCTATGTGGGTTATGAATGTCGTATGAACCTGTCTTCGATGACAGTCCATCAGGCCACTACGAGGTCTACCTGTGTTGATTCTAAGCTTCCTGGACCAACCGGAAGTGGTTAAAATCACCCTAAAAGTGTTTATCCATACCCTGCCTGCAGTTTGATAGACATAGTGCGTTCAACCCTGTGTAAATCAGTCAATTCTTAACGTAAGGACTTAAAACTCAGGATTCTGTAAAAGCATACCCCAGTGAGGATATGTGTTTACTTATAGCTTCCTGTGCCAACCGAAAGTGCCATAATTTGTGTCTCTTGGGCTGTTTCGAAGGGTTAAAAAAGTCAGATCTTTCCAAAACTTCATATATGTGATTAGGCAACCCCCATGAACTGTAAATCAGTCATTTTTCCCATAGAATTTCAAAGGAAAACTTAATCACACACACACACAGCTTGGAAGTAGGGACCCATTCGGGTGCGTAGAGACATACACTGCGTGCATTAGTTAACCTTGTTGGAACTTTTAAAGAACCGTCAGACCTAGAGTTCTGAAACTTTATAATCCTGTTCTAGACCTCAGGTCGATAGTGTGTGGTGAGTTACTTGGCTCTAGAAGGTTCTAGGACCGAGAAACAGCCTCGTACATTTGCAATGACTTCAATTAATTTTTGCATCACGAAAATGACGACATTTAGAAATGTCCCAGAGTCGCAAGACTAGGTGCATTGCGACCGTCTCGGCCCATATAAACAGACCCCAACGTTTCTGTCCGATAGCTCATTCAAGGACCTCGTAGCAAGTCATGGAAAAAAGTGATTTTCAGCACCAATTAGGGTTTTGCTCGGACACCAAATGACCGATCGAGCCGAAACTTGGGATTCGGGGTCGCCTCAGCTAGGCCTACACATAACATAAGAAATGGACCCACAGCTAGAACGTAATTACGTGTTTTATGTTTTTTTTTATGGTTTGAACCGAAGGCGTTGTGAATTTTGGGCCAGCTCTGACGTATGTGATAGTTGGCTACTAAACGAGTTGGAAAAAGTGGGTTTAGTGTCAGTTTGTATCAGTTTGGTGTCAGAATGATATCTAATTGACTGATGGACAATGACTTGCTGGTGACTCTTGTCCATTTGCAATATGTTTAAACAGTGAGGTACCATCACCAAAGTGACATTCTGAAATCAACCCTAACGAGCCATTGAGATGAACCAGAATCACTGCCCAGCCATCCCGAGTTCATCGGGCCAGTCAATTTCACATTCCTGCAGGATTTTTATAGAATGACAAATTCGTGATGGTACCTGCCCATTGAACCATATTGCAAATGCACAGTGACTTTGCAAAAGTAAGGAAACATAAACAAATGGACATAATGAAATCACCATATTTTTATTTTGGGGTTACCAGTTGCACAACAATGCATGTGCATTTGCAATATGATTCAACAGTGAAAAAATATCACCAAATAGACATGATGAAGTCAACACAACGAGCGATGGAAAGAAGCAACTATCACTGCCAGGCCATCCTGTGTTCATCAGGCCAGTCAATTTAGCATTTCTGCAGGATTTTTGAGCATGTCAAATTTAATTTGGGAAATGCCCATTGAACCATATTGCAAATGCATGTGCACTTGCAATATGATTCAACAGTGAAAAAACATCACCAAATGGACATGATGAAGTCAACACAACGAGCGATGGAAAGGAGAGACTATCACTTCCAGGCCATCCTGTGTTCATCAGGCCAGTCAATTTTGCATTTCTGCAGGATTTTTGAGCATGTCAAATTTCTTATGGCATTTGGCCCCCCAAAAAAGTGACTTTTGACTTTGACTTTTGACTTCCTATGAAACCATATTGAAAATGGACAAAACATATTCCTTATGCGCATGTAAAAAAAAATATATATATATGATAATAAAATTGGACAAAAGTATATTCATACAGTTCTTACACATGTGTAATTGACAAAGAAAATCGAAAGAATTTTGAAAAACGGTCCAGAAAGCACTTTTTTAAGGGGTGATACGTTTTTGACAAAAAATTCATTTTTTCAAAATTTTGCTTTTGGATGTTGACTTGGGTTACATTTCCAATATGAAAAACCAAGGTGGAGCGGATTCGCCACCTGTTGAATTTTTAATTTTAAAGTGTTACAACTGGCAATTGCCATATGGCATTTGCAATACACTTTGCATGAATCAACGCCGAATTGGGTGGTATTGGACAATGTGTATATGGTTTGTCCGATGCCAATGACATGCCATTCATTTTTGTCCAATACAGGGGGGTAATACCCTTACATCAGAAAAAGACTGCTATGGGACATGGCACAGGCAGCAAAATATTGTGTAGAGGACTTGTTTTTTAAAATATTTATTTTCTAATATTTTTTAAACATTTTTTGTGTGTGTGTGTTAGAATTGCTTTTTGATATGTTGTATATAGTTATTTGCACTGTTGTATATAGTTAAAGGTCATTTCACCAATTCAGACACTTGGGTACATTTTGGCAACTTATGTGGGACACCTGGGTGACTTCATGCTAAATGTCATGTAGCTCACCAATTCCTGAAGTTATCAGTCTGAAACTTTGCACACCTACAGTTGCCCTCTTGTGTTATCCATCAAAATTATCTCCAGCATCCTATCTGACTGTGTGGCTATTCTAGTACATGTGAAAGATGATGCTACAACAATAAATAAACAGAAAACGTGTGCTCTTTCTTTCTCTTTTCTTCCACCAGATCTACTGTGTTATATTATCCTACATTCAATTAACATTTCCACAAACTTCAGAATGTTTCCATTCAAATGATACCAAGAATATGCATATCCTTGCCTCTGGGGCTGAGCTACAGGCAGTTAGATTTGGGTATGTCTTCAGGTGGAAATTGAGGACAAGGGATGCAGCCATAACAGGTTAAAGTAGTTAAACTTGCGCCCCGGTTTGTCATTATATAAGGAACAAACATAACAGGGTGTTTGTCCCATTTGGCGAAATCCTCTGCTGTAGGCAATGTGCTGTGGGTGACAGCAGGCATAGTGGCACGACTCCGACCGAAGGTGGCTGCCCTTCCCGTTCGGGTGGTGCTCGGCGGTCGTCGTCGCCGGCCTACTAGCTCCTTATGTGTTTATTGAGTACACCCTGTTTTGAGTTGGGTATAATTAGTGAGGCTTTATTACTCAGTCGGCCCACCTGGTTCTTTGGATTAATTATTGTGACCTTCTGTTTTGTAGTAGAGGAACGTGTTTGTTCCTGGTCGTGTATTCTGGTTGTGAGCACCCTGTGTTGCGTTTTGTGCATTAAAGAGCACCTCATCACGCTCTATGTTTCCTGACTCCACACCCATGACACCCGGAGCGTTACACATAGGGCATTTGCGAAGAGCAGGCATTTAACCTCTGAATTGTGGAGTGACTATGCATATATGATGAACAGAGGGTTGAGGAATTTTCTATAATAGTGACCAACTTGTTGATGTAAATATTGCAGAGTTGAGGGCTCAGATTGCAACCCTCATGTTATTTTCTCACACAAACACACTCACACACAAACACACACGCACATAAACACACAGACACTCACTCACACAAACATACACACTCACACACACAAACTCACACAAACCCACACAAACACATCGACACAAACACACGCACACTCATACACTCCAACACACACACACTTATTGCGTCCTTCATCGCTCTGTTTTCCACTGTTTTCTGTTTTGAAAGGTATTGAAACACA
>NC_068438.1:46846096-47086096 GCF_023373465.1 Oncorhynchus keta
TCGGCAGTACCTGTATGGTTAGTGAGAAAGTCCATATTGCAAATGTACGGTCCCTTACTAGACGTCCGAAATCGTTTGTAAAATTCGCCGGACGGCGTCGGGCCGAGCGGCAGGGCCGGACCTACCAGGAAGTCATCAAATGAACGTTGTCGGACATTCGGTTTCCGTTTTACAAAAATAATAAGATTTATGTCATTTTTCCCATGTCCCGGAAATTCCCACAAGAGGGCATAAGCAATCATATGGCTATTGCTACAAAACATCACGATTCACGACGGGGCCTTATCTCGAAAACTGAAAATATTTAGAAGCCGAAACTCGGTGAGCGTAGGGGCGGCATAATGGGCAGTTGGCCCCGAACAAGATGGCGTCTAGGCCTCAACGGTTTTTGAGTTATGGCCATTTATCTGGGATTAAAGGTCCAAAATGAAAATAGAGAAATTATTTTTCCACTTCACGTCAAAGTCAAGGAGCCTCCGGTGTCAATAAAAAAAGAACCAGCCATTTATCTATCGTCATTTAAGAGAAATCGTACAACGACACCTTGGTGATGTTCACGGATAGGTGTTTTTTTTTTCAACGGTTACAGATCCAGTTGCAGGTTGTTCTTACGAATCTTTTAAAGTGTGCTGCGGAGCTCTGCGAGATTTCTGTGATTTTCTATGATTTTCTGAAATAACACACACTCACTAAACCCTCCGTAAATAACTCAGTTCTTAACGTAAAGACTTAAAACTCAGGATTCTGTAAAGGCATACCCAATCATGATATGAGTTTATTTATAGCTTCCTGTGCCAACCGGAAGTGCCTTTAATGGTGTCACAGTGGCAGTTTCCATGGGTTAAAAAGGTCAGATCTTTTCAAAACTTCATATGTGTGACTAGGTAACCCTCATGAACTGTAAATCAGTCATTTCTCCCAGCAGATGTCAAAGAAAAGCTCTCACACGCACACACAGCAAGGATGGAGTGAAAAAGTGTGGTTCTTAAAGACACAGAGAGCAGGCAATGGCATAAACATAATGTCTAGGCCGTGCCGAGTTCAACGAGATATCCCGCTTGACCGTAGCTCGCTCGGTCTGAGCGCAGCGACCATTAGAAAAGTAGGCCCAAATGAAGCCTGCCCCACAACGTCATTTGCTTTTGGGTGACAGTGAGAGAACCGTTAGGTGAGAAGCACAATTCGACCTCAGGTATGTTCCTAAGGTCCTTCCGATCCGTGCAAGCCTAACGTTGACAGTGTGGCATTAACCCTTAATAGTTAAAAGATGGTGTTTACTTCAAAAAGTTTGCATTGATTTCTCTCCCCATAGGAATACATTGCCTTTACCCCTAAATTCAACCTGAAGTCTATATGGGTTATGAATGCCGTATGAACCTGTCTTTGGTAACAGTCCATCAGGCCAGTATGAGGTCTACCTGTGTTGATTCTAAGCTTCCTGGACCAACCGGAAGTGGTTAAAATCACCCTAAAAGTGTTTTTCCATTACCTGCCTGCAGTTTGATAGACATAGTGCATTCAACCCTGTGTAAATCAGTCAATTCTTAACGTAAGGACTTAAAACTCAGGATTCTGTAAAAGCATAGCCCAGTGAGGATATGTGTTGACTTATAGCTTCCTGTGACAACCGGAAGTGCCTTAATTGGTGTCTCAGGGGCTGTTTCGAGGGGTTAAAAAGTCAGATCTGTCCAAAACTTCATATGTGTGATTAGGCAACCCCATGAACTGTAAATCAGTCATTTTTCCCATAAAATTTCAAAGGAAAACTAAATCACACAGACACACAACTTGGAAGGAGGGACGTATTGGGGGTTGTAGAGACAGACAGTGCCTCCAATAGTTAGCTTTGTTCGAGCTAAAAAAGAACCGTCAGACCTAGAGTTCCGAAACTTTAGAAACCTGTTCTAGACCTCGGGTCGATAGTGCGTGGTGAGTTAGGTGGCTCTAGAAGGTTCTCGGACCGAGAAATAGCCTCGTACATTTGCAATGACTTCAATTCATTTGACCATTACGAAAATGGCGACATTTAGAAAAGTCTCAGAGACACAAGACTAGGTGCATTGAAACCGGCTCGGGCCATAGAGACGGACCCCAACGTTTCGGTCCGATAGCTCATTCAAGGACCCCATAGCAAGGCATGGAAAAAAGTGGATTTTCAGCACCAATTAGGGTTTTACTCGGGCACCGAAGGACCTATTGAGCCGAAACTCGGGATTCGGGGTCGCCTCACATAGGCCTTCACATAATGTCTGACCTGGACCCGCAGCTAGAACGTAACTATGTGTTTTACGTTTTTATTATGTTTTAAACTAATGGCGCTGTGAATTATGGGCCTGCTCTGACATATGTGATAGTTGGCTTCTAAATGAGTTGGAAAAAGTGGGTTTGGTGTCAATTGGTATCAGTTTGGTGTCAGAATGACATCTAATTGACTGGTGGACACTGACTTGCTAGTTGACTTTTGTACATTAGCAATATGTTTAAACGGAGAGGGACCATCACCAAAATGGCATTCTGAAATCAACACAAAAAATGGCATCACCATAGTCTCCAGGCTGTGCAGAGTTCAACGAGACGCCCGCTTGACCGTAGCTCGCTCTGAGTGCAGCGACCTTGAAAAAAAAGAAGGCGCAAAGGAAGGCTGGCCCTCAATGTCATTTGCTTTTGGGTGACAGTGAGAGAACCGTTAGGGTGAGAAGCACAATTCGACCTCAGGTACGTTCCTAAGGTCCTTCCGATCCGTGCAAGCCTAACGTTGACCGTGTGGCATTAACCCTTAATAGTTAAAAGAAGGTGTTTACTTCAAATAGTTTGCATTGATTTCTCTCCCCATAGGAATACATTGCCTTTACCCCTAAATTCAACCTGAAGTCTATATGGGTTATGAATGCCGTATGAACCTGTCTTTGGTAACAGTCCATCAGGCCAGTATGAGGTCTACCTGTGTTGATTCTAGGCTTCCTGGACCAACCGGAAGTGGTTAAAATCACCCTAAAAGTGTTTTTCCATTACCTGCCTGCAGTTTGATAGACATAGTGCATTCAACCCTGTGTAAATCAGTCAATTCTTAACGTAAGGACTTAAAACTCAGGATTCTGTAAGTTTCTATGTCAATCAAGACATGGGTTTACTTATAGCTTCCTGTGCCAACCGGAAGTGCCTTTAATGATGTCACAGTGGCAGTTTCAAGGGTTAAAAAGGTCAGATCTTTTCAAAACTTCATATGTGTGACTAGGTAACCCTCATGAACTGTAAATCAGTCATTTCTCCCAACAGATGTCAAAGAAAAGCTCTCACACGCACACACAGCAAGGATGGAGTGAAAAAGTGCGGTTCTCAAAGACACAGAGAGCAGGCAATGGCATAAACATAATCTCTAGGCCGTGCCGAGTTCAACGAGATATCCCGCTTGACCGTAGCTCGCCGGTCTGAGCGCAGCGACCATTAGAAAAGTAGGCCCAAAATGAAGCCTGCCCCACAACGTCATTTGCTTTTGGGTGACAGTGAGAGAACCGTTAGGGTGAGAAGCACAATTCGACCTCAGGTACGTTCCTAAGGTCCTTCCGATCCGTGCAAGCCTAACGTTGACCGTGTGGCATTAACCCTTAATAGTTAAAAGAAGGTGTTTACTTCAAATAGTTTGCATTGACTTCTCTCCCCATAGGAATACATTGCCTGCACCCCTAAATTCAACCTGAAGTCTATATGGGTTATGAATGCCGTATGAACCTGTCTTTGATAACAGTCCATCAGGCCAGTATGAGGTCTACCTGTGTTGATTCTAAGCTTCCTGGACCAACCGGAAGTGGTTAAAATCACCCTAAAAGTGTTTTTCCATTACCTGCCTGCAGTTTGATAGACATAGTGCATTCAACCCTGTGTAAATCAGTCAATTCTTAACGTAAGGACTTAAAACACAGGATTCTGTAAAAGCATAGCCCAGTGAGGATATGTGTTGACTTATAGCTTCCTGTGCCAACCGGAAGTGCCTTAATTGGTGTCTCAGGGGCTGTTTCGAGGGGTTAAAAAAGTCAGATCTGTCCAAAACTTCATATGTGTGATTAGGCAACCCCCATGAACTGTAAATCAGTCATTTTTCCCATAAAATTTCAAAGGAAAACTAAATCACACAGACACACAACTTGGAAGGAGGGACGTATTGGGGGTTGTAGAGACAGACAGTGCCTCCAATAGTTAGCTTTGTTCGAGCTAAAAAGAACCGTCAGACCTAGAGTTCCGAAACTTTAGAAACCTGTTCTAGACCTCGGGTCGATAGTGCGTGGTGAGTTAGGTGGCTCTAGAAGGTTCTCGGACCGAGAAATAGCCTCGTACATTTGCAATGATTTCAATTCATTTTGACCATTACGAAAATGGCGACATTTAGAAAAGTCTCAGAGACACAAGACTAGGTGCATTGGAACCGGCTCGCCCATAGAGACGGACCCCAACGTTTTGGTCCGATAGCTCATTCAAGGACCCCATAGCAAGGCATGGAAAAAAGTGGATTTTCAGCACCAATTAGGGTTTTACTCCCGGGCACCGAAGGACCTATCGAGCCGAAACTCGGGATTCGGGTCGCCTCACATAGGCCTTCACATAATGTCTGACCTGGACCCGCAGCTAGAACGTAACTATGTGTTTTACGTTTTTATTATGTTTTAAACTAAAGGCGCTGTGAATTATGGGCCTGCTCTGACATATATGATAGTTGGCTTCTAAATGAGTTGGAAAAAGTGGGTTTGGTGTCAATTGGTATCAGTTTGGTGTCAAAATGACATCTAATTGACTGATGGACACTGACTTGCTAGTTGACTTTTGTACATTAGCAATATGTTTAAACGGAGAGGGACCATCACCAAAAGTGACATTCTGAAATCAACCCTAACGAGCCATGGAGATGAACCAGAATCACTGCCCAGCTATCCCGAGTTCATCGGGCCAGTCAATTTCACATTCCTGCAGGATTTTTATAGCATGACAAATTCGTGATGGTACCTGCCCATTGAACCATATTGCAAATGCACAGTGACTTTGCAAAAGTGAGAAAACATAAACAAATGGACATGATGAAATCAACACAACGAGTGATGGAAAGGTACAACTCTCACTGCTCGGCCATCCTGTGTTCATCAGACCAGTCAATTTTGCATTTTTGAGCAAGGTCAAATTTCATATGGTAAATGCACATTGAAACATATTGCAAATGCACGTGCACTTACAATATGATTCTATAGTGAAACAACATCACCTAACGGAGATGATGAAATCAACACAACGAGTGATGGAAATGTACAACTATCACTGCTCGGCCATCCTGTGTTCATCAGACCAGTCAATTTTGCATTTTTGAGCAAGGTCAAATTTCATATGGTAAATGCACATTGAAACATATTCCAAATGCACGTGCACTTGCAATATGATTATATAGTGAAAAAACATCACAAAATGGACATGATGAAGTCAACACAACGAGTGATGGAAAGGAACAACTATCACTGCCCGGCCATCCCGAGTTCATCAGGCCAGTCAATTTTGCATTTCTGCAGGATTTTTTGAGCATGTCAAATTTCTTACGTCATTTGGCCCACAAAAATCCTTATGCACAATTTAAAAAATATATAAAAAAATATGATAATAAAATTGGACAAAAGTATATTCATACAGTTCTTACACATGTGTAATTGACAAAAAATTGAAAGAATTTCAAAAACGGTCCAGAAAGCACTTTTAAGGGTGTGTGAAGTTTTTTACAAAATTTTGACATTTTTGACTTTTGACTTTGACTTCCTATGAAATCATATTGGAATTGGACAAAACATATTCCTTATGCGCATGTAAAAAAAAAAAAAAAAAATTATGATAATAAAATTGGACAAAAGTATATTCATACAGTTCTTACACATGTGTAATTGACAAAAATCGAAAGAATTTCGAAAAACGGTCCAGAAAGCACTTTTTATGGGTGTGTGAAGTTTTTTTACAAAATTTTGACATTTTTGACTTTTGACTTTGACTTCCTATGAAATCATATTGGAATTGGACAAAACATATTCCTTATGCGCATATAAAAAAATTAAAAAAAATTATGATAATAAAATTGGACAAAAGTATATTCATACAGTTCTTACACATGTGTAATTGACAAAAAAAAATCGAAAGAATTTCGAAAAACGGTCCAGAAAGCACTTTTTAAGGGGTGATAAGTTTTTGAAAAAATTTCATTTTTTCAAAATTTTACTTTTGGACATTAATTTGGGTTACATATCCAATATGAACAACCCCGGTGGAGCGCATTTGCCCCCTGTTGAATTTTTAAAGTGTTACAACTGGCAATTACCATATGGCATTTGCAATACACTTTGGATGAATCAACGCCGAATTGGGTGGTATTGGCCAATGTGTATATGGTTTGTCCGATGCCAATGACATGCCATTCATTTTTGTCCAATACAGGGGGGTATTCCCTTACATAGCCCATCCCTAGACAGCTAATAGCATTAATATTAATTCCATCTCTCCCCCACAGCCCAGCATTCCTGCTTGGCTTCAGCCCTCTCCAGGCTATTCCCCCACAGCCCAATATTCCTGCTTGACTTCAGCCCTCTCCAGGCTATTCCCCCACAGCCCAATATTCCTGCTTGACTTCAGCCCTCTCCAGGTTATTCCCCCACAGCCCAGCATTCCTGCTTGACTTCAGCCCTCTCCAGGCTATTCCCCCATTAGAGAAAATGCAGTTGTGCTAAATGATGGTGCAGTGAAACACATCAATCGCTGGGATGATGACTTCACAGTGCAATTTAATTTTGTTAATCATTTTCACAGTGTAGCTGTCAAACAATGCTCATACCGCTTTCCTGCAGACGAAAGACCAAAGCGCCCCCTAGTGGTCTCATGAGTTAAATGTTATTAATATTTTTAGTAATTTCATAATGAATAAAATCAAATAAAATGTTTCTATGTCAAATGATTTTGTTATATTTCAGTCTTCTGTGATGTATATAAAGTGTAATATTGGGATGCAAACTCAAAATGGAATACATTTCAACTCTATATCTGACGTGGTACAGGTGTCTTCTTTTCTTTAAGCCTATAACCATGTGTGTGAGGTGTAGACTTTGGTTTCAAAGTAGATATGTTTAATACTACCACTTTGTGTGACCCTGATTTAGCCCACTGCAGTAAAAGGTTAAAGAACCACCGTGTGACCCTGATTTAGCCCACTACAGTAAAAGGTTGAAGAACCACCGTGTGACCCTGATTTAGCCCACTGCAGTAAAAGGTTAAAGAACCACCGTGTGACCCTGATTTAGCCCACTGCAGTAAAAGGTTAAAGAACCACCGTGTGACCCTGATTTAGCCCACTACAGTAAAAGGTTAAAGAACCACCGTGTGACCCTGATTTAGCCCACTACAGTAAAAGGTTAAAGAACCACCGTGTCACCCTGATTTAGCCCACTGCAGTAAAAGGTTAAAGAACCACCGTGTGACCCTGATTTAGCCCACTGCAGTAAAAGGTTGAAGAACCACCATGTGACCCTGATTTAGCCCACTGCACTAAAAGGTTAAAGAACCACTCGGTGTGACTCTGATTTAGCCCACTGCAGTAAAAGGTTAAAGAACCACCGTGTGACCCTGATTTAGCCCACTACAGTAAAAGGTTAAAGAACCACCGTGTGACCCTGATTTAGCCCACTACAGTAAAAGGTTAAAGAACCGCCGTGTGACCCTGATTTAGCCCACTGCAGTACAACGTTAACAAACAACGAGCAAACAGACAAAGAAAGCAAACAAGGTTTAGAACATTAAGAAACAGACATTCTGTAGGGTTCATTGTTATAGTTCATCTTTTACTTCAAATCAATTCTAGGTGCATGACAAAATGTCACCTCTCCCTGGTTTTATACTTCACTACCTAGCCCAACTAAATGCATCATAATGTTCTCTGATTGCATACTGACCCCCTTGACACATTCACTCAGCCCTGCCAACAACTGTCAACACAACAGCCGGTTATAGAACTGTACCAATATCCTCCCACACAGCCGTGACAAATCAATCTTCATTCACAACAACACCGTGTCTAATCATAATTTAGCTTAAAATTATCAGCCCTCCATCACCAGCAAGGTGGAAGGATGAACTCCTGTGTTATGTTGACAAAACCCCATGATGAGTTCAGTTACTGTGTCTCTTCTGGCTATGGTGATATAATCAAAGTCAGAGGGAGAGATGGAGAGTGAGACAGAACCCAGCATGGATCCTCTCTCTCATGTTAGAACTATGGGTCCTGAGGTGGAATTCATGTCCTATCCCAAGGGCTTTAAAACCTCTCCTCAGGGAACCCTGGCAATTCCATCTCCTCAGGGACCCCTGGCCGTTCCATCTCCTCAGGGACACTTGGCCGTTCCATCTCCTCAGGGACCCCTGGAAAATTCCATCTCCTCAGGGACCCCTGGCCGTTCCATCTCCTCAGGGACACCTGGCCGTTCCATCTCCTCGGGGACACCTGTCCGTTCCATCTCCTCAGGGACCCCTGGCCCTTCCATCTCCTCAGGGACACCTGGCCGTTCCATCTCCTCGGGGACACCTGTCCGTTCCATCTCCTCAGGGACCCCTGGCCCTTCCATCTCCTCGGGGACACCTGGCCGTTCCATCTCCTCGGGGACACCTAGCCGTTCCATGTATTTGAACTCTTCCTGAGATAGCACACCTGATTCAGCTTGTCAACTAATCATCAAGCCTGTGATTGGTGAATCAGGTGAACTAATTCAAAAGTCTGAAACATCTGAGGGTCCCCAGAGACAGTTCTGAAAACCATTGGACTTTCCTACACTGTCTGCTGTATGTCACCAGTCTCCTTTGCCCTGATGGTGATCTCAGCGGACCATCCACCATCTTCCTGTTCAACCCCTCCTCAGGGTCAGGAAAAAAATGACTTACTTTGACTGTGAAATTTGGCTGTCACAGGAGGCTGCTGAGGGGAGGATGGCTCATGGCAATGGCTGGAATGGAGTAAATGGAATGGTATGAAATGCATGTGTTCGGTACAATTCCATTGATTCCGTTCCAGCCATTACTATGAGTCCGGCCTCCCCAGTGACGGTGCCACCGGCCGCCTGTGGTGGTTGTCTTTCCTAGCTATCTTAAAGTTAGCTTTCTTTCAACAAAATCTCTATTCACTTCCTCATCCTCATTGTGCAGTACAGGGGGCTCTGAAAAAAACATAAACAAACGCTCCATAAACACCCCGTCCTTTTAGAAACGGAAACGCTCTCAGTATATTGATGATATTGACCTTAAGATGTTATACATATGAAATTGTGTGATTTATAACTTAATTGGCAAAATTACAGTGGGTAATTTAAAGTAGAGTCATTTTAAAGTAGAGTCATTTTAAAGTAGAGTCATACTGCAGCACAGCTTGCGAGATGTGTAATGTTATGGCATGTTTGAGTGCATGATGTCATAGTATTTTACTGTGAGCCATTGTTGCATTTAATGCTAGTTTTGACCACCAGAGGGCATCTTTGAGGGCATTCTTTATGAAGCTTGTTGGTGCTTGCTTACTTTTCCAAATAATCCTAGAGGCCAATGCAGGTCAGACGTTTTGATTGCTATATCCTATCCAAAATAGCACATTCTAAGGTTTTTAGTTAACATACTTTCAGACAGAAAACATTTTACAGATGGTCTCTCTGTCAAAATATGTTTTCCTAGAATAACCATAACTCCATGTCTACTAACGACAATAAACAAATAGCCATCTGGGGAAAAATATCCTTTCCATTGTAGTCTGTTATATTCCATCATATATTCATATTGTAAAAGGCTGGGGAATATAAGCATGTGATGTCTGCTAATGAACAAGTTATTTTCATACATGGTGTAGCCAAAGCCTCAGCTATTAAAGCACATGGTGCTTTGAGGATGAAATGCTCAGAAAATATGTGTCTTTTATGATATCTATCTTCATGTAGGCCTACTGCTAGAGTGTAAAATACAGATATTTAGGAAAAGTCAGGGACAGGTGGGTTCAATGTTTTTATTGAAATTAAATTATTGAAATGACATGGAGCTGGAAGTCTAAACTATTGAATTCACAAATGCATTTGATGGTTTTTAACATTAGCTGTACTAGAGACTATAAGGGATTTATAGTAATCTGTCTGTAAATTATTATTGTATTTGTTGTGCTGTTTGTACTGTTAGAAATTGAGCTTAATTCAATTGATTAATATTATGGTGTTTCTATTCCACTAAAAACTCAAATGCATTTTACAGTATCCTATTTAGGCCTCAGGATTTCCATTAGGGAAATATGGCGCTGTACAACGTGACCGGTCGGTAGTAGACCGAGGTGCATCACCTGAGTGGGTTGATTCACTGATTTGGTCATCTTGTCTGGGTTGGCGCCCCCCTTGGGTTGTGCCATGGAGGAGATCTTTGTGGGCTATACTCAGCCTTGTCTCAGGATGGTAAGTTGGTGGTTGAAGATATCCCTCTAGTGGTGTGGGGGCTGTGCTTTGGCAAAGTGGGTGGGGTTATATCCTTCCTGTTTGGCCCTGTCAGGGGGTGTCCTCGGTTGGGGCCACAGTGTCTCCTGACCCCTCCTGTCTCAGCCTCCAGTATTTATGCTGCAGTAGTTTATGTGGCGGGGGGCTAGGGTCAGTTTGTTATATCTGGAGTACTTTTCCTGTCCTATTCGGTGTCCTGTGTGAATCTGTGTGCGTTCTCTAATTCTCTCCTTCTCTCTTTCTTTCTCTCTCTCGGAGGACCTGAGCCCTAGGACCATGCCCCAGGACTACCTGACATGATGACCCCTTGCCGTTCCCAGTCCACCTGGCCGTGCTGCTGCTCCAGTTTCAACTGTTCTACCTTATTATTAGTCGGCTATGCTGGTCATTTATGAACATTTGAACATCTTGGCCTTGTTCTGTTATAATCTCCACCCGGCACAGCCAGAAGAGGACTGGCCACCCCACATAGCCTGGTTCCTCTCTAGGTTTCTTCCTAGGTTTTGGCCTTTCTAGGGAGTTTTTCCTAGCCACCGTGCTTCTACACCTGCATTGCTTGCTGTTTGGGGTTTTAGGCTGGGTTTCTGTACATCACTTTGAGATATCAGCTGATGTACGAAGGGCTATATACATACATTTGTTTTGATTTGATTTGATTTGACCTAGGATACTAAGCGACTGCAAGTGAACAGCAAAATAATCAAAACAGTTCCACAGCCTAATTGTAGTCTAACCATTATCCAAACGGAGATTCAGTGAAAATAAAAATCTCATTGACTTACAAAGACCAGTCCCAATGCAAAGACCAGTCCCAATGCAAAGACCAGTCCCAATGCAAAGACCAGTCCCAATGCAAAGACCAGTCCCAATGCTTGTCTCAAATCCTATTATAACAGTTGGATGACTTTGGGTGTTTCAGTAAACAACACTTGGATACCTTCAATTTTAGTAGCCTACATTATTCCAATATTTTTGTCATTCAGTGATATACAGTACAAGTCAACATTTTGGACACACCTACTCATTTGAGGGTTTGAACTATGAAATAACACATAGGGATTCATGTATTAACCCAAAAATTGTTAAACAAGTAAAAAATATGTTTTACATTTGAGATTCTTCAAAGTAGCCACCCTTTGCCTTGATGACAGATTTGCACACTCTTGCCATTCTCTCATCCAGCTTCACCTGTAATGCTTTTCCAACTGTCTTGAAGGAGTTCCCACATATGCTGAGTACATGTTGGCTGCTTTTCTTTCACTCTGCGGTCCACCTCATCCCAAACCATCTCAATTAGGTTGAAGTCGGGTGATTGTGGAGGCCAGTTCATCTGATGCAGAACTCCATCACTCTCCTGCTTCGTCAAATAGCCCTTAAACAGCCTGGAGGTGTGTTGGGTCATTGTCCTTTTGAAAAACACTGTAATGTCGCACTAAGGAAAAAACAGATGGGATGGAGTATTGCTGCAGATCGCTGTGGTACCCATGCTGGTTAGTGTGCCTTGAATTCTAAATAAATCACAGACAGTAGCTGGCCTGGTGTTATCTACAGTTTTGAGCTGCACTGTCCCACTCAGTGGTGGATAACACCCACTCTTCCTTTATGTAATGGACTGCAAGGCACAAGTATCCTATTTTTTGAAAATGGTCAGTCCACATGTCAAGTGGAATTGCTCCATTGAATTCAACCAAGTTCTCTCTCAATTCCGGGACCATCTGCCAGCTGATGTTTCGTTGTTGTTGCCTGATGGAGGACTCTAGTGCAAGAGGAAAGAGACTCTGGGACTGAAACATTCACACCTCCATTAATTTACAAATGGATAGTCTAATAGCTGGGCTCGGTGTGAAAAATCACCCAATTTGTGCCACAGTTTACATAGATCAACGTTATAACTCCCTCCTGTGATAATGTGGCACAATGACAGAATGACGCAATTTACCACCATCTGTTACCGTCTACCAACAACTTGCGGCATAAGCTCGAAACGTTTAATTCATGAACCTGTATGTTCTATTTTATACGACTCAAGCTGTTTCCCTATTCAGCTGTTCCCGTCTCAACACACTATCACAGCTCATTGTGAAATACAGTAGAAACAAACTATATATTTGACAGGCACACAAACAATAAATGTATTCATTATGCATTTCAAATAAAATCAATCAAATCAAATGTAATTTGTCGCCGAATACAACAGGCGCAGACTTTACAGTGAAATTCTTACTTGTGAGCCCTTTTCCAACAATGCAGAGTTTAAAAGTAAGAAGAAATGGGCTAAATAAAGAAAGAGCAGTCAATGACACCGCCAGGTATAGAGGACCCGGATGGCAGGTAGCTCAACCCCAGTGATGTACTGGGCTGAACGCACCTTACAGTCTGCCAAGCATTTGCCATAGCAAGCGATGATGTAGCCAGTCAAGATACTCTCGATGGTGCAGCTCTATAACCTTTTGAGGATCTGAGGACCCAGTCCAATTTCTTTCAGCCTCCAAGAGGCATTGTCCTTCCCTCTTCACGACTGGGTTGGTGTGTTTGGACCATGATAGATCCTTAGTGATGTGGACACAGAGGAACTTGAAGCTCTCTCATTTTGTGTGTATTACATGGTTTTCTATTTTCAGAACCTAGATTACACAAATTCCAATTTGGCTAATGTTAGCTAGGTGAGCTAGGTGGCTAAAGTTAGCTAGGCTAAAGGTTAAGGTTAGGCTTAGGAGTTAAGGTTAGTGTTAGGTTCGGTGTTAGAGGTTAAGGTTATAGCTAAGGTTAGGTAAGGAACCTGTGACTAAAGACCTCCCTCTCAAACTGGATCCTGGACTTCCTGATGGGCCATGCCCAGGTGGTGAGGGTAGGAAACAACACATCTGCCACGCTGATCCTCAACACTGGAGCTCCCCAGGGGTGCGTGCTCAGTCCCCTCCATTGCTCCCTGTGCACCCACGACTGCATGGCCAGGCACGACTCCAACACCATCATTAAATTTGCTGATGACACAATAGTGGTAGGCCTGATCACCAACAACGACGAGACAGCCTATAGGGAGGAGGTCAGAGACCTGGCCGGGTGGTGCCAGAATAACAACCTATCCCTCAACGTAACTAAGATCAAGGAGATGATTATGGACCACAGGAAAAGGAGCACCGTGCACGTCCCCATTCTCATCGACGGGGCTGTAGTGGAGCAGGTTGAGAGCTTCAAATTCCTTGGTGTCCACATCAACAACAAACTAGATTGGTCTAAACACACCAAGACAGTTGTGAAGAGGGCACAACAAAGCCTATTCCCCCTCAGGAAACGAAACAGATTTGGCATGGGTCCTGACATCCTCAAAAGGTTCTACAGCTGCAACATCGAGAGCATCCTGACCGGTTGCATCACTGCCTGGTACAGCAATTGCTCGGCCTCCGACCGCAAGGCACTTCAGAGAGTAGTGAGTACGGCCCAGTACATCACTGGGGCAAAGCTGCCTGCCATCCAGGACCTCTACACCAGGCCCTGAAAATTGTCAAAGATCCCAGCCACCCCAGTCAACGACCGTTCTCTCTACTACCGCATGGCAAGCGGTACCAGAGTGCCAAGTATAGGACAAAAAGGCTGCTCAACAGTTTTTAACCCCAAGCCATAGGACTCCTGAACAGGTAACCAAATGGTTACCTGGACTATTTGCATTGTGTGCGTCTTTTACGCTGCTGTTACTCTCTGTTTATCATATATGCATAGTCACTTTAACATACCTACATGTACATACTACCTCAATAAGCCGGACGAACAGGTGTCTGTATAGAGCCTCGCTACTCTTTTTTCAAATGTATTTTTAAGGTTGTTTTATTTATTTACTTACCTACACACACATGCTTTTTTTTCTCCGTAACTATTGGTTAGAGCCTGTAAGGTCACTGTAAGTTTCACCTGTTGTATTTGGTGCTTGTGACAAATAAACTTTGATTTGATTTAACATAATATCTAACATACTAATAAGTAAGTTGATAGGATTAAAGCAAAGTAGTTCAAACATAATAAGCTAAGTAGTTCAAATGCAAAAGTTGTCCATGACGTGATTCGAACAACACAATGTTTGGGCTGCTAGACGGTTACTTCATGTGACCACCCCGACCAACCTCACCCCTATTGTTTGTCTTCAGTAACCTACTGTCTTTATCTGTGATTAAAATGCACTGTCTGCATAATTGTGTACTGCACATGACAAAAGCCTTCTCAGACAAGTTTTTTCCAGACAAAGGCCATCTTTCTCCCTGTAAAAATCAATACACTGGCCTGTGTGTGTGTGTGTGTGTGTGTGTGTGTGTGTGTGTGTGTGTGTGTGTGTGTGCGTGCGTGCGTGCGTGCGTGCGTGCGTGCGTGCGTGCGTGTGTGTGTGTGTGTGTGTGTGTGTGTGTCAGTACACTGGCTGTCTATGTTGTCTATGGTTGTCTATGATTCATTCTGTGAAAATCCCGGAGTTTATCAAGTGTTTTCCAAATCACATTGCTTTCATTAACCATCCATAAAATGGGAACAATTTCAGAACAAGTTTTCTTAAGGGATTGTTGTTGATGTGCAGAAACAGAGGAAAATGTCTGGCAAAGAACTTGCGCAACACACGCACACACACACACACACACACACACACACACACACACACACACACACACACACACACACACACACACACACACACACACACACACACACACACACACACACACACACACACACACACACACACACACACACACACACACACCTACCACTGAATGGAGTAGTTTATTCCCAGCCGCTGCCCGCCGGGTCCTAGTGTTTTAGTAGTCATAGTCAGCAGGGGAAAGAACCAGGTGGACAAATTCTGTTTTGTGAAACCTTTACCTCTCCGAGGATGGAGAGAAAGTAGTCCATGCTATGCCCAGGAGGACATGGTCTAGGCTGGGCTGGGCATTTCTGGAAGTCCCCTTCGGGAGATGACCCATTTCTGTGAAAATGGAGGTCGAAGGAGACATTCCATAAAGATGACGGGCGTGGAGTAATTAATCATCATCTCTGCTGGTTGTCTGGAGCGGTTTGCTGTGATTTACAGGAAAATAGGAACACCTTGATTCTCTGGCCTGTTAATATGAATCTCAACAGGTGTTTCATTTGGTAATGCGTTCCACATTGACAAATTATTTGGCACATTATTTGACCGTTTTTCTTTTTGGCTTCTAATCAAAAATCACTATGGTTTTCACGCACACAAACACGCACGCACACACAAACACTCTCTCTCTCTCCTTCTGGCCCTCCTGCTATCTCCCTTCTGCCCTCTCTCCTTCTCTCTCTCTCCTCTCTTCTTCTCTCCCTCCTGCTTTCTTTCTCCTCTCTTCAACTTTTCTCTCTCGCCTCTCTCCTTCTCTCTGTCCTTCTCTCCCTCCTGCTTTCTCTCCTTATCTCACTCCAGCTCTCTCTCTCTCCTCTTCCTTCTCCTCTCTCACTCTCCTCTCCCTCTCTACTTCTCACCCTCCTGCTTTCTCTCCTTATCTCCCTCCAGCTCTCTCTCTCTCCTCTTCCTTCTCCTCTCTCACTCTCCTCTCCCTCTCTACTTCTCACCCTCCTGCTCTCTTTCCTTCTCTCCCTCCTGCTCTCTCTCCTTTTCACCCTCCAGCTCTCTCTCTCCTCTCCCTGACCCCATAACTACTGATCCCACAGGAAATGCTTCAGTCAAGCAGCTATGACTTCTCAGAAGCAATATCTCTCTCTCCATCTATCTCTCTCTTTCCCTCTATTCATCTCACTATCTCTTTCCCTCTCTCAATCTTTCAGGATGGTGTGACAAATCATAGTTACACACACACTCACACGCACGCACACACACACACACACACACACACACACACACACACACACACACACACACACACACACACACACACACACACACACACACACACACACACACACACACACACACACACACACACACACACACACACACACACACACACACACACTATCCAGACAGTCATTATCTGGGACAGAATGGGCAGCAGACGGTCAAATGTGGGTTCATTTTATTGTGAGAAAACATAACAAAATGATGCATGTCTTCAATTCTCTGTATTTCACATGAAAAACAACAGGCCATGATATTTACAAGGATTTGTAAGGAGAATACTGAAACAAAAATGAAATAGATTAGATTATCAGTCATCAAAGCCATCAAAACACTTTCTCAGAAAAACGCTAATCCCATGATAATGAACACTGAGCTATATTTCCCCAACAACATAACAAATCTGCAAATGGTGGTGAGGGGTGTCAGCTGAGCTGGGGAGGCTCTCTAAGGAAACATAGGGAGACCCATTGCCCCTCCCCTCCTCATGTTTGTCCTTCCATGTCACAAGGCAGGTGGATTAAGACCCAGAGAGAGAGAGAGAGAGAGAGAGAGAGAGAGAGAGAGAGAGAGAGAGAGAGAGAGAGAGAGAGAGAGAGAGAGAGAGAGAGGTGTTGGGTGGGTGGGTGGGGAGACACGTGAAGAGGCTCAGTACACCACACATGATGACTGGGCCTACAGTGCCTGTATGGGATGACAACTAAACTGAAGAACACAAGTACTCTTTACTGGTCCTCAATAATAGCATGAGTAAAAGTAAAGATACCTTACTAGAAAATGACTCAATTAAAAGTGACAGTAAAATAGTAAAGTACTCCTTGAGAAAAAGTCTAAAAGTATTTGGTTTTAAATATACTTAAGTATAAAACGTAAATTTATTGCAAAAATATACTTAGGTATCAAAAGTTAAATTATAAATCATTTTAGGAAATTTAAATGATTTATACATTTACTTTTGATACTTAAGTATATTTTAGCAATACATTTACGTTTTATACTTAAGTATATTTAAAACCAAATGCTTTTAGTCTTTTTCACTATTTTATTAAGCAAAGAAAACAACACAATTTTCTTGTCATTTTATTTATTTTATGGATAGCCAGGGGACCAATCCAATACTCAGACGTCATTTACAAACGATGCATTTGTGTTTAAGTGAATACGCCAGATCAGAAGCAGTAGGGATGACCAGGGATGTTCTCTTGATAAGTGTGTGAATTGGACCATTTTCCTGTCTTGCTAGTCATTCAAAATGTAATGAGTACTTTTGGGTGTCAGGGAAAATGTATGCAGTAAAAAGCACATTATTTTCCTTAGGAATGTAGTGAAGTAAAAGTAAAAGTTCTGAAAAAAACTACTTAGATAGTACTTTAGAGCATTTTTACTGAAGTACTTTACACAACTAAATGACAAGTGAGTATTCGTGGAAACCGGACACTGGCCACTCGGGCCAACATGTTACCTTCAAGTAGGTTTCAGTTTTTCGGACAGGGACTGCAGATTTTTTTATTTTTTTAAATTTTATATTTTACTTTTATTTAACTAGGCAAGTCAGTTAAGAACAAATTCTTATTTTCAATGACGGCCTAGGAAGAGTGGGTTAACTGCCTGTTCAGGGGCAGAACGACAGATTTTGTACCTTTTCAGCTCGGGGATTTGAACTTGCAACCTTTCGGTTACTAGTCCAACGCTCTAACCACTAGACTACCCTGCCGCCCCGATGGGCACAGGCATCTGCTTCTGATTCCAAAGGTTGCAACTTTGAATCCCATGATAGATAGTTGTTTTAGAAATGTTCGTTTTAAGCCTAAACCTTAGGAGTCAACGACCTTAAGATGTAGATTTTTTTGAATGTTATATGTTCTATTATTTTAGCAGATGCTTTTATCCAGAGCAACTTACAGTTAAGTAATAAACAGTAATGAAGTAATGAACACATACATTTTAATACTGGTCCCCCATAGTAATCAAACACACAACCCGGGTGTTGCAAGCATCACGCCACCAGGAAGTTAATGACAAAACTTAACCTTAAACACTTTGAAATGTGATGAGAATCAGCTGCGGTATCAGATGGATGTGTCAGAAATCAAATGTAGAAACACTTGGCTTCATCAAATGTCTTGTATCTGGTATCAGTTGCTTAGCCTCATGTTCTGCCTCATTGGTTGCCTTGGTGATTAGAAAATCCAGACAAACCTGTTTTTGACTGGTATCTGGTATTGTTGTTGGGACACAGTGCCATAGAGAGGAAAACCCCTCAGTTTGCAAGCATAAACAAAAACACTGTCTGTCACTGAATAAACAACCAAACAGACAAAAATCTAAGCAGCACCTAAACAACGGCTATTGAGTTGCTAGGGGAAACAGGAATGAACATTGAAAGATCGTAACTTTTCTTCTGTTTTCTACAAGTTATGCTGCAGCCATTTGATGAAGTTTTCCGTCATCGTGCGTCCAATCAGGAAGTCGGTTGGCCACACAGTGAACATGAGGGCGCCGTGGAAACCACTGGCGTAGTGTTCATGTGTCACCTCCACACCGGCACGGCGCAGGCGCGCGACATACATCACCCCGTCGTCCCGCAGCACGTCGTACTCACACGTCAGAACGTAGGCCTTGGGTAGCGAGCGTAAAGCAGCGTCTGGAACCAGAAGGGGCGAGGCCCGGGGGTCAGCGATGGAGCGCGATGGCCCGTCCGACCCTGCCCCTCCAGCCGACAACGGCACAACCGGAGCGCTGTAGTTATACTTGCCCCGGTAGGACTCTGGCAGAAAGGCACTCCAGTTGACGAATTTGAGCAGAGCAGCAGACTCTGGGCTGTTGTGAGTGTTGGTCATCATGGCCCTGAAGAAGGTCTTGTCGCTGGTGAAGTACTCGCTCCAGAAGCGCACCATTAGGGTACGGGGCAGGATAGGCATGTTCTGGTTCTGCTGGTAGGACGGGGTATTGAGGTCCAGAGCCTGCAGCACAGGGTAGAGCAGGGCCTGGACCTTCAGCTGCAGCTGCTGTTCTGGATCCTGCTGCAGCTGTAGAGACACACACACACACACACACACACACACACACACACACACACACACACACACACACACACACACACACACACACACACACACACACACACACACACACACACACACACACACACACACACACACACACAGGACCTTAAGACCTACTGTTCTGTACTGTACTGCAGTCTTGGACTGCTCGTCCTAATCTCAGCTAATTAAAACAACAGTGGATAGATAATACTGTCGCTAATATACACACACACTAACAGCTAAACTGCTGGGACACACACACACACACACACACACACACACACACACACACACACACACACACACACACACACACACACACACACACACACACACACACACACACACACACACACACACACACACACACACACACTAAGAGCTAACCTGCTGGGACACACACACACTAAGAGCTAACCTGCTGGGACACACACACACACACACACACACACACACACACACACACACACACACACACACACACACACACACACACACACACACACACACACACACACACACACACACACACTAAGAGCTAACCTGCTGGGACACGGCAGCAGCCAGGTTTCCCCCGGCGCTGTCCCCGGACACAGCGATACGTCCTGGGTCTACAGTGTACTGGGCCAGAACCACCCTCTGGAGGAAGTGCTTCACCACCCGGTACACATCCTCATATGGGACAGGGAAGTGGTGCTCTGGGGCCAGGCGGTACCTGGGTGGACACAAGAGAGGGGTCAGAGGTCAACTCAGCTAGAATTCAGGTCCTCTCACCTGCGAACTAGTGTCTGTACCAGCTGAGGTAGCTACAGTTAAATGATAACAATATGCAAATCTATAAATGTTATGTACACTATAGAAGTCAATATGTACCTAAGCCAACTGGGGGTGGAAGAATAAGGACATAGTGACTAATCTCTATACAATCTCAACAGTAAGAACATATTGACTAATCTCTATACAAACTCAACAATAAGGACATAGTGACTAATCTCTATACAAACTCAACAATAAGGACATAGTGACTAATCTCTATACAAACTCAACAATAAGGACATATTGACTAATCTCTATACAAACTCAACAATAAGGACATATTGACTAATCTCTATACAAACTCAACAATAAGGACATAGTGACTAATCTCTATACAAACTCAACAATAAGGACATATTGACTAATCTCTATACAAACTCAACAATAAGGACATAGTGACTAATCTCTATACAAACTCAACAATAAGGACATATTGACTAATCTCTATACAAACTCAACAATAAGGACATAGTGACTAATCTCTATACAAACTCAACAATAAGGACATATTGACTAATCTCTATACAAACTCAACAATAAGGACATAGTGACTAATCTCTATACAAACTCAACAATAAGGACATATTGACTAATCTCTATACAAACTCAACAATAAGGACATATTGACTAATCTCATTTCAACAATGAGGACATAGTGACTAATCTCTATACAAACTCAACAATAAGGTGACTAATCTCTATACAAACTCAACAATAAGGACATATTGAAAGGTCTATACAAACTCAACAATAGGACATATTGATGATCTCTATACAAACTGGAACAATAAGACATATTGACTAGTGCTGCTATACAAACTCAACAATAAGGACATATTGACTAATCTCTATAAAAACTCAACAATAAGGACATATTGACTAATCTCTATACAAACTCAACAATAAGGACATATTGACTAATCTCTATACAAACTCAACAAAGCATGTGACTAAGACAAAGTCAACAAAAGGACCTGAGTAATCTCTATACAAACTCCAATAAGGACATATTGACTAATCTCTATACAAACTCAACAATAAGGACATATTGACTAATCTCTATACAAAGCAACTGGACATAGTGACTAATCTCTATACAAACTCAACTAAGGACATAGTGACTAAGTACAAACTCAACAAAAGGACATAGGTGACTAATCTCTATACAAACTCAACAAAAGGACATAGTGACTAATCTCTATACAAACTCAACAATAAGGACATATTGACAGTAATATACAAACTCAACAATAAGGACATATTGACTAATCTCTATACAAACTCAACAATAAGGACATATTGACTAATCTCTATACAAACTCAACAATAAGGACATATTGACTAATCTAATACAAACTCCAATAAGGACATATTGACTAATCTCTATACAAACTCAACAATAAGGACATATTGACTAATCTCTATACAAACTCAACAATAAGACATATTGACTAAATACAAACTCAACTAAGGACATATTGACTAATCTCTATACAAACTCAACAATAAGGACATATTGACAGTAATACAAAGCCTAAGGACATATTGACTAATCTCTATACAAACTCAACAATAAGTGAGACAGTAATATACAAACTCAACAATAAGGACATATTGAAATCCTATACAAACTCAACAATAAGGACATATTGACTAATCTCTATACAAACTCAACAATAAGGACATATTGTAATCTCTATACAAACTCCAATAAGACATATTGTAATACAAACTCAACAATAAGGACATATTGACTAATACAAAAAAGCTATACAAACTCAACAATAAGGACATATTGACTAATCTCTATACAAACTCAACAATAAGGACATAGTGACTAATCTCTATACAAACTCAACAATAAGGACATATTGACTAATCTCTATACAAACTCAACAATAAGGACATAGTGACTAATCTCTATACAAACTCAACAATAAGGACATATTGACTAATCCTATACAAACTCAACAATAAGGACATATTGACTAATCTCTATACAAACTCAACAATAAGGACATAGTGCCTATACAAACTCAACAGTAAGGACATAAAAACAAACTGGTAAGACAGTATTGACTAATCTCTATACAAACTCAACAAAAGGACATAGTGACTAACTATACAAACTCAACAATAAGGACATAGTGACTAATCTCTATACAAACTCAAAAGACATATTGACTAACTAGTACAAACTCCTGGTGAGGACATAGTGAATAAAATCCTATACAAACTCAACAATAAGGCATAGTGACTAAGACAGTACAAAAACAATAAGGACATATTGACTAATCTCTATACAAACTCAAAAATAAGACATAGTAAATACAAACTCAACAATAAGGACATATTGACTAATCTCTATACAAACCAACAATAAGTGAGACAGTACAAACTCAACCTGGTGAGACATTGTAATAAGCCTGGTAAGGACATATTGTAATCTCTATACAAACTCCAATAAGACATATTGACTAATCTCTATACAAGCCTCAGTAATAAAGCATGGTGAGAATCTAATACAAACCAACAATAAGACATAGTAATCTATACAAACTCAACAATAAGGACATAGTGACTAATCTCTATACAAACTCCATAGTGACTAATCTCTATACAAACTCAACAATAAGGACATATTGAGACTATACAAACTCAACAATAAGGACATAGTGAGACTATACAAACTCAAAAAGACATATTGACTAAATACAAACTCAACAATAAGGACATAGTGACTAATACAAAGCCTGGTGAGACATACAAACTCTATACAAACTCAACAATAAGACATAGTGAGAAGTAATACAAACTCAACAATAAGGACATATTGACTAATCTCTATACAAACTCAACAATAAGGACATATTGACTAATCTCTATACAAACTCAACAATAAGGACATATTGACTAATCTCTATACAAACTCAACAATAAGGACATATTGACTAATCTCTATACAAACTCAACAATAAGGACATATTGACTAATCTCTATACAAACTCAACAATAAGGACATATATGAAAACAGTTTGGAGCCGAACACATTTTAGCATTGGAACATCGACACATTGTTGTCAGGAATTTGGCTTGCAGTTTGCACACATACAGTACCCCTACACACATGCAGCCATACTCTCACAGAGGGAATCACAGATGTAATGTGGTGTACAAAGTGCTCCTTCTCTCTCATTTAGAGAAACGAGAGAGCGAGAGAGTGAGAGAGAGGTGCTTGAAAAAGATAAAAGGGGATAGGAAAAGGTTATGAAAGAGAAATAGGGGGTAGATGAGAGCGAGATGGAGAAATAAAGATGTGACAGTGCTGCTACTGTGGGTGAAGACGTTGATTTGACAGAAAAAGCCTGGTGAGACAGTAATAAAAGCCTGAGTAACAAAAGCCTGGTGAGACAGTAACAAAAGCCCGGTGAGACAGTAATAAAAGCCTGGTGAGACAGTAATAAAAGCCTGGTGAGACAGTAATAAAAGCCTGGTGAGACCGTAATAAAAGCCTGAGTAATAAAAGCCTGGTGAGACAGTAATAAAAGCCCGGCGAGACAGTAATAAAAGCCTGGTGAGACAGTAATAAAAGCCAGAGTAATAAAAGCCTGGTGAGACAGTAATAAAAGCCTGGTGAGACAGTAATAAAAGCCTGGTGAGACAGTAATAAAAGCCTGGTGAGACAGTAATAAAAGCCTGGTAAGACAGTAATAAAAGCCTGGTGAGACAGTAATAAAAGCCTGGTGAGACAGTAATAAAAGCCAGAGTAATAAAAGCCCGGCGAGACAGTAATAAAAGCCTGGTGAGACAGTAATAAAAGCCCGGCGAGACAGTAATAAAAGCCTGGTGAGACAGTAATAAAAGCCTGGTGAGACAGTAATAAAAGCCTGGTGAGACAGTAATAAAAGCCTGGTGAGACCAGTAATAAAAGCCTGAGTAATAAAAGCCTGGTGAGACAGTAATAAAAGCCCGGCGAGACAGTAATAAAAGCCTGGTGAGACAGTAATAAAAGCCTGGTGAGACAGTAATAAAAGCCAGAGTAATAAAAGCCTGGTGAGACAGTAATAAAAGCCTGGTGAGACAGTAATAAAAGCCTGGTGAGACAGTAATAAAAGCCTGGTGAGACAGTAATAAAAGCCTGGTAAGACAGTAATAAAAGCCTGGTGAGACAGTAATAAAAGCCTGGTGAGACAGTAATAAAAGCCAGAGTAATAAAAGCCTGGTGAGACAGTAATAAAAGCCTGGTGAGACAGTAATAAAAGCCTGGTGAGACAGTAATAAAAGCCTGGTGAGACAGTAATAAAAGCCTGGTGAGACAGTAATAAAAGCCTGGTGAGACAGTAATAAAAGCCTGAGTAATAAAAGCCTGGTGAGACAGTAATAAAAGCCCGGCGAGACAGTAATAAAAGCCTGGTGAGACAGTAATAAAAGCCCGGTGAGACAGTAATAAAAGCCTGGTGAGACAGTAATAAAAGCCTGGTGAGACAGTAATAAAAGCCCAGTGAGACAGTAATAAAAGCCTGGTGAGACAGTAATAAAAGCCTGGTGAGACAGTAATAAAAGCCTGAGTAATAAAAGCCTGGTGAGACAGTAATAAAAGCCTGGTGAGACAGTAATAAAAGCCTGGTGAGACAGTAATAAAAGCCTGGTGAGACAGTAATAAAAGCCTGGTAAGACAGTAATAAAAGCCTGGTGAGACAGTAATAAAAGCCT
This sequence comes from Oncorhynchus keta, assembly GCF_023373465.1. Classification (NCBI taxonomy): domain Eukaryota; kingdom Metazoa; phylum Chordata; class Actinopteri; order Salmoniformes; family Salmonidae; genus Oncorhynchus; species Oncorhynchus keta. The sequence goes on from NC_068438.1 coordinate 46,871,050, forward strand.
GGTGAGACAGTAATAAAAGCCAGAGTAATAAATTTTGTGTGTAGAAAAATTATCAAAGTGTCACGCCCTTACCAGTGATCCCTTAGTTCTTTTCTGGGTAGACAGTAATAAAAGCCTGGTGAGACAGTAATAAAAGCCTGGTGAGACAGTAATAAAAGCCTGGTGAGACAGTAATAAAAGCCTGGTGAGACAGTAATAAAAGCCTGAGTAATAAAATCCTGGTGAGACAGTAATAAAAGCCCGGCGAGACAGTAATAAAAGCCTGGTGAGACAGTAATAAAAGCCTGGTGAGACAGTAATAAAAGCCTGGTGAGACAGTAATAAAAGCCAGAGTAATAAAATCCTGGTGAGACAGTAATAAAAGCCCAGTGAGACAGTAATAAAAGCCTGGTGAGACAGTAATAAAAGCCTGGTGAGACAGTAATAAAAGCCTGAGTAATAAAAGCCTGGTGAGACAGTAATAAAAGCCTGAGTAATAAAAGCCTGGTGAGACAGTAATAAAAGCCTGGTGAGACAGTAATAAAAGCCTGGTGAGACAGTATTAAAAGCCTGGTGAGACAGTATTAAAAGCCTGGTGAGACAGTAATAAAAGCCTGGTGAGACAGTAATAAAAGCCTGGTGAGACAGTAATAAAAGCCTGAGTAATACAAGCCGAGTGAGATAGTATTAAAAGCCTGAGTAATAAAAGCCTGGTGAGACAGTAATAAAAGCCTGAGTAATAAAAGCCTGGTGAGACAGTAATAAAAGCCTGGTGAGACAGTAATAAAAGCCTGGTGAGACAGTAATAAAAGCCTGGTGAGACAGTAATAAAAGCCTGAGTAATAAAAGCCGAGTGAGACAGTATTAAAAGCCTGGTGAGACAGTAATAAAAGCCTGGTGAGACAGTAATAAAAGCCCGGCGAGACAGTAATAAAAGCCTGGTGAGACAGTAATAAAAGCCTGGTGAGACAGTAATAAAAGCCTGGTGAGACAGTAATAAAAGCCTGAGTAATAAAAGCCGAGTGAGACAGTATTAAAAGCCTGAGTAATAAAAGCCTGGTGAGACAGTAATAAAAGCCTGAGTAATAAAAGCCTGGTGAGACAGTAACAAAAGCCTGGTGAGACAGTAATAAAAGCCTGGTGAGACAGTAATAAAAGCCTGGTGAGACAGTAATAAAAGCCTGGTGAGACAGTAATAAAAGCCTGGTGAGACAGTAATAAAAGCCTGGTGAGACAGTAATAAAAGCCTGGTGAGACAGTAATAAAAGCCTGGTGAGAGAGTAATAAAAGCCTGGTGAGACAGTAATAAAATATGTATATATTTTTGCATGAGTGCATTTACAGGGCCTTCACCCCTTTACGTTTTCCACATTTGTTGTGTTACAGCCTGAATTTAAAATTAATTAATTTGATATGTTGTATGTATGTTGTATCAATGATCTACACAAAATCCCCCCCAAAATCTCAAAATGGAATTTTGTGTGTAGAAAAATTATCAAAGTGTCACGCCCTTACCATGGAGATCCCTTAGTTCTCTATGGTGTAGTGGGTCAGGGCGTGACTAAGGGGTGATCTAGTATAGATATTTCTATGTGGGTGCTGATATGGTTCCCAATTAGAGGCTGCTGTTTAACGTTGCCTCTGATTGGGGATCATATTTAGGTAGGTTGCTTCCCCACCTGCACTTGTGGGATATTATTTTGTGTTTTGTGCATGTGCACCATGTCGTCACGTTTCATTGTGTTAGTTTATATGATTTATTTTTTCGCTAAGTTTCACTTCATAATAAATATGTGGAACTCAACATCCGCTGCGCCTTGGTCCGTCTCTCCTCACGTACGTGACACAAAGGCTGCAGTAAAGTACAAAATAGAAAGTAATTAAATAATTTAAAGCTGAAATGTCTTCGAATTAATAAGTATTTAACCTATTTGTTATAGCAATCCTAAATAAGTTGCATGGACTCATTCTGTGTTCAGTAATACTGGTTAACATGATGTTTTATTGACTGTACAGAAAATCGTAAGGTCCCTCAATCAAGTAGTGAATTTCAAGCACAGAATCAACCACAACGACTAGGGAAGCTTTTCAATGCTTCACAAAAAAGGGTACTGATTGTGTAAATGAAATAAAAAGCAGATGCTGAATATCCCTTTGAGGATGGTGAAGTTATTAATTATGCTTTGGATGGTGTGTCAATACACCCAGACACTACAAAGATACAGGCATCCTTCCTAACTCAGTTGCCGGAGAGGAAGGAAACCGCTCAGGCCAATGGTGATTTTAAAACAGTTACAGAGTTTAATGGTTGTGATAGGAGAAAACTGAGGATGGCGCAACAACATTGTAGTTACTCCACAATACAAACCTAATTGACAGAGTGAAAATAAGGAAACCTGTACAGAATACAAAATATTCCAAAACATGCATTCAAGGTACTTAAGCAATACTGCCAAAAGTGTGTCAAATAAATAAACTTTTGTCCTGAATACAAATCAGATCAAATTTAATTTCATCAAATCAAATTGTATTGGTCACATACACATATTTAGCAGATGTTATTGCGGATGTAGAGAAATGCTTGTGGGGTAGTGAAATGCTTGTACAAAACGTAATGTTTTGGGCCAAATCCAACACATCACTGTGTACTACTCTTCAGTGGTTAGAGCATTGGGCCAGTAATCGAAATTTGCTGGATCTAATCCCCGGGCTGACAAGGTACAAATCTGACGTTTTGCCCATGAGCAAGGCAGTTAACCCACTGTTTCCCTGGACAAGGCTGTTAACCCACTGTTCCCCTGGACAAGGCTGTTAACCCACTGTTCCCCTGGACAAGGCAGTTAACCCACTGTTTCCCTGGACAAGGCAGTTAACCCACTGTTTCCCTGGACAAGGCTGTTAACCCACTGTTCCCCTGGACAAGGCTGTTAACCCACTGTTCCCCTGGACAAGGCAGTTAACCCACTGTTTCCCTGGACAAGGCAGTTAACCCACTGTTTCCCTGGACAAGGCTGTTAACCCACTGTTCCCCTGGACAAGGCTGTTAACCCACTGTTCCCCTGGACAAGGCAGTTAACCCACTGTTTCCCTGGACAAGGCAGTTAACCCACTGTTCCCCTGGACAAGGCTGTTAACCCACTGTTTCCCTGGACAAGGCAGTTAACCCACTGTTCCCCTGGACAAGGCAGTTAACCCACTGTTCTCCTGGACAAGGCAGTTAACCCACTGTTTCCCTGGACAAGGCAGTTAACCCACTGTTCCCCTGGACAAGGCAGTTAACCCACTGTTCCCCTGGACAAGGCAGTTAACCCACTGTTCCCCTGGACAAGGCAGTTAACCCACTGTTCCCCTGGACAAGGCAGTTAACCCACTGTTCCCCTGGACAAGGCAGTTAACCCACTGTTTCCCGGGCGCCGAAGACGTGGATGTCGATTATGGCAGCCCCCCACACCTCTCTGATTCAGAGGGGTTGGGTTAAATGCAGAAGACACATTTCAGTTGAATACATTCAGTTGTATTGTTTGGGATACAGAGAAACGTCATACAGCTATAAGCACAGGCATAATCCTAGAGGAAAACCTGGTTCATTCTGCTTTCCAAAGGACAACTGGGAGACAAATTCACCTTCCAGCAGGACAATAACCTAAAACACAAGGCCAAATATACACTGGAGTTGCTTACCAAGATGACATTGAATGTTATTGAGACTTGAAAATGGCTGTCTAGCAATGATCAACAATCAACTTGACAGAGCCTGAAGAATGCTTCTAGAAAGTATGGACTCGGGATGGGAATACTTGTGTAAAATTAGATATTTCTCTATTTCATATTCAATGATTTTGCAAATATGTATAAAAACATGTTTTCACTTTTTGTCATTATGAGGTATTGTGTGTAGATGGGCGAGAAATGAAATGCATTTTGAATTCAGGCTCTAACACAACAACATGCGTAATACATTATGGAGTACGAATGCTTTCTGGAGACACTGTATTCCAAATAAAAAGAGAACTGCCTATTTCACACTTTTACAAAATGTAAACAACCAGACGTTCATCTTTTGCCTATCTGTCCTTTCACAGCAACCTGTTAGACAAGATATACAGTATATAACATACGGAACACTGATACCAGACGTATGTCAGATATACAGTACATCAAATATATACTCACTCTACAGACACGACCACAGAGTTAAGATCAATGACCATCTGCCTAGCTAGGAGGTCGTACGGTCCCATTCCTACACAGAGAGGAGAGAGAAGAGAGAGCCGTCAGAGACAATATTATCTAATAGCATCTTACATCGTCAACATAGCTACAAAGTACTCAATAGTATCTTGAGCAGTATCTTGCACATCTCATGCTCAATAGGCTTGTAGTCATGACAAGTCACACAGACACACACACAGCAGATTGCAGGCACAACATGACACTTGTCGCATGTCAAATAATTGCTTTTGGTTACCAGGGGGATACCACGGTCTCTGTGTTGAACAGCTTGAGCAGAGTGTATGTTCCTCAGGAGAGGTGGAGGGTGAACAGCGTGTATATGAATTAAACAGTAAACTGTAGTATAGTGTAGAATGCTATAGTAAATAATATCTGCAAAAAAAAACATTGTTGTAAATACTACAGTAATGTCCGCAAAAATATTTTATTTGAACTATAGTAAATAATACTAGTGTTTAAAGACGCACTATGCAGAAATCACTTTGGCATTTCCTGGTTGCTAAAATAAATGTGAATCGTTTGCCTAATTTCCGTTTATGTGACAAAACAAGCAAGTAAAGTGTAGAGAATCATTGTACCATCTATTCCACTGTGAAATAGTGTTAGAACTTATATACTGTGTGCATGATGATGATCATGATCCCACCTGGTTTGCGCTTAGTGGGACTATCATTTGTTTTTCAACAGGACAATGACCCAACACACCTTCAGGCTGTGTAAGGGCTATTTGACCAAGAAGGAGAGTGATGGAGTGCTGCATCAGATGACCTGGCCTCCACAATCACCCGACCTCAACTTAATTCAGATGGTTTGGGATGAGTTGGACCGCAGAATGAAAGAAAAGCAGCCAACAAGTGCTCAGCGTGTGTGGGAACTCCTTCAAGACTGTTGAAAAGGCATTCCAGGTGAGGCTGGTTGAGAGAATGCCAAGAGTGTACTAATAGCTATCATCAAGGCAAAGGTTGGCTATTTGAAGAATCTGTTTGTTTAACACTTTTTTTGATTACTATATTATTACATATGTGTTATTTCATAGTTTGATGTCTTCACTATTAATCTACAATGTAGAAAATAGTAAAAACGGGTGATGCAGTGATGCAACCGATCAGGATGCTCCCGATTGTGCAGCTGTAAAACTCTTTGAGGATCATGGAACCCATGCCAAATATTTTCAGTCTCCTGAGGGGGAAAAGGTGTTGTCATGCCCTCTTCATGACTGTCTTGGTGTGTTTGGACCATGATAGTTTGTTGGTGATGTGGACACCAAGGAACTTAAATCTCTCGACCCGCTCCACTACAGCCCTGTCGATGTTCGGCCCTCCTTTTCCTGTAGTCCACGATCACCTAGTTTGCCTTGCTCACTTTGAGTGAGAGGTTGTTGTCCTGGCCCCACACTGCCATGTCTCTGACCTCCTCCCTATAGGCTGTCTCATCGCTGTCTGTGATCAGGCCTACCACTGTTGTGTCGTCAGCAAACGTAATGATGGTGTTGGAGTCGTGCTTGGCCACGCAGTCGTGGGTGAACAGGGAATACAGGAGGGGACTAAGCACGCACCCCTTAGGGGCCCCCGTGTTGAGGATCAGCTTAGCAGATGTGTTGTTGCCTTCCCTCACCACCTGGGGGTGTCCCGTGAGCTTTGAGGACACTATGGTGTTGAACACTGTGCTGTAGTCAATGAACAGCATTCTCACATACAGTATGTGTTCCATTTGTCCAGGTGGGAAAGGACAGTGTGGAGTGCGATTGAGATTGCGTCATCTGTGGATCTGTTGGGGGCAGTATGCGAATTGGATTGAGTCTCCGGTTTCCGGGATGACGGTGTTGATGTGAGCCATGACCCGCCTTTCAATGCACTCCATGGCTACCGGCGTGGTGCTAATAGAGCACATAAGACAGATTTACCACTTCTTAGACTTGCTTTCCTTAAGAGTGACAGATCTAATAACTAATAACATTTCTATCTGAATTTAGTCAGGTCGCCCAAAAAGTGACATATTGCAGCTTTAATTTGCATGTACCCTATAGCCCCAGTGTGTGCAAATGAAGTAAGGAGGTAAGGCAATAAATAGGCCATAGTGGCGAAGTAATTACAATTTAGCAATTTACACTGGAGTGATAGATGTGCAGATGAGGATGTGTAAGTATAAATACTGGTTTGCAAAAAAGCAGAAAAAATACCAATATGGGGATGAGATAGATGGTTGGGATATTTACAGATGGGCTATGTACAGCTGCAGCGATTGGTAAGCTGCTCTGACAGCTGAAGCTTAAAGTTAGTGAGGGAGATATAAGTCTCCAACTTCAGTGACTTTTTCATTTCATTTCGGACTGGAAGGAAAGGCGGCCAAAGTAGGTGATGGCTTTGGGGATGACCAGTGAAATATACCTGCTGGAGCACGTGCTACGGGTGGGTGTTGCTATGGTGACCAGTGAGCTGAGATAAGGCAGAGCTTTACCTAGCAAAGACTTATAGATGACCTGGAGCCAGTGGGTTTGTGGACGAATATGTAGCGAGGACCAGCCAACAAGAGCATACAGGTCGCACTGGTGGGTAGTATTTGGGGCTTTGGTGACAAAACAGATGGCACTGTGATAGACTGAATCCAATTTGCTGAGTAGAGTGTTGGAGGCTATTTTGTAAATTACATTGCCGAGGTCAAGGATCGGTAGGATAGTCAGCTTTATGAGGGTATATTTGGCAGCATGAGTGAAGGAGGCTTAATGTGAGTCTGGAAGGAGAGTTTACAGTCTAACCAGACACCTAGGTGTTTGTAGTTGTCCACATATTCTAAGTCAGAACCGTCCAGAGTAGTGATGCTAGGCGGGCAGGTGAGCGGGTGAGGGCAGTGATTGGTTGAACAGCATGCATTTTATTTTACTAGCATTTAAGAGCAGTTGGAAGCCACAGAAGGAGAGTAGTATGGCATTGAAGCTCATCTGGAGGTTAGTCAACACAGTGTTCAAAGAAGGGCCAGTTGTATACAGAATGGTGTCTGCGTAGAGGTGGATCAAATAATTACACACAGCAATGAGTGGATGGATGAATATGGGTGAATGGATCAGTGGATGGATGGATAAATATACTGTATATGCCTTGACTAATTGCTTGCTTGGTAGATGGATTAATTACCAAGCACCTAACTGCTACTCACTGGCGCTGCCCAAGCACCATCCTCCTCCATGCAGGTATATGACTGCTCTCCTCAGCTCAGTGTCGCCGCCCTGCAGTTTGGGCTGGTACACCACCACCTCCACCCCATCAAACAGCTCCTCTGTGACGTGCACACGTTGGTCTGACACGGGCACCACCCGCTCAGCGAAAGTGATGAACATCATCACCCCCATGTAGTCCTTCAACCCCAGCAGCTCACTGAAGTCTGCCTGTAGAGAGAGATGAAGAGGCATGTTGGAGCAGAGAGGTAGAGAGAGATAAAGAGGCATGTTGGAGCAGAGAGGTAGAGAGAGATGAAGAGGCATGTTGGAGCAGAGAGGTAGAGAGGGATGAAGAGGCATGTTGGAGCAGAGAGGTAGAGAGAGATGAAGAGGCATGTTGGAGCAGAGAGGTAGAGAGAGATGTAGGGACAGAGAGAAAGGAACACAGTTATGAGGGATGTTGTGAGGGTGGACAAAAACAGAGGGAGAGCGAGAAAGAGAGATATGGGTCGATAAAAATAAAGAAAAATGAGTCTGTTTGAAATCTGAGGGAATCAGATGATCATTACGTAACGATACAATCTAAACAGGAGAGGAACAAGCAGGGGATTAAAGGGTCATGTGAGCTTCAGAGAGAATCTACAGTAGAGGGTCCCAACTGTCTACCACAGAGAATCTACAGTAGATGATCCCAGCTGTCCACCAGAGAGAATCTACAGTAGAGGGTCCCAACTGTCTACCAGAGAGAATCTACAGTAGATGGTCCCAGCTGTCCACCAGAGAGAATCTACACTAGAGGGTTCTAGCTGTCCACCAGAGAGAATCTACAGTAGAGAGTTCCAGCTGTCCACCAGAGAGAATCTACACTAGAGGGTTCCAGCTGTCCACCAGAGAGAATCTACACTAGAGGGTTCCAGCTGTCCACCAGAGAGAATCTACACTAGAGGGTTCCAGCTGTCCACCAGAGAGAATCTACACTAGAGGGTTCCAGCTGTCCACCAGAGAGAATCTACACTAGAGGGTTCCAGCTGTCCACCAGAGAGAATCTACACTAGAGGGTTCCAGCTGTCCACCAGAGAGAATCTACAGTAGAGGGTCCCAGATGTCCACCAGAGAGACTCTACAGTAGAGGGTTCTAGCTGTCCACCAGCGAGAATCTACAGTAGATGGTTCCAGCTGTCGACCAGAGGGAATCGACAGTAGAGGGCCTCAGCTGTCCACCAGAGAGAATCTACAGTAGAGGGTTCTAGGTGTCCACCAGAGAGAATCTACAGTAGAGGGTTCTAGATGTCCACCAGAGAGAATCTACAGTAGAGGAACCCAGTTGTCCACCAGAGATAATCTACAGTAGAGGGTTCCAGCTGTCCACCAGAGATAATCTACAGTAGAGGGTTCCAGCTGTCCACCAGAGATACTCTACAGTAGAGGGTTCCACTTGTCCACCAGAGAGAATCTACAGTAGAGGAACCCAGTTGTCCACCAGAGATAATCTACAGTAGAGGGTTCCAGCTGTCCACCAGAGATAATCTACAGTAGAGGGTTCCAGCTGTCCACCAGAGATACTCTACAGTAGAGGGTTCCACTTGTCCACTAGAGAGAATCTACAGTAGAGGGCCACAGTTGTCCACCAGAGATACTCTACAGTAGAGGGTTCCACTTGTCCACTAGAGAGAATCTACAGTAGAGGGCCACAGTTGTCCACCAGAGATAATCTACAGTAGAGGGCCCCAGCTGTCCACCAGAGATAATCTACAGTAGATGGCCCCAGCTGTCCACCAGAGGGCCTCAGCTGTCTACCAGAGGGTCCCAGCTGTCCACCAGAGGGAATCTACAGTAGAGGGCCCCAGCTGTCCACCAGAGGGCCTCCGCTGTCTACCAGAGGGCCCCAGCTGTCCAACAGGGGGCCTCAGCTGTCTACCAGAGGGCCCCAGCTATCCACCAGAGCGCCCCATCTGTCCACCAGAGCGTTCCAGTTGTCCAACAGAGGCCCCAGCTGTCCAACAAAATCCCCAGCTGTCCTCCAGAGGCCCAGTCATCACATGCTGTGGTGGGCCAGTTGCATAAAATGTCTTTAAACTACTGTATTCTCTTAGGTAAGGGATAATTATTACTTAAGGTTAAACCTTACGAGAAACAGTTAAGCTGTGTTATTCAACTGGGCTCAGGGCTGGGCAAGGAGTTGACTGGGGCCAATCAGCTGACTACTGAGATCTCCTCATCCACTCCCTGTGCTCTCCAGAAGTAGAATTATATCGCCCCTAAATCCACTGATCTTAAAGTGTTGTGTTACCTCCTTATGTATAAGGGTTTGGGGAGGGTAAGCTGCTAGCTCCGTGTCCAGCATAACGTTGTAACTTTCTAGCCAGAAGACGTCTCAGAGCTGACCTATTCTGCTGTAAGCTTGCAACTAGAATTATTAATCATTATTATAATTATTTAATGCTCAATATCCCCATTGAACTGGGTCCAGATAAAAATGTTGTCCAGTCTAGAAAAATCAACAAAAATATTATCTCCAAATTATTATACAGTATAAATGGATTATAAAGCAGACAATATTTCACTCTGTCCTGGTTGAGTGAGAGAATGGACCTAAATACATGTTTTATCATGTGTACAATGGGGTAAACTTCCTCAGGTATTCAGTCAGCGATTTGTATTAAATCTTCATTACCCACGGTCATTCCTGTCTCGCAAAAGGTCAAGCTTTTCTGAAACCTTTTGGCCGGTGAATATGGCACCCATATAAATATCAACAGAGAACGTTGATTGGGTTGATTTGGGAAGAAACGTTGACAATTTGTGCTTTTTGAGGTCGGGCCCGTTTCAGTTCCATTATTAAATTAAATTATTATTATGTTGAATGCTGTAACAGCACAGAATAAACCAATTAATACAAGTCCCATGATGGTAGTGTCACGTTCTGACCTTAGTTCTTTTGTTATGTCTTTGTTTTAGTATGGTCAGACAGGGCGTGAGTTGGGTGGGTTGTCTACGTTCCTTTTTCTATGTGGTGTTTTCGTGTTTGGCCTGGTATGGTTCTCAATCAGAGGCAGGTGTCGTTAGTTGTCTCTGATTGAGAATCATACTTAGGTAGCCTTTTCCCACCTGTGTAGTGTGGGTGATTATTTTCTGTTCAGTGGTTTTTTCTGCAACATACAGGACTGTTCATTTGTGATTTTATTTGTTTTTGTTCAGTGTTCATTACATTATTAAATGCTGCGCATTGGTCCTCACCTTTTTATTTATTTTACTAGGCAAGTCAGTTAAGAACAAATTATTATTTTCAATGACGGCCTAGTGGGTTAACTGCCTGTTCAGGGGCAGAACGACAGATTTGTACCTTGTCAGCTCGGGGATTTGAACTTGCAACCTTCCGGTTACTAGTCCACCGCTCTGACCACCTGCCGCACCTTCTTCCACCACAGACGAGCGTTACAGGTAGTGAATGACCATTACTGCTGATCACTTATCATTAACCATCATTACTTTACCTTAATTAAATATTTCAGTTAAATTAAATTAGTTTTATTTGATGACTTTATTATTTCATTCCAAGTCATCATCTGATCTCTATAAAGCTGCTGCCTTTGACGTCTGACAAAACCACTATTTTCGTTGTTCTTCAATGTAAATAAGGCATTTATGACTGCTGAATATCACCGATCAGTCACTTAGATCATGTATTGTCAGGTAAAGATACTTCGCGAAGCAATTCCTCTCTTTCCCTCTTGATCATGAGTTCTTATCTCCCTCGCTGGTCTACCCCATACAGACCGGACAAGTAGGCGCGTAATGGATTATGGTCATTGTAGTTAATTACCACATTTTCTGAGCTAAACTATGTAGAACATTGGCCTGTTGGAAACTACAACTCCCAACTACATTGCACAGTTCGGCCTTGATCCGATTTATCTCTAGAGAAACAGCGTACAGAGATCAAAGAAAAAAACAGAATGAAATGGAATTCAAATAACTTAACCGACATGGTCAATTAGTTGTTTAAAAAAACGAAAAATAACAGAAATGTTGGTTAATCGCTCAGCACTTGGAAAGGTAGCGCAAGAACTAACTTTTTTTTAAAAAGTCATTTGAAATCATCAACCCAAACCACGTGGCACAGACCCTTTCTCCTGTTAAAATCTCAGTGTTGAGGTAAAAAGTATTATGAGTGTCATATCTGAGTGTTGAGTCTAGTGGGGTTCACACCAGTGTCATATCTGAGTGTTGAGTCTAGTCATATCTGAGTGTTGAGTCTAGTGGGGTTCACACCAGTGTCATATCTGAGTGTTGAGTCTAGTTGGATTAACACCAGTGTCATATCTGAGTGTTGAGTCTAGTTGGATTAACACCAATTGGATAGTAATTTACACCAACTGTGGTGAATAAATGAAGTGTTATTTGAATCACAGTGGAATCACCACTGACTGGTGTTGTTGTTACTCGACTATGTTGAATTAATTTCCCGTTAACTCAAGAGTGAAAAAGACATCGGAGAGGCCTCACTATCGTATTTCTCAGCATCTTTTGTTGCAGGTTGCTTTTTACAACAGTTGGTTTTAATATAAAGGTTTCTGCATTCACATTGATTCATTGATATTATACTACACAATGATAAATAGTATACATTTTTCTAAACTGATCTTATCTGTAAGTGGTTGGACTTTTTCCACACGTTAATGAAATGATTGTTCCAGTTTAGAAGGGTAAGAAGTTTATTTATTAACATTCCCTACCTTGGCAGTCACTCTAACTGCAGTTGGGGTTGATGAAAAGTTGAAATTGTTGGCTATGCTATCTCTGGCTGGATTCCAATAAGAATTATATAACACTTTGCAAGCCAGCATATTGTGACTTGCAGATTTCAGTGTTGGGGAATTAACACCTGTGGTGTTACAGTAATTTGTTTTTCGGGGGTATTGTTTAACACCGTAGCGTGTAAAGCCTTATTAGCATATGTATTTAAAAGGGTGCCAGTACCACCATTTTCCGAGGTGCCAGTACCACCATTTTCCAGAACCACCCATGGCTGTGTTTGATAGTGACAGAGACATAATTGTTCCATTCAATGGCTTTCAGTCCTGTAGCCTTCACTAAGTGACTGCCTGCCTAAGTGAACGTTTTATCATAAAAATGTTTTTATTTTTTTAAATACATAGCTTTTTTTGTTGACAACCCCGTACTTCAACATCCTAGTTTTAGCCTAACACAGTGGTATGAGGAAGTGGAATTGCATCAACTCTAAAGGGTTCATTTAAGTTGGAATTTACGGCGTTAGGGACCCAACACTCTTGGGGGTTAGTTTATCAACACACTATCAACACTATTTCAACACGATTTGAGATGGTCACGTCAGAAAGTGTTAAATGTATCACTGTATATCGTGTCTACGTAACTAAAACATCTCTGGTGTCATGCTGGTGGATAAACAGTCGTCTAATTTGGTGGTCTTCCGTTCATAAATACAGCATCGATTTTCTTAATAGGGTCTATAATTAGAACAGATCAGCAGGATTACAATACCTGGATTACCGTTTGACATAATCTGCTGTAACTGTCATTCAGCATGTCTGCATGTACACATCAACCTCAACGGAATCAATATTAAAATAACACAATATTTGGAATGCACAGCATCTTTACATTGCCTATAACTAAATATGTTTTTAGGTACGGTAAAACAAAGATATAGACATTTATTTTAATGTAATATATAATAGTAAGCTATGCATACAAAACAAGAGAATGTCCTCCTTACCATCTTTATGGTAGGATAATAAAATCAAACTGTATTTGTCACATGCGCAAAAATACAACAAGCGTAGACCTTACCGTGAAATGCTGAATACAACAAGCGTAGACCTTACCGTGAAATGCTTTACTTACAAGAGTTAAGAAAATATTTACCAAACTAAAGTAAAATAATAACAATAACATAACAATAACAAGGCTATATAGAGGGGATACCGGTACCAAGTCAGTGTGCGGGGGTACAGGTTAGAGGTCATTTGTACATGTAGGTAGGGCCTTAGTGACTATTCATAGATAATAATCAGTGAGTAGCAGCAGTGTAGAAAACAAATGGAGTGGGGATGAATAGGGAGAGGACCAGAGAATGTTACCTTGACTCTCTTTATGTAGGGAGAGGACCAGAGAATGTTACCTTGACTCTCTTTATGTAGGGAGAGGAAAAGAGAATGTTACCTTGACTCTCTTTATGTAGGGAGAGGAGGAACAGAGAATGTTACCTTGACTCTCTTTATGTAGGGAGAGGAACAGAGAATGTTACCTTGACTCTCTTTATGTAGGGAGAGGAGGACCAGAGAATGTTACCTTGACTCTCTTTATGTAGGGAGAGGAACAGAGAATGTTACCTTGACTCTCTTTATGTAGGGAGAGGAAGAGAGAATGTTACCTTGACTCTCTTTATGTAGGGAGAGGAGGACCAGAGAATGTTACCTTGACTCTCTTTATGTAGGGAGAGGAGGACCAGAGAATGTTACCTTGACTCTCTTTATGTAGGGAGAGGAGGAACAGAGAATGTTACCTTGACTCTCTTTATGTAGGGAGAGGAAGAGAGAATGTTACCTTGACTCTCTTTATGTAGGGAGAGGAAGAGAGAATGTTACCTTGACTCTCTTTATGTAGGGAGAGGAGGACCAGAGAATGTTACCTTGACTCTCTTTATGTAGGGAGAGGAGGAACAGAGAATGTTACCTTGACTCTCTTTATGTAGGGAGAAGAGGAACAGAGAATGTTACCTTGACTCTCTTTATGTAGGGAGAAGAGGAACAGAGAATGTTACCTTGACTCTCTTTATGTAGGGAGAGGAACAGAGAATGTTACCTTGACTCTCTTTATGTAGGGAGAGGAACAGAGAATGTTACCTTGACTCTCTTTATGTAGGGAGAGGAGGAACAGAGAATGTTACATTGACTCTCTTTATGTAGGGAGAGGAGGAACAGAGAATGTTACCTTGACTCTCTTTATGTAGGGAGAAGAGGAACAGAGAATGTTACCTTGACTCTCTTTATGTAGGGAGAGTAGGAACAGAGAATGTTACCTTGACTCTCTTTATGTAGGGAGAGGAACAGAGAATGTTACCTTGACTCTCTTTATGTAGGGAGAGGAAGAGAGAATGTTACCTTGACTCTCTTTATGTAGGGAGAGGAAGAGAGAATGTTACCTTGACTCTCTTTATGTAGGGAGAGGAGGACCAGAGAATGTTACCTTGACTCTCTTTATGTAGGGAGAGGAGGACCAGAGAATGTTACCTTGACTCTCTTTATGTAGGAAGAGGAGGAACAGAGAATGTTACCTTGACTCTCTTTATGTAGGGAGAGGAAGAGAGAATGTTACCTTGACTCTCTTTATGTAGGGAGAGGAAGAGAGAATGTTACCTTGACTCTCTTTATGTAGGGAGAGGAACAGAGAATGTTACCTTGACTCTCTTTATGTAGGGAGAGGAGGAACAGAGAATGTTACCTTGACTCTCTTTATGTAGGGAGAGGAGGACCAGAGAATGTTACCTTGACTCTCTTTATGTAGGGAGAGGAGGAACAGAGAATGTTACCTTGACTCTCTTTATGTAGGGAGAAGAGGAACAGAGAATGTTACCTTGACTCTCTTTATGTAGGGAGAGGAACAGAGAATGTTACCTTGACTCTCTTTATGTAGGGAGAGGAACAGAGAATGTTACCTTGACTCTCTTTATGTAGGGAGAGGAGGAACAGAGAATGTTACATTGACTCTCTTTATGTAGGGAGAGGAGGAACAGAGAATGTTACCTTGACTCTCTTTATGTAGGGAGAGGAGGAACAGAGAATGTTACCTTGACTCTCTTTATGTAGGGAGAGGAGGAACAGAGAATGTTACCTTGACTCTCTTTATGTAGGGAGAGTAGAAACAGAGAATGTTACCTTGACTCTCTTTATGTAGGGAGAGGAACAGAGAATGTTACCTTGACTCTCTTTATGCAGGGAGAGGAGGAACAGAGAATGTTACCTTGACTCTCTTTATGTAGGGAGAGGAGGACCAGAGAATGTTACCTTGACTCTCTTTATGTAGGGAGAGGAACAGAGAATGTTACCTTGACTCTCTTTATGTAGGGAGAGGAGGACCAGAGAATGTTACCTTGACTCTCTTTATGTAGGGAGAGGAGGAACAGAGAATGTTACCTTGACTCTCTTTATGTAGGGAGAAGAGGAACAGAGAATGTTACCTTGACTCTCTTTATGTAGGGAGAGGAACAGAGAATGTTACCTTGACTCTCTTTATGTAGGGAGAGGAACAGAGAATGTTACCTTGACTCTCTTTATGTAGGGAGAGGAGGAACAGAGAATGTTACATTGACTCTCTTGATGTAGGGAGAGGAGGAACAGAGAATGTTACCTTGACTCTCTTTATGTAGGGAGAGGAGGAACAGAGAATGTTACATTGACTCTCTTTATGTAGGGAGAGGAGGAACAGAGAATGTTACCTTGACTCTCTTTATGTAGGGAGAGGAGGAACAGAGAATGTTACCTTGACTCTCTTTATGTAGGGAGAGTAGGAACAGAGAATGTTACCTTGACTCTCTTTATGTAGGGAGAGGAACAGAGAATGTTACCTTGACTCTCTTTATGTAGGGAGAGGAACAGAGAATGTTACCTTGACTCTCTTTATGTAGGGAGAGGAAGAGAGAATGTTACCTTGACTCTCTTTATGTAGGGAGAGGAGGACCAGAGAATGTTACCTTGACTCTCTTTATGTAGGGAGAGGAGGACCAGAGAATGTTACCTTGACTCTCTTTATGTAGGGAGAGGAGGAACAGAGAATGTTACCTTGACTCTCTTTATGTAGGGAGAGGAAGAGAGAATGTTACCTTGACTCTCTTTATGTAGGGAGAGGAAGAGAGAATGTTACCTTGACTCTCTTTATGTAGGGAGAGGAACAGAGAATGTTACCTTGACTCTCTTTATGTAGGGAGAGGAGGAACAGAGAATGTTACATTGACTCTCTTGATGTAGGGAGAGGAGGAACAGAGAATGTTACCTTGACTCTCTTTATGTAGGGAGAGGAGGAACAGAGAATGTTACATTGACTCTCTTTATGTAGGGAGAGGAGGACCAGAGAATGTTACCTTGACTCTCTTTATGTAGGGAGAGGAGGAACAGAGAATGTTACCTTGACTCTCTTTATGTAGGGAGAAGAGGAACAGAGAATGTTACCTTGACTCTCTTTATGTAGGGAGAGGAACAGAGAATGTTACCTTGACTCTCTTTATGTAGGGAGAGGAACAGAGAATGTTACCTTGACTCTCTTTATGTAGGGAGAGGAGGAACAGAGAATGTTACATTGACTCTCTTTATGTAGGGAGAGGAGGAACAGAGAATGTTACCTTGACTCTCTTTATGTAGGGAGAGGAGGAACAGAGAATGTTACCTTGACTCTCTTTATGTAGGGAGAAGAGGAACAGAGAATGTTACATTGACTCTCTTGATGTAGGGAGAGGAGGAACAGAGAATGTTACCTTGACTCTCTTTATGTAGGGAGAGGAGGAACAGAGAATGTTACATTGACTCTCTTTATGTAGGGAGAGGAGGAACAGAGAATGTTACCTTGACTCTCTTTATGTAGGGAGAGGAGGAACAGAGAATGTTACCTTGACTCTCTTTATGTAGGGAGAGTAGGAACAGAGAATGTTACCTTGACTCTCTTTATGTAGGGAGAGGAACAGAGAATGTTACCTTGACTCTCTTTATGTAGGGAGAGGAACAGAGAATGTTACCTTGACTCTCTTTATGTAGGGAGAGGAAGAGAGAATGTTACCTTGACTCTCTTTATGTAGGGAGAGGAGGACCAGAGAATGTTACCTTGACTCTCTTTATGTAGGGAGAGGAGGACCAGAGAATGTTACCTTGACTCTCTTTATGTAGGGAGAGGAGGAACAGAGAATGTTACCTTGACTCTCTTTATGTAGGGAGAGGAAGAGAGAATGTTACCTTGACTCTCTTTATGTAGGGAGAGGAAGAGAGAATGTTACCTTGACTCTCTTTATGTAGGGAGAGGAACAGAGAATGTTACCTTGACTCTCTTTATGTAGGGAGAGGAGGAACAGAGAATGTTACATTGACTCTCTTGATGTAGGGAGAGGAGGAACAGAGAATGTTACCTTGACTCTGTTTATGTAGGGAGAGGAGGAACAGAGAATGTTACATTGACTCTCTTTATGTAGGGAGAGGAGGACCAGAGAATGTTACCTTGACTCTCTTTATGTAGGGAGAGGAGGAACAGAGAATGTTACCTTGACTCTCTTTATGTAGGGAGAGGAGGACCAGAGAATGTTACCTTGACTCTCTTTATGTAGGGAGAGGAGGAACAGAGAATGTTACCTTGACTCTCTTTATGTAGGGAGAAGAGGAACAGAGAATGTTACCTTGACTCTCTTTATGTAGGGAGAGGAACAGAGAATGTTACCTTGACTCTCTTTATGTAGGGAGAGGAACAGAGAATGTTACCTTGACTCTCTTTATGTAGGGAGAGGAGGAACAGAGAATGTTACATTGACTCTCTTTATGTAGGGAGAGGAGGAACAGAGAATGTTACCTTGACTCTCTTTATGTAGGGAGAGGAGGAACAGAGAATGTTACCTTGACTCTCTTTATGTAGGGAGAGTAGGAACAGAGAATGTTACCTTGACTCTCTTTATGTAGGGAGAGGAACAGAGAATGTTACCTTGACTCTCTTTATGTAGGGAGAGGAACAGAGAATGTTACCTTGACTCTCTTTATGTAGGGAGAGGAAGAGAGAATGTTACCTTGACTCTCTTTATGTAGGGAGAGGAGGACCAGAGAATGTTACCTTGACTCTCTTTATGTAGGGAGAGGAGGAACAGAGAATGTTACCTTGACTCTCTTTATGTAGGGAGAGGAGGAACAGAGAATGTTACCTTGACTCTCTTTATGTAGGAGAGGAAGAGAGAATGTTACCTTGACTCTCTTTATGTAGGGGAGAGGAAGAGAGAATGTTACATTGACTCTCTTTATGTAGGGAGAGGAACAGAGAATGTTACCTTGACTCTCTTTATGTAGGGAGAGGAGGAACAGAGAATGTTACCTTGACTCTCTTTATGTAGGGAGAGGAGGACCAGAGAATGTTACCTTGACTCTCTTTATGTAGGGAGAGGAGGAACAGAGAATGTTACCTTGACTCTCTTTATGTAGGGAGAAGAGGAACAGAGAATGTTACCTTGACTCTCTTTATGTAGGGAGAGGAACAGAGAATGTTACCTTGACTCTCTTTATGTAGGGAGAGGAACAGAGAATGTTACCTTGACTCTCTTTATGTAGGGAGAGGAGGAACAGAGAATGTTACATTGACTCTCTTTATGTAGGGAGAGGAGGAACAGAGAATGTTACCTTGACTCTCTTTATGTAGGGAGAGGAGGAACAGAGAATGTTACCTTGACTCTCTTTATGTAGGGAGAGGAGGAACAGAGAATGTTACCTTGACTCTCTTTATGTAGGGAGAGTAGAAACAGAGAATGTTACCTTGACTCTCTTTATGTAGGGAGAGGAACAGAGAATGTTACCTTGACTCTCTTTATGCAGGGAGAGGAGGAACAGAGAATGTTACCTTGACTCTCTTTATGTAGGGAGAGGAGGACCAGAGAATGTTACCTTGACTCTCTTTATGTAGGGAGAGGAACAGAGAATGTTACCTTGACTCTCTTTATGTAGGGAGAGGAGGACCAGAGAATGTTACCTTGACTCTCTTTATGTAGGGAGAGGAGGAACAGAGAATGTTACCTTGACTCTCTTTATGTAGGGAGAAGAGGAACAGAGAATGTTACCTTGACTCTCTTTATGTAGGGAGAGGAACAGAGAATGTTACCTTGACTCTCTTTATGTAGGGAGAGGAACAGAGAATGTTACCTTGACTCTCTTTATGTAGGGAGAGGAGGAACAGAGAATGTTACATTGACTCTCTTGATGTAGGGAGAGGAGGAACAGAGAATGTTACCTTGACTCTCTTTATGTAGGGAGAGGAGGAACAGAGAATGTTACATTGACTCTCTTTATGTAGGGAGAGGAGGAACAGAGAATGTTACCTTGACTCTCTTTATGTAGGGAGAGGAGGAACAGAGAATGTTACCTTGACTCTCTTTATGTAGGGAGAGTAGGAACAGAGAATGTTACCTTGACTCTCTTTATGTAGGGAGAGGAACAGAGAATGTTACCTTGACTCTCTTTATGTAGGGAGAGGAACAGAGAATGTTACCTTGACTCTCTTTATGTAGGGAGAGGAAGAGAGAATGTTACCTTGACTCTCTTTATGTAGGGAGAGGAGGACCAGAGAATGTTACCTTGACTCTCTTTATGTAGGGAGAGGAGGACCAGAGAATGTTACCTTGACTCTCTTTATGTAGGGAGAGGAGGAACAGAGAATGTTACCTTGACTCTCTTTATGTAGGGAGAGGAAGAGAGAATGTTACCTTGACTCTCTTTATGTAGGGAGAGGAAGAGAGAATGTTACCTTGACTCTCTTTATGTAGGGAGAGGAACAGAGAATGTTACCTTGACTCTCTTTATGTAGGGAGAGGAGGAACAGAGAATGTTACATTGACTCTCTTGATGTAGGGAGAGGAGGAACAGAGAATGTTACCTTGACTCTCTTTATGTAGGGAGAGGAGGAACAGAGAATGTTACATTGACTCTCTTTATGTAGGGAGAGGAGGACCAGAGAATGTTACCTTGACTCTCTTTATGTAGGGAGAGGAGGAACAGAGAATGTTACCTTGACTCTCTTTATGTAGGGAGAAGAGGAACAGAGAATGTTACCTTGACTCTCTTTATGTAGGGAGAGGAACAGAGAATGTTACCTTGACTCTCTTTATGTAGGGAGAGGAACAGAGAATGTTACCTTGACTCTCTTTATGTAGGGAGAGGAGGAACAGAGAATGTTACATTGACTCTCTTTATGTAGGGAGAGGAGGAACAGAGAATGTTACCTTGACTCTCTTTATGTAGGGAGAGGAGGAACAGAGAATGTTACCTTGACTCTCTTTATGTAGGGAGAAGAGGAACAGAGAATGTTACATTGACTCTCTTGATGTAGGGAGAGGAGGAACAGAGAATGTTACCTTGACTCTCTTTATGTAGGGAGAGGAGGAACAGAGAATGTTACATTGACTCTCTTTATGTAGGGAGAGGAGGAACAGAGAATGTTACCTTGACTCTCTTTATGTAGGGAGAGGAGGAACAGAGAATGTTACCTTGACTCTCTTTATGTAGGGAGAGTAGGAACAGAGAATGTTACCTTGACTCTCTTTATGTAGGGAGAGGAACAGAGAATGTTACCTTGACTCTCTTTATGTAGGGAGAGGAACAGAGAATGTTACCTTGACTCTCTTTATGTAGGGAGAGGAAGAGAGAATGTTACCTTGACTCTCTTTATGTAGGGAGAGGAGGACCAGAGAATGTTACCTTGACTCTCTTTATGTAGGGAGAGGAGGACCAGAGAATGTTACCTTGACTCTCTTTATGTAGGGAGAGGAGGAACAGAGAATGTTACCTTGACTCTCTTTATGTAGGGAGAGGAAGAGAGAATGTTACCTTGACTCTCTTTATGTAGGGAGAGGAAGAGAGAATGTTACCTTGACTCTCTTTATGTAGGGAGAGGAACAGAGAATGTTACCTTGACTCTCTTTATGTAGGGAGAGGAGGAACAGAGAATGTTACATTGACTCTCTTGATGTAGGGAGAGGAGGAACAGAGAATGTTACCTTGACTCTCTTTATGTAGGGAGAGGAGGAACAGAGAATGTTACATTGACTCTCTTTATGTAGGAGAGGACGACCAGAGAATGTTACCTTGACTCTCTTTATGTAGGGAGAGGAGGAACAGAGAATGTTACCTTGACTCTCTTTATGTAGGGAGAAGAGGAACAGAGAATGTTACCTTGACTCTCTTTATGTAGGGAGAGGAACAGAGAATGTTACCTTGACTCTCTTTATGTAGGGAGAGGAACAGAGAATGTTACCTTGACTCTCTTTATGTAGGGAGAGGAGGAACAGAGAATGTTACATTGACTCTCTTTATGTAGGGAGAGGAGGAACAGAGAATGTTACCTTGACTCTCTTTATGTAGGGAGAGGAGGAACAGAGAATGTTACCTTGACTCTCTTTATGTAGGGAGAGGAGGAACAGAGAATGTTACCTTGACTCTCTTTATGTAGGGAGAGTAGGAACAGAGAATGTTACCTTGACTCTCTTTATGTAGGGAGAGGAACAGAGAATGTTACCTTGACTCTCTTTATGCAGGGAGAGGAGGAACAGAGAATGTTACCTTGACTCTCTTTATGTAGGGAGAGGAGGACCAGAGAATGTTACCTTGACTCTCTTTATGTAGGGAGAGGAACAGAGAATGTTACCTTGACTCTCTTTATGTAGGGAGAGGAACAGAGAATGTTACCTTGACTCTCTTTATGTAGGGAGAGGAGGAACAGAGAATGTTACCTTGACTCTCTTTATGTAGGGAGAGGAGGACCAGAGAATGTTACCTTGACTCTCTTTATGTAGGGAGAGGAGGAACAGAGAATGTTACCTTGACTCTCTTTATGTAGGGAGAGGAGGAACAGAGAATGTTACCTTGACTCCTTCATACCCAGGATTGTACCATCCCGTCTCCCGCCCTACCCGCCTCCTCCCCATCCGTCCCCCACTCCCTTCCTCCCTTCCAGGATTGTACCATCCCGTCTGCCGCCCTACCCGCCTCCTCCCCACCCGTCCCCCACTCCCTTCCTCCCTTCCAGGATTGTACCATCCCGTCTCCCGCCCTACCTGCCTCCTCCCCATCCGTCCCCCACTCCCTTCCTCCCTTCCAGGATTGTACCACCCCGTCTCCCTCCCCACCTGCCTCCACTCTGGACCTTGGGGGGATGGTAGAGGGGACATTGCCGGCGGCTCCCCACTAATATGGTCACCATCACAAGTGGCAAGGGAGGCAGTACAATATTGGTTGCTTATGATGTTATTATAGTTCAAGTTTCACCTTCATAAATAATTGTCTAAGAGGTTTGGAGGGTGGGTTCTTCATATTTTAAGCAGCCAAGTTAACTATAATGTATAGCCAAGTTTAGAAGATAAATCCTTTAGAATATAATGTAAATATCTATACGATTCCCATTGACAACGTTAATAGAAATCCTATAGGAGAAAAAAACGATTGACATCTGATAGGAACCTATAGGATTACGAAACAAAAATCCAATTTGATTACAAATAGAATCCAGATTTTGGAACCAGTCCCATTGGACTCTATGAGATTCTATCCTTTATGGTTGTGTCTTATAGGATCCTTTATGATTCCAATACCAATAGAGAAATGGCCAGGGGTTGACTGGGGCCAATCAGCTGACTACTGAGATCTCCTCATCCACTCCCTGTGCTCTCCAGAAGTAGAATTATATCGCCCCTAAATCCACTGATCTTAAAGTGTTGTGTTACCTCCTTATGTATAAGGGTTTGGGGAGGGTAAGCTGCTAGCTCCGTGTCCAGCATAACGTTGTAACTTTCTAGCCAGAAGACATCTCAGAGCTGACCTATTCTGCTCTGAGCTTGTATAGGAGGTGAAAGGGTCTTGCGTGTCTATCCATCTAACCAGGTCCCAGTAAACCTGGGTAGATGATTTAAATTGACGTTGGCCTGTTCTCAGTTTTTACACTACTTTTCCTCATAAATCCATTCAATAAATGTTCCCTGTTGGCAGTGGCGGTTCTAGCTTGTATGGCTCCCTGGGCAAACCCCCACCTTCAGCGCCCCCTCCACCAAAAACAAAAACACCATTCTGCACTAACTGTCATTTTTAATCAGACATTTGGAACAACAGAAATAAATGATCATATCATTTTAAACTATATAAACATAAATATCAAAAAGAAGTAAAAAAGACAAATAGAAACTAATTCGTGTTGATTTGGTATTCCAGCATCAATACATTACCCATCCCCCAATACTGTCAACCAAGAGTCAAGACTAAACCAATTCACCTTGGTGGTGGGCAGACTGGTTTTATATTATTCTTAATGATTTAGCACAAACCAGAAAAAAATGCAACAATATATCTGTGAAACTATATATTCACAGTATTATGAATGAATTGTGGTTCATTTGGTAGCATTTTGTAGTGTGACTGATTTGACTAATTGCATTTGTACTGTATAAAGTTAGAGGTGCGCTATTTGATAGATTCCCCCACTCCCCCTACCTCGGGATTCCAGTGGGGAGACCCAAGGTCAACCTACCCCCGCGCCCATCCCCATCTCATACTTCTGAGTTCCGGGAGACCTTCCCAGGCAGTAGCCTGCCTAGCTCACAAACTGGAATCAGGACGCCCACTCCGACAAGGTTAATTGACCCACAATCCCACACGGTGACATGATATCATTGACCTGACGTGCAAATAAGTGATAGAGAACCGATCACATAAATATCACCATTCCGATTTTTTTTTTGTGCGGGCGCCCCATGCTGTCCCCGGCAAGATGCCGCCCTGGGTGCCCCATGCTGTCCCCGGCAAGATGCCGCCCTGGGTGCCCCATGCTGTCCCCGGCAAGATGCCGCCCTGGGTGCCCCATGCTGTCCCCGGCAAGATGCCGCCGTGGGTGGCTGCCCATGTCGCCTATACCTAAATCCGTCACTGCCTGTTGGTACTGTATTTATATGCGTGCCATGCACCGGACAAATATGCGCCAGAAAAGGCATGGTCCTTGCTCTTGGACAGAGCCAAGGCATGACCGTGGATAATTAAGTTGTCAAAAGTTAATAACAATAGGTGACTGAATACCAGGTGAAGTTCACCCCTTGACCCCCATGATCAAAATACATTTGTTTCACTTCTCTCACTTAACTCGGACTGAGTGAAATATTGTCTGCTTTATAAGCAGTTACAATGGGGACATTGAGCAATTATAATGAACAATAATAATGAATAATTCTACTTAGAAGGAATTTAGCCTGGTTTAACACATTTTTTTATATTTTATCATCTGAAATAATAAATACGATGTTGAATTATATCATATCTAAATCGATAAACACCTCTGGTGTCATGAATGCTGGGGTTTAAACAGTCTGGTGTTCTTCCGTTCATAAATACACCATCGCTTTTCTTAATAGGGTCTATAATTAGAACAGGTGAGCAAGACTACAATACCTGGATTACCGTTTGACATAATCTGCTGTAACTGTCATTCAGCATGTCTGCATGTACACATCAATCTCAGCGGAATCCATTTCTAGGCTATAGCCTACTAGGCTATTTACCAAGTATATTTACCGTGCCAAAGGACTGGCCAA
Organism: Oncorhynchus keta; assembly: GCF_023373465.1. NCBI lineage: Eukaryota > Metazoa > Chordata > Actinopteri > Salmoniformes > Salmonidae > Oncorhynchus > Oncorhynchus keta. The sequence continues at coordinate 46,895,754 of NC_068438.1, forward strand.
TAACCACGTCATTCTAGTCAAAAAATAACATCTTAAAACCATACATGTAATTATGCCAATAAATATATATTTAGGCATGACTCCCACGCACACCCGAGATGCGCAGTTTAATAGTAACTTCACAACAATATTTAAAACACATCAACAGGATAAGTCTGCATCAAATATTTTCTGAATCAAAAACTAATATTCTAGCCCATTGTAAAATCCATTCTTGCATTATTCTTACCAGGTGGCTGAGACTTCTGAAGAAGCAGTCGGTCAACATGAGTTTCCATCTCTCCTCTATCTTGTCTGGAATGGGCTGGTAAACATAATAAGAGGTGAACGCTCCTAAAGACAGGAGTAAAAATATGCCTTTCAGCTGCATTTTACGAGGAGTCCGCAACTATTGATGGCAAAACTATACTATGTCAGTTGTGTTTATGATCAAGTCACTTAAGTCTGAGCAAAGCGTAATCTTGTATTAATTCTGGAACTGAGACAGCCAGATATGAAAGCACGTGCAAGAGTTATCTGATCATTAAAAGCGAGCATGATCATAGCTTTTCACCGTGACTATCACTGCCTGCGCGCAGCAGGCGGTTGTGTCGTATGATTCCCTGTCCTTCACACCCATGGAAATAGAACAATGTGTTAACGCGCGCCGGTAGGTTGAAACGATAGAACTGAAGGGTTATAGCACCCCCCTCCCTCACTCCACTTGGTCCCCAGCCGGGTGAGAAACATGAGCCAGAAAACTTGCTGCGACGGCGCAACTTTCACCACTGCGGCGCCCTCTATATTTGTTCGCAGGTTGCAGGTTATTATATCGGCGTAGATTGCAAAGTGTTAAGGATTCCGACTGGTGGACAATAATTTCACAATTATTCATATTCTTCAACCCGAAGCACAAGATGTGGTGTCAGCACTCTCCACCCAGGCGAGATGGACGCAGCCAACAATTTATGTACGCTAGGTGAGTTGCACGGGACGCTGTTTTGAAGCCGCCGCGCCTCCATCTTGGCCCTCCCCCACATCATAAAACATATTTTGGAAGCTATGGAAATGCATTTATTAATGTCTACATTTGTTTTTTTCCATGTTTATTCTATTACTGACAACTTAATATAATTTTAAAGTATGCATTATGTGAGCTAAACAAAGAAAAAAAGATGTGTATATAATTATAAATATTTTCCTTAAACGCCCACACAAGTAGAAATCCTATTTTTTGAGCTGAAAGACGAGGGCCAGAACCAGGACGTTTTACAACAATGTATTGCAATACATTTCAGTCTAAACCGTTCAACATTCTGTCTATGTATACGGTGAATTTGCAATTTAGATAATGCATTAATATATGACTGGACGTTTTAGATAATGCATTAATATATGACTGAACGTTTTAGATAATGCATGAATATATTACTGAACACTTTAGATAATGCATTAATATATGACTGAACGTTTTAGATAATGCATTAATATATCACTGAACACTTTAGATAATGCATTAATATATTACTGAACATTTTAGATAATGCATTAATATATCACTGAACACTTTAGATAATGCATTAATATATTACTGAACACTTTAGATAATGCATTAATATATCACTGAACACTTTACATAATGCATTAATATATCACTGAACACTTTAGATAATGCATTAATATATCACTGAACACTTTAGATAATGCATTAATATATCACTGAACACTTTAGATAATGCATTAATATATCACTGAACACTTTAGATAATGCATTAATATATCACTGAACACTTTAGATAATGCATTAATATATCACTGAACACTTTAGATAATGCATTAATATATGACTGAACGTTTTAGATAATGCATTAATATATGACTGAACGTTTTAGATAATGCATGAATATATTACTGAACACTTTAGATAATGCATTAATATATGACTGAACGTTTTAGATAATGCATGAATATATTACTGAACACTTTAGATAATGCATTAATATATGACTGAACGTTTTAGATAATGCATTAATATATCACTGAACACTTTAGATAATGCATGAATATATTACTGAACACTTTAGATAATGCATTAATATATCACTGAACACTTTACATAATGCATTAATATATCACTGAACACTTTAGATAATGCATTAATATATCACTGAACACTTTAGATAATGCATTAATATATCACTGAACACTTTAGATAATGCATTAATATATCTCTGAACACTTTAGATAATGCATTAATATATCACTGAACAATTTAGATAATGCATTAATATATCTCTGTGTAATCTATGTAATCTATGCAGTGATGTATATAACAGAGAGAACAAAAAATATAGCCATTTGATAATGTCCGTGTGCATGTCCAAATATGAATTATGTCTGGAATCCGACACGGTTTCACTGGAATTATCAAATGGCAAGAGTCAGACAAACATCAACCCTCAACAAGACAACAGCTAGTACAGACAGGGTTCAGCTGAGGTATTCTTTTTCTGAAATAAAAATGTGTCCTAACTGAAATGGTGCTGAAATAACTTTCATTAGCTGGCTACGGTTAACTTAGCATGCTAAATAGTTACACTGACAGCTGTCAGTCAGTGATCAATTTGTTATTATTTTTCTGATGCCCTTGGAAATCACCACATCATTCCCACCCCCAATTCCTGAATATATATTAGCAGTCTGCTTCAGTCTTCGGCGGTGGAACCTAAAATGAGAATTTCCTATCTAGGACAGGAATAACTTTAAATAGGTGCTGCAACTTCCTCTGAGGTGGGTCTTTAATGACCCAGAAAGAGAGATCCAAACCTCTCTGCCAATAACAGGTATTTTTCAGTTTGCCCCTCCCAACTCGGACCACTACCAGACTGTGCTAGAAAAAATCATTACTTGAGAAATAGTCATTTTTGTTTATTCTTTACCATTTGAATTGAAACAACCTAATTGTTACCCAGAAATAATTTGATATTGAGAAAAGAAAACAGCTGTATTGGACTTTAAAGTATACCACAATAAAAAAAGTTGCTTCCCCGATGGCGCAATGCCACCAGAGACTCTGGCTCTGTCACAACCGGCCGCGACCGGAAGGTCCGTGGGGCAACACACAATTGGCCTAGCGTCGTCTGGGTTAGGGAGGGTTTGGCTTGTCTCATCACGCACCAGTGACTCCTCTGGCGGGCCGGGCGCAGTGCACGCTAACCAAGGTCGCCAGGTGCACAGTGTTTCCTCTGGCACATTGGTGCGGCTGACTTCCGGGTTGGATGCGCACGGTGTTAAGAAGCAGTGCGGCTTGGTTGGGTTGTGTTTCGGAGGACGCATGACTTTCGACCTTCGTCTCTCCTGAGCCCGTACGGGAGTTGTAGCGATGAGACAAGATAGTAACTACTAACAATTGGATACCACGAAATTGGGGAGAAAAAGGGGATAAAATTTTAATTTAAATTTAAAATAAAAATTTAAAAATTTAAAAAAGTGAAATACATGTAATTTTATACTAACATTTAACAGGATTCAATTCATCCTACAGAGGACTGCTTCTTCTGGGTAGTGCCAATATGGCCGACTGGTGGTTTCAAAGACTCTCATCGGCCAATGCATAGCATCAGCAATTCAGGGTTTATATACATCATTGGGAGCAGCACATCAGCATTTCTTTGCTGCAGCACTCAGGGAAGAGTGGTCTGCCGGGGTGACATCTTATATATAAGAACCTCGGGATAACCCCTAACACCAGTGTGTCGATGGAGCACGGCATGAGAAAGTGTTGTCACTGAACTGTCTCTGAACTGAGACTGGCAGTAGGACGAGGCATACCAATGACTGGGTTACATTTGTGGAGTTGCTCAGTCGTCACATAAGTTGTAAACACATTTGATCTACATTCGGAAAGTTCAGACCCGTTTCAACATGTTGTTATGTTACAGACTTATTCTAAAATGGATGCCATTCAATGTTTTCCTCGTCAATCTACACACAATAACCCAATATGACAAAGATTTAAGACATTTTAGCAAATGTTTTAAAATAAAAAACAAATGTCTTATTTATATTAGTATTCAGACCCTTTTCCATGAGACTCGAAATTGAGCTCATGTGCATCCTGTTTCCATTGATCATCCTTAAGAATGTTTCTACAAATTGATTGGAGTCCAACTGTGGTATATTCAACTGATTGGCCATGATTTGGAAAGTCACACACCTGTCTATATAAAGTCCCACAGTTGATAGAGCATGTCAGTGCCAAATCCAAGCCATGAGGTTGAATGAATTACCCATGGAGACCCCCAAGACAAGATTGTGTCGAGGCACAGATCTGGGGAAGGGTACCAAAACATTTCTGCAGCATTGAAGGTCCCCAAGAACACAGTGGCTTCCGTCATTCTTAAATAGAAGAAGTTTGGAACCACCAAGACTCTTCCTAGAGCTGGCTGCCTGGCCAAACTGAACAATCAGGGGAGAAAAGCTTTGGGGCGATTCCCTGATCCACCTCTACGCAGACGACACCATTCTATATACTTTCGGCCCGTCATTGGACACATTGGACACTGTGCTATCTAACCTCCAAACGAGCTTCAATGCCATACAACACTCCTTCTGTGGCCTCCAACTGCTCTTAAACGCTAGTAAAACCAAATGCATGCTTTTCAACCGATCGCTGCCTGCACCCGCATGCCCGACTAGCATCACCACACTGGATGGTTCTGACCTTGAATATGTGGACACCTATAAGTACCTAGGTGTCTGGCTTGACTGCAAACTCTCCTTCCAGACCCATATCAAACATCTCCAATCGAAAATCAAATCAAGAGTCGGCTTTCTATTCCGCAACAAAGCCTCCTTCACTCACGCTGCCAAGCTTACCCTAGTAAAACTGACTATCCTACCGATCCTCGACTTCGGCGATGTCATCTACAAAATTGCTTCCAACACTCTACTCAGCAAACTGGATGCAGTTTATCACAGTGCCATCCGTTTTGTCACTAAAGCACCTTACACTACCCACCACTGCGACTTGTATGCTCTAGTCGGCTGGCCCTCGCTACATATTCGTCGCCAGACCCACTGGCTCCAGGTCATCTACAAGGCCATGCTAGGTAAAGCTCCGCCTTATCTCAGTTCACTGGTCACGATGGCAACACCCATCCGTAGCACGCGCTCCAGCAGGTGTATCTCACTGATCATCCCTAAAGCCAACACCTCATTTGGCCGCCTTTCGTTCCAGTACTCTGCTGCCTGTGACTGGAACGAATTGCAAAAATCGCTGAAGTTGGAGACTTTTATCTTCCTCACCAACTTCAAACATCAGCTATCCGAGCAGCTAACCGATCGCTGCAGCTGTACATAATCTATTGGTAAATAGCCCACCCATTTTCACCTACCTCATCCCCACAGTTTTTATTTATTTACTATTCTGCTCTTTTGCACACCAATATCTCTACCTGTACATGATCATCTGATCATTTATCACTCCAGTGTTAATCTGCAATATTGTAATTATTCGCCTATCTCCTCATGCCTTTTGCACACATTGTATATAGACTCCCCTTTTTTCTACTGTGTTATTGACTTGTTAATTGTTTACTGTGTAACTCTGTGTTGTCTGTTCACACTGCTATGCTTTATCTTGGCCAGGTCGCAGTTGCAAATGAGAACTTGTTCTCAACTAGCCTACCTGGTTAAATAAAGGTGAAATAAAATAAAATAAAAAATAAATAACGAAGAAGCTCCGGAGTTCCTCTGTGGAGGTGAGAGAACCTTCCAGAAGGACAATCATCTCTGCAGCACTCCACTAATCAGGCCTTTATGGTAGAGTGGCCAAACAGAAGCCACTCCTCAGTTACTGGATTGGTGTCCTCCCCCGTGGGACGGTTGAGCTAATGTGCGCTAATGTGATTAGCATGAGGTTGTAAGTAACAAGAACATTTCGCAGGACATAGACATATAATATGGGCAGAAAGCTTAAATTCTTGTTAATCTAACTGCACTGTCCAATTTACAGTAGCTATTACAATGAAAGAATACCATGCTATTGTTTGTGGAGAGTGCATATTTATGAACTTGAACATGTATTAATGAACCAATTAGGCACATTTGGTCAGACTTGATGCAACATTTTGAACAGAAATGCAATGGTTCATTGGATAAGTCTAAAACTTTGCACATACACTGCTGGCCAAAATCTGAATTGCGCCTATTCATGTTTTTTCTTTGCATTAATCTATTACCAGATCTAATGTGTTATATTCTCCTACATTAGTTTCACATTTACACAAACTTCAATGTGTTTCCTTTCAAATGGAATCAAAAATATGCATATCCTTGCTTCAGGTCCTGAGCTACAGGCACTTAGATTTGGGTAAATCATTTTTGGCGTAAAAAAAAAAAAATGGGTCTGATCCTTAAGAGGTTTTAAAGGCTCATGACAGCCAGCTTGGAGTTTGCCAAAAAGCACCTAAAGGACTCTCAGACCATGGTAAACAAGATTCCCTGGTCTGATAAAACCAGTATTGAACTCTTTGGCCTGAATGCCAAGCGTCACGTCTGGAGGAAACCTTGCACCATCCCTACGGTGAAGCATGGTCGTGGCAGCATCATGCTGTGGGGATGTTTTTCAGCGACAGGGACTGAAAGACTTGTCAGGATCGAGGGAAAGATGAAAGGAGCCGAGTACGGAGAGATCCTTCATGAAAACCTGCTCCAGAGAACTCAGGACCACAGACTGGGGTGAAGGTTCACCTTCCAACTGGACAATGACCCTAAACACACAGCCAAGACAATGCAGGAGTGGCTTCCGGACAAGTCTCTGAATAACCTTGAGTGGCCCTGCCAGAGCCCGGACTTGAACCTGATCAATCATCTCTGGAGAGACCTGAAAATAGCTGTACAGCGAAGCTTCCCATCCAACCTGACAGACCTTGAGAGGATCTGCAGAGAAGAATGGGAGAAACTCCCCAAATACAGGTGTGTCAAGCTTATAGCGTTATAGCCAAGAAGACTTGAGGCTGTAATCGCTGCCAAAGGTGCTTCAATAAAGTCCTGAGTCAAGGTTCTGGATGATTACACTACCTGTCAAACGTTTTGGACATATCTACTTATTCCAGTGTTTTACATTTGACTCTTGTCTACATTGTAGAATAATAGTGAATACATTAAAACTATGAAACACATTTGGAATCATGTAGTAACCAAAAAAGTGTTAAACAAATCAAAATATATTTGAGATTCTTCAAAGTAGTCACCCTTTGCCTTGTTGACAGCTGTGTAGACTCAGTTTAAAGTGGAACTGGCAGCATTTTAGCCATATGAAATCTGATCTTATTCAAATATGTGCATATTTTATTTTTAAAATGAAAGGTAAGTCAGTTAAGAAAATATTCATATTTACAATGACAGCCTACCCCTGCCAAAGCCAGACGACGCTGGGCAAATTGCACGCCGCCCAATCACAGCCAGATGTGATGCAGTCTTGATTCGAACCAAGGATTGCAGTAACGCATATTGCACTGAGATGCAGTGCCTTAGACCGCTGCGACACTCGGGAGCCATATTCGTTTTCAGTTTGTAGTTGGCCGTCAATTTGATTGACAACTAAGAGATGTGTTAACTGTGGATTGTTGTTCAAGTTTAGCATAGCTAGCTAGCAAAGTGATTCACATTTATTTCCAGCTAACCAAATGACACCTGTAACTTTAGCAGTAGCCACTGAAAAACGGTATAGGGGAAAGAAGTTGGCCACTTACACACTCGTCCAATGACATGACGTCGTCACAGTAGCTAGTCAGTTAGCTAGCTGACGTTAGACTCCATGTTTTTTGCTTACTAAATAAATAGCTACATAAATAGATAAGCTAGCCTATTAACCACAATATGATTGACTTGTGATCATTGCTCTTGCTAGTTTGATTGTATTGACATTCCCAGCCTTAGTTACAGTTGTCTGTTTTTATCCAATATATTTGAGTAATTGAAACTGAAACAGTGCATCCCAAATGGAGGCAGCAAACTATGTACCAGGCCAGCTGGGATTTACAACCTGATAGCAATATTTGTTAAACTACCAAGAAATGTATTGGTTAAATAGCTATATTAAATCATGCATTGAACTGCATCCATCTATTCTGACAACAATGGCTCTATGTCATAGAATGTTGAGTCATATAGAACCTATTTTTAAAACCTTTTATACAGTTGGTTTTGTAGCATAAACTGGGAATGTTGTGTTTTTCACTGATATTATGATTGTCTGTTTGTTTTTCATGTCTGCAAAGTAGTTAAAATGCTGTCAGTTCCACTGTAAAGCATATAACCTGCAGTTCTATGCTGGAGCTAGTCAATTTCTGCGTTGCATTAGCTACATTTACAAGGTTGTGGCCTTCTTCCCACACCATCCACCAACGAGGAGTTGAGGGACGAACAGTCATTCAGCTACAGTAAAAGCAGACATTTAGCTACGGTACAGTAGCTGGATACGTTGAGCTAACTCTGGTGAAACTACTGAAGAGGCTAGTCAACCCAACAGACCAAAAACAACAATACAAAATAGTAGCTAGCAAGATCGAACTCACAGGGGTTATTTTCAATGAGTGCATTTCGATAGTGCCTAGTTTGCATCAACTTCCTTCACTATAACCACAGCAAAGGTTTTGCCTGCAAACTTTGGTTTCAAATTACAACGTTCTGGCATGTCTACCTTGTGATTCAACGTGGTCTCAGGGCAATTAGTATTATTCTGTACGTAAACTAAAATGGTTCAGTTGTCCCAGACGCGACATTGAACATGCCACCTTTGGATTGCTAGACTGTCGCGGATTACACCCACCCATCCTCCCCGATCAACCATTAGTAGGTGAAATATGTCTTGGTGGTGCTCAGAAATACATAAAGTATATTTCGTATGGCTCTGAGGCCAGGCTGCTTGATTTTTTTTTACTTCTGTCTGAAGAGGACCCACCTCAATCTTTTTTATTTTCTTGTTGAAGTTGCCAAAAGAGTCTGTCATTGAAACCAGACCCTAAGTCACTGTTGCCTAGTCACTGTTGCCTAGTCACTGTTGCCTAGGGTCAGGTTATCGAGACTATGTAGCCTACATAAGCAAAAGGGCAGATGGGGAGAGAGAGAGAGTGACTTGGCCTGCTGCCTGTGGCTTCAGGAAAATTGTCCAGGCTAAATGGGGAAGATTTACTAGTAGAAACCTATCCTGGTTGAGCATTTCTCTGATCTCTCACTCTCTCTCTCCCTTCACACACACACAACAAATATAACCCTACAATGTACGTGTTATTTTGATAGATTGATATATGATTATCTGTATAATGATTGATGTTTATTCTTAAATGTTTTGTGTGAATGTTTTTGTTAAAACGAGAACCTTTTAATTTAAACAAACAACAAAGTGTTTTTCCTGCCCCTGTTTCGCTATAAGTCTTATGGATGGAGAGATATGACCTCTCAAATGAATGCTTATGGATGGAGAGATATGACCTCTCAAATGAATGCTTATGGATGGAGAGATATGACCTCTCAAATGAATGCTTATGGATGGAGAGATATGACCTCTCAAATGAATGCTTATGGATGGAGAGATACGACCTCTCAAATGAATGCTTATGGATGGAGAGATATGACCTCTCAAATTAATCCTTAGGGCTGGAGAGATATGACCTCTCAAATGAATGCTTATGGATGGAGAGATATGACCTCTCAAATGAATGCTTATGGATGGAGAGATATGACCTCTCAAATGAATGCTTATGGATGGAGAGATATGACCTCTCAAATGAATGCTTATGGATGGAGAGATATGACCTCTCAAATGAATCCTTAGGGCTGGAGAGATATGACCTCTCAAATGAATGCTTATGGATGGAGAGATATGACCTCTCAAATGAATGCTTATGGATGGAGAGATATGACCTCTCAAATGAATGCTTATGGATGGAGAGATATGACCTCTCAAATGAATGCTTATGGATGGAGAGATATGACCTCTCAAATGAATGCTTATGGATGGAGAGATATGACCTCTCAAATGAATGCTTATGGATGGAGAGATATGACCTCTCAAATGAATGCTTATGGATGGAGAGATATGACCTCTCAAATGAATGCTTATGGATGGAGAGATATGACCTCTCAGATGAATGCTTATGGATGGAGAGATATGACCTCTCAGATGAATGCTTATGGATGGAGAGATATGACCTCTGAAATGAATGCTTATGGATGGAGAGATATGACCTCTCAAATGAATGCTTATGGATGGAGAGATATGACCTCTGAAATGAATGCTTATGGATGGAGAGATATGACCTCTCAGATGAATGCTTATGGATGGAGAGATATGACCTCTCAAATGAATGCTTATGGATGGAGAGATATGACCTCTCAAATGAATGCTTATGGATGGAGAGATATGACCTCTGAAATGAATGCTTATGGATGGAGAGATATGACCTCTCAGATGAATGCTTATGGATGGAGAGATATGACCTCTCAAATGAATGCTTATGGATGGAGAGATATGACCTCTCAAATGAATGCTTATGGATGGAGAGATATGACCTCTCAAATGAATGCTTATGGATGGAGAGATATGACCTCTCAAATGAATGCTTATGGATGGAAATATTGCCCATCCATGATATCAAAATTAGAGTTGTAACCATGTTTTGAGGCTATACGGTGTTCGTTTACATGTATGCTGTTTACAAACATTTGGAGTAAAACAAGCTTATATTTTGGGTTCTGATGATGTCCAACAGTTGAACGAAGCTCACGAGGCATTTTTAAGTTATATTCTGTAATAATCAATGTGTGCGTATCATTAATGTATTAGTCCAAAGAAATGAATGTCCTGCACAGTCATCCTATTTCCCATTTAAAATACACTACATGACCAAAAGTTTTTGGACACCTGCTCAAACATCTCATTCCAAAATCATTAAATCATTAAAATGGAGTTGGTCCCTCCTTCGTTGCTCCACTCTTCTGGGAATGCTTTCCAGTAGATGTTGGAACGTTGCTGCGGTGCCTTGCTTCCATTCAGTCACAAGTGAGGTCAGGCGAATAGGCCTGGCTCGCAGTCGGCCTTCCAATTCATCCCAAAGTTGTTGATGGGGTTGAGTTTAGGGATTCATACGGGCCGTTCTTCCACACCGATCAAACCATTTCTGTATGGACCTCGCTTTCTGCACCAAGGCATTGTCAGACTTTAACAGGAAAGGGCCTTCCTCAAACTGTTGACACAAAGTCGGAAGCACAGAATCATCTTGAATGTCAATGTATCCTGTAGCATTAAGATTTCCCTTCATTGAAACTAAGGGGCCCGAACCATGAAAAACAGCCCCAGACCATTATCCTCCTCCACCAAACTTTACCGTTGGTACTATGCATTGGTGCAGGTAGCATTGTCCTGGCATCCTCTAAACCCAGATTCATCCGTTGGGCTGCCAGATGGTGAAACGTGATTCATCAGTCCAGAGAATACCTTTCCACTGCTCCAGAGTCCAATGGGGGCGAGTTTTACACCATTCCAACCAACGCTTGGCATTGTGCAAGGTGAGCTTAGGCTTCTGTGCAATGGAAACCCATTTCCTGAAGCTCATGACGAACAGTGCTTCAGTACTCCACGGTCCCGTTCTGTGAGCTTGTGTGGCCTTCAAATTTGCAGCTGAGCAGCTGTTGCTCCTAGACGTTTCCACTTCACAAAAACAGCACTTACAGTGAACCGGTGCAGCTCTATCAGGGCAGAAACTTGACAAACGGACTTGTTGGAAAGGTGGCATCTTATGACGGTGCCAAGTTGAAAGTCACTGAGCTCTTCAGTAGGGCCATTCTACTGCCAGTGTTTGTCTATGGAGATTGCATGGTGGTGTGCTCAATTTTATACATCTGGCAGCAGCGGGTGTGGCTGAAATAGCCAAATCCACTCATTTGAAGGGGTGTCCACATACAAATGTATACATAGTGTATTTTAACTTATAAACTTTCAAAACTTAAAGGGACAATCTCAGATTAAATCTTCATGGACATTAATTTATCCCAGACATAGCGTATTATTTATGAGACCAAAATATCATCCTTCATGGGTTTTTTTCACACTTTCTACAGTTTGTCACAGACAACTTCTGATGTTTGAAGGACTACTTGTCCTTATGCATGCCATTCAACTTGAACTGTGACCTTTGCCCCAGCCCTATGGTCCCGCTCCCTCAGTCCATGTGTACATAACAGTGGAATTGCATTACTGTTAGGCCTGATAAGTCCTTGCAGTCAAGCAGTAAGCTACTTAGTGATCCACTAGAGAACACACACATATTTTCATGGATAACTGAATTTACTATGTAACAAATTGTGCACATCAGTTATTCTTAACGATTTTACATGTTTTGCATCCGTCTTTTACAATATTTTGGTTCCCATTTGGATCGTGTGTGTGTGTTTTAATGTTTGAGTCTGACTGTCTCTTGGCGTGGGTATGCTTCTGTCTGTGTGTGTGTTTTAATGTTTGAGTCTGACTGTCTCTTGGCGTGGGTATGCTTCTGTCTGTGTGTGTGTTTTAATGTTTGAGTCTGACTGTCTCTTGGCGTGGGTATGCTTCTGTCTCTGTGTGTGTTTTAATGTTTGAGTCTGACTGTCTCTTGGCGTGGGTATGCTTCTGTCTCTGTGTGTGTTTTAATGTTTGAGTCTGACTGTCTCTTGGCGTGGGTATGCTTCTGTCTCTGTGTGTGTTTTAATGTTTGAGTCTGACTGTCTCTTGGCGTGGGTATGCTTCTGTCTGTGTGTGTGTTTTAATGTTTGAGTCTGACTGTCTCTTGGCGTGGGTATGCTTCTGTCTGTGTGTGTGTTTTAATGTTTGAGTCTGACTGTCTCTTGGCGTGGGTATGCTTCTGTCTGTGTGTGTGTTTTAATGTTTGAGTCTGACTGTCTCTTGGCGTGGGTATGCTTCTGTCTGTGTGTGTGTTTTAATGTTTGAGTCTGACTGTCTCTTGGCGTGGGTATGCTTCTGTCTCTGTGTGTGTTTTAATGTTTGAGTCTGACTGTCTCTTGGCGTGGGTATGCTTCTGTCTGTGTGTGTGTTTTAATGTTTGAGTCTGACTGTCTCTTGGCGTGGGTATGCTTCTGTCTTTGTGTGTGTTTTAATGTTTGAGTCTGACTGTCTCTTGGCGTGGGTATGCTTCTGTCTCTGTGTGTGTTTTAATGTTTGAGTCTGACTGTCTCTTGGCGTGGGTATGCTTCTGTCTGTGTGTGTGTTTTAATGTTTGAGTCTGACTGTCTCTTGGCGTGGGTATGCTTCTGTCTGTGTGTGTGTTTTAATGTTTGAGTCTGACTGTCTCTTGGCGTGGGTATGCTTCTGTCTGTGTGTGTGTTTTAATGTTTGAGTCTGACTGTCTCTTGGCGTGGCTATGCTTCTGTCTGTGTGTGTGTTTTAATGTTTGAGTCTGACTGTCTCTTGGCGTGGGTATGCTTCTGTCTCTGTGTGTGTTTTAATGTTTGAGTCTGACTGTCTCTTGGCGTGGGTATGCTTCTGTCTGTGTGTGTGTTTTAATGTTTGAGTCTGACTGTCTCTTGGCGTGGCTATGCTTCTGTCTGTGTGTGTGTTTTAATGTTTGAGTCTGACTGTCTCTTGGCGTGGCTATGCTTCTGTCTGTGTGTGTGTTTTAATGTTTGAGTCTGACTGTCTCTTGGCGTGGCTATGCTTCTGTCTGTGTGTGTGTTTTAATGTTTGAGTCTGACTGTCTCTTGGCGTGGGTATGCTTCTGTCTGTGTGTGTCAAATCGTACTATAATTGGACATGTGTGAAGGTTGGCGCCCGGAGAGTGTTCTTCCCTACTCGCTGTTCTCCATCTTACCCAGAGTAGGAGTCAGTAATTGGACGGTGCGGGGGAGAAGGGACGTGCCTGCTGCCATCAGAGATCAAGCCTTGCTCAACCACTAGGAGAGGAGGAGGGTGGGGCTGGGAGAGTAGGAGGGGGCTGTGTCCATTACGGAATTTGGCATGGTTACAGTTATAATTGGCATTTTTGGTTGAAAAATGTATTGAGCTTGTATTGCTTTATAAATGCACCTTTAAAAAAGGACTTACACCATACAGTACATAATAAATACAACACATTTGGTGAAACCGCTGTCTCAGAGACGAATGATTCTGTCTGCTCGGAACTCCACTTACATGCGGTCTGTCTCTGCTTCTTCACAGAAACCTCTTTAGCCCTGTCTAAGCCGGTGGAGGGTTCTACCAAGCTATATGGAATTGTTTTCAGAAGGTCAGACCAAGGATCATTTTGGTATTAGAATTTGACAGTTAAGACCCCTTGAAGTATCAAAAAAATTATATTTTTTAATTGTTTGATGATCTTTGATTTTTATTTGTCCTTACTGCTATTAGCCCATAGAAACGCATTGAATAGCAGATAGTCCTTACCGCTATTAGCCCATAGAAACACATTGAATAACAGATAGTCCTTACTGCTATTAGCCCATAGAAACACATTGAATAACAGATAGTCCTTACCGCTATTAGCCCATAGAAACGCATTGAATAACAGATAGTCCTTACTGCTATTAGCCCATACAAACGCATTGAATAACATATAGTCCTTACCGCTATTAGCCCATAGAAACACATTGAATAACAGATAGTCCTTACCGCTATTAGCCCATAGAAACACATTGAATAACAGATAGTCCTGACTGCTATTAGCCCATAGAAACACATTGAATAACAGATAGTCCTGACTGCTATTAGCCCATAGAAACACATTGAATAACAGATAGTCCTTACTGCTATTAGCCCATACAAACGCATTGAATAACAGATAGTCCTGACTGCTATTAGCCCATAGAAACACATTGAATAACAGATAGTCCTTACTGCTATTAGCCCATAGAAACACATTGAATAACAGATAGTCCTTACTGCTATTAGCCAATAGAAACACATTGAATAACAGATAGTCCTTACTGCTATTAGCCAATAGAAACACATTGAATAACAGATAGTCCTTACTGCTATTAGCCCATAGAAACACATTGAATAACAGATAGTCCTTACTGCTCTTAGCCCATAGAAACACATTGAATAACAGATAGTCCTTACCGCTATTAGCCCATAGAAACACATTGAATAACAGATAGTCCTTACCGCTATTAGCCCATAGAAACACATTGAATAACAGATAGTCCTTACTGCTATTAGCCCATAGAAACACATTGAATAACAGATAGTCCTTACCGCTATTAGCCCATAGAAACGCATTGAATAACAGATAGTCCTTACTGCTATTAGCCCATACAAACGCATTGAATAACAGATAGTCCTTACCGCTATTAGCCAATAGAAACACATTGAATAACAGATAGTCCTTACTGCTATTAGCCCATAGAAACACATTGAATAACAGATAGTCCTTACTGCTACTAGCCCATACAAACGCATTGAATAACATATAGTCCTTACCGCTATTAGCCCATAGAAACACATTGAATAACAGATAGTCCTTACCGCTATTAGCCCATAGAAACACATTGAATAACAGATAGTCCTGACTGCTATTAGCCCATAGAAACACATTGAATAACAGATAGTCCTGACTGCTATTAGCCCATAGAAACACATTGAATAACAGATAGTCCTTACTGCTATTAGCCCATACAAACGCATTGAATAACAGATAGTCCTGACTGCTATTAGCCCATAGAAACACATTGAATAACAGATAGTCCTTACTGCTATTAGCCCATAGAAACACATTGAATAACAGATAGTCCTTACTGCTATTAGCCAATAGAAACACATTGAATAACAGATAGTCCTTACTGCTATTAGCCAATAGAAACACATTGAATAACAGATAGTCCTTACTGCTATTAGCCCATAGAAACACATTGAATAACAGATAGTCCTTACTGCTCTTAGCCCATAGAAACACATTGAATAACAGATAGTCCTTACCGCTATTAGCCCATAGAAACACATTGAATAACAGATAGTCCTTACCGCTATTAGCCCATAGAAACACATTGAATAACAGATAGTCCTTACTGCTCTTAGCCCATAGAAACACATTGAATAACAGATAGTCCTTACCGCTATTAGCCAATAGAAACACATTGAATAACAGATAGTCCTTACTGCTATTAGCCAATAGAAACACATTGAATAACAGATAGTCCTTACTGCTATTAGCCCATAGAAACACATTGAATAACAGATAGTCCTTACTGCTATTAACCCATAGAAACACATTGAATAACAGATAGTCCTTACTGCTATTAGCCCATAGAAACACATTGAATAACAGATAGTCCTTACTGCTATTAGCCCATAGAAACACATTGAATAACAGATAGTCCTTACTGCTATTAGCCCATAGAAACACATTGAATAACAGATAGTCCTTACCGCTATTAGCCCATAGAAACACATTGAATAACAGATAGTCCTTACTGCTATTAGCCCATAGAAACACATTGAATAACAGATAGTCCTTACCGCTATTAGCCCATAGAAACACATTGAATAACAGATAGTCCTTACCGCTATTAGCCCATAGAAACACATTGAATAACAGATAGTCCTTACCGCTATTAGCCCATACAAACGCATTGAATAACAGATAGTCCTTACCGCTATTAGCCCATAGAAACACATTGAATAACAGATAGTCCTTACCGCTATTAGCCCATAGAAACACATTGAATAACAGATAGTCCTTACTGCTATTAGCCCATAGAAACACATTGAATAACAGATAGTCCTTACCGCTATTAGCCCATAGAAACACATTGAATAACAGATAGTCCTTACTGCTATTAGCCCATAGAAACACATTGAATAACAGATAGTCCTTACCGCTATTAGCCCATAGAAACACATTGAATAACAGATAGTCCTTACTGCTATTAGCCCATAGAAACACATTGAATAACAGATAGTCCTTACTGCTATTAGCCAATAGAAACACATTGAATAACAGATAGTCCTTACTGCTATTAGCCCATAGAAACACATTGAATAACAGATAGTCCTTACTGCTATTAGCCCATAGAAACACATTGAATAACAGATAGTCCTTACTGCTCTTAGCCCATAGAAACACATTGAATAACAGATAGTCCTTACCGCTATTAGCCCATAGAAACACATTGAATAACAGATAGTCCTTACCGCTATTAGCCCATAGAAACACATTGAATAACAGATAGTCCTTACTGCTATTAGCCCATAGAAACACATTGAATAACAGATAGTCCTTACTGCTATTAGCCAATAGAAACACATTGAATAACAGATAGTCCTTACTGCTATTAGCCAATAGAAACACATTGAATAACAGATAGTCCTTACTGCTATTAGCCCATAGAAACACATTGAATAACAGATAGTCCTTACTGCTCTTAGCCCATAGAAACACATTGAATAACAGATAGTCCTTACCGCTATTAGCCCATAGAAACACATTGAATAACAGATAGTCCTTACTGCTCTTAGCCCATAGAAACACATTGAATAACAGATAGTCCTTACCGCTATTAGCCAATAGAAACACATTGAATAACAGATAGTCCTTACTGCTATTAGCCAATAGAAACACATTGAATAACAGATATTCCTTACTGCTATTAGCCCATAGAAACACATTGAATAACAGATAGTCCTTACTGCTATTAACCCATAGAAACACATTGAATAACAGATAGTCCTTACTGCTATTAGCCCATAGAAACACATTGAATAACAGATAGTCCTTACTGCTATTAGCCAATAGAAACACATTGAATAACAGATAGTCCTTACTGCTATTAGCCAATAGAAACACATTGAATAACAGATAGTCCTTACTGCTATTAGCCAATAGAAACACATTGAATAACAGATAGTCCTTACTGCTATTAGCCCATAGAAACACATTGAATAACAGATAGTCCTTACCGCTATTAGCCCATAGAAACACATTGAATAACAGATAGTCCTTACCGCTATTAGCCCATAGAAACACATTGAATAACAGATAGTCCTTACTGCTATTAGCCCATACAAACGCTTTGAATAACAGATAGTCCTTACCGCTATTAGCCCATAGAAACACATTGAATAACGGATAGTCCTTACCGCTATTAGCCCATAGAAACACATTGAATAACAGATAGTCCTTACTGCTATTAGCCCATAGAAACACATTGAATAACAGATAGTCCTTACCGCTATTAGCCCATAGAAACACATTGAATAACGGATAGTCCTTACCGCTATTAGCCCATAGAAACACATTGAATAACAGATAGTCCTTACCGCTATTAGCCCATAGAAACACATTGAATAACAGATAGTCCTTACCGCTATTAGCCCATAGAAACACATTGAATAACAGATAGTCCTTACTGCTATTAGCCCATAGAAACACATTGAATAACAGATAGTCCTTACCGCTATTAGCCCATACAAACGCATTGAATAACAGATTCATTCACTACATGGAACAACAGGTTGTCCCCATAACAGAAATCTAAAGGATTTTTATTCTAAAGTGTCTGTCCTATATCTGATAGATGTAAGAAAGATCACGAAACATTTCTTTAATGTATTTAACCCCTTATTTTTGTCACTAAACAGTCTCCATATATAACGTCAGACGAGTCTTATGAGGCCTGTGGAGGAAGAAAACTGACATTTCCACAGAGGAGTCATGTAAGTGTTTAGCTCAAACCCTTCGGATGCTACAGTACAGACAGAAGTTGACAGATCGGCATCAGACGAATCCCAAGACGCATTTGGGGGGTCGTAGAGCAAAACGGAGAACACCGCCGTGTTCGTGAGAGTCTCATAAGGGAGGTCTTAAATAGTTTGTAGACTGGTCAGATGATTTTGTGAGAAGACCAATTTTCGGGATGTCTCATGGTCTGACAAACACCGCCCTAGCTCTGTCACCTTTCACTGCAGATGTGGAAGAACAACATAGGCGGATTCAGTGGACAGAGAGCTTAAATGGAACGATTTCTATGGGGATATTTGTATTATGCTAAATAGATGTTGACCATAGGGTGTTATATTTTTATGTACCTTCTCCACTCTCTCTTCCTCCTGCGCCTTGTCAGCAGGGGACCTGTCAGTGTGTAAATCTGCCGGGCTAGTAACTCTATTTAGGCTGTGACACGAGGCTCGACACCCTGTGTTTATTTTTGGGTGTGTGTGTGTACGTAACACAATGACTCAGGCAAAAAAAACGAAATGTCTGAATGTTTGGCAAGATGAGAAAAGAATCCTTGAGACTTTCTGAGTGCCACAGACAAAGAGAGAGAGAGAGAGAGAGAGAGAAAGAGAGAGAGAGAAAGAGAGAGCGCGAGAGAGAGCGAGAGAGAGCGTGCGAGAGAGTGTGCGAGAGCGAGAGAGCGTGAGAGAGTGAGCGTGTGAGAGCGAGAGAGCGAGCAAGAGAGAGCGAGCGAGAGAGAGTCTCCTGCTGAGTGAGTCAGTGCGTTTGACTCCCACAGACAGAGAGTCTCCTGCTGAGCGAGTGTGTATCTGACTCACATCCAGACAAGCAGAGTCAGTATAATTAGCAGGTTATCTATCGGCCTCAGTCAGCACTCATCCGCTGAGCTTCAAATGCTTTTGGAAAGACCTACAACTAGAGCTAACCCTGCTGGGCAGCAGTGCAGGATACAGGAAGCTCTGACAGACATTGATATTTCACAAGGCAACTAAAGGTCTCTTCTCTTCCCTAAACGTCTTTCCATGACATAGACTGACCAGGTAAATCCAGGTGAAAGCTCTGATCCCTTATTGATGTCAATCATTGTAGATGCAGAGGAGGTTTAAAAAGCTTTGAGACAATTGAAACATGGATTGTGTATGTGTGCCATTCAGAGGGTGAATGGAAAAAAAAAATGTAAATTCCTTTGAACAGGGTATGGTAATAGGTGCCAGGTTACTACCTGCATACAAGCAAAAACTAAATCAGGAAGTACCGGTGACTCGCTCAATATGGAAGTTGTCAGATGACACAGATGCTACAGGACTATTTTGCTAGCACAGACTGGAATATATTCCGGGATTCATTCAATGTCTTTGAGGAGTATACCACAGTGACCGTACGTACATATCCCAACCAGAAGCCATGGATTACAGGCAACATCCGCACCGAGCTGAAGACTACAGCTGCAGCTTTCAAGGAGCAGGAGACTAATCCGGATGCTTTTAAGAAAAGCCGCTATGATCTCAGATGAACCATCAAACAGGTAAACTTCAATAGAGGACCAAGATTGAATCCAACTACACCGACTCTGACGCTCGTCGGATGTGGCAGAGCTTGAAAATCATTACGGACTACAAAGGGAAACCCAGCCGTGAACTGCCCAACCAGACGACTGCTGCTACTCGCTGTTTATTATTTATGCATAGTCACTTTACAAATGACCTCGACTAACCTGTACCCCTGCACATTGACTCTGTACCGGTACCCGGATTCATTCAATGTCTTTGAGGAGTATACCACAGTGACCGTACGTACATATCCCAACCAGAAGCCATGGATTACAGGCAACATCGGTACCGGTACCCCCTGTAAATATCCTTGTTACAGTTCTGTAATTTTCTTGTGTTACTTTCAGATTAATTTTTTTATTTTGTTTATTTACTAAATATTTTCTTAACTCTATTTCTTGAAGTGCATTCTTGGTTAAGGGCTTGTAAGTAAGCATTTCATGGTAAGGTCTACTACACCTGTTATCTTCGGCGCATGTGATAAATACAATTAGATTTGATGTGAAGAACTGCAACACTGCTGGGTTTTTCGCACTCAACAGTTCCCCTGTGTGTATCGAGAATGGGCCACCACCCAAAGGACATCCAGCCAACTTGACAAATCTGTGGGAAGCATTGGAGTCAACATGGGCCAGCAACCTTGTGGAACACTTTCGACACCTTGTCAATGCCCCGAAGAATTGGGGTCAATGCCCCGAAGAATTGGGGCTGTTCTGAAGGCAAAGTGGTGGGGGTATGCAACTCAATATTAGGAAGGTGGTTCCTAATGTTTAGTGTACTCAGTGTATAGAATCACGATAGCGTGGAACTCCCTGCCATTTCACATCACTTAAGCAAGCAGCAAAAGTAGCTTTAATAAAAAACAAATTAAACAGCACAACGCCTTAAATAGATCTCTATCCTGAACACATCTGGTGTTTGGGTTAAAGATAAGTTGTGTCCTTGAAGAGGCTATGATATCTACAGTTGTTTACAGGGTGGCCATAATGGTTCATAATTCAGCTTCTTAAAATACAAAGAATATTGCCCAACAAGCACTGGCATATTGGACACCCCTGCAGTGGCCCATGAGCCCTGGGGGTCCATCATTGTCTATTATGACTGTATTATTTGGCATATATAGGCTAGTTTTACGCAAAACTACTTTCTATTCAAGCGTGGGTGAGAGCGCGAGGATGTCTCATGATTTGACTATAAGATGTTCAATGTTGATTTTCAAATAAATATTTAAAAAAGGAATAGGTTCACCATATTACAACGAAAGTTCAGTTTCACGTAACAGGGTTGACCTTAACATGAGGGAGAGACGTAAATGAATCACTAATCACATTAAATAAATAATTATCTTCAGAAAATAACTTGGCTTTTACAATGATGGAGAAACTGAGTATTTTGGGGGTGAGTGGGTTAAAATCATTCTAGAAGTCACAGAAGTTGCACATATGTACATACATGTAAAATATATTTTTGAATGTATGTACATAAGCAATCCAGGTGAAGCTGGTTGAGAGAATGCCAAGAGTGTGCAAAGATGTCAAGGCAAAGGGTGGCTACCTTGAATAATCTAAAATATATTTTTTATTTCTTTAACACCTTTTTGGTTACTTCATGATTCCATATGTGCTATTTCATAGTTTTGATGTCCTCACTATCATTCTACAATGTAGAAAATAGTAACAATAAAAACCTTTGAATGAGGTGTCCAAACTTTTGACTGGTACTCCTTAATGTGTGTGTGTGTGTGTGTGTGTGTGTGTGTGTGTGTGTGTGTGTGTGTGTGTGTGTGGG
The DNA here is from genome assembly GCF_023373465.1 of Oncorhynchus keta. Lineage (NCBI taxonomy): Eukaryota > Metazoa > Chordata > Actinopteri > Salmoniformes > Salmonidae > Oncorhynchus > Oncorhynchus keta. The sequence goes on from NC_068438.1 coordinate 46,917,799, forward strand.
TGTAGTCAGGGAACATGCCTGGAGAGATCTACCTACCATAATGAAGGTCCCCCAGCAGAAGTCCCTCGGGACAATGTGGTCACATGTAACCAGAGCCAGCCTGGGGTCTGGAGAAGGAATGTTAATCTGTGGCAATCATATCCATCCAGTACAGCACACTGGACCCCCCAGTACACTCTTTTAGAACAATCTCAGTCTTCTGTTCTGGCATCGCACTTGTCAGTCATCACATAGAATCAGGTTGAATGTTCCTCAAAGGATCTATACAGTGTATATCTATATCTATACAGTGTGCCGTCTGTAGTCATCAAAGGAAACATTGCAAAACATCTCCTGTATTGCTTACTTACTTACTGACTTTATTGTCCCCATGGGGAAATGTTGTTGCAGTGTCATGTACACATTTAAAGTGGTGTTTAAATACAAAACAAATTTGACAATACAACTTTCATAACAGTTACGCACCAATAAAACATGTTTTTTAAGGACTAGCCTACTGGCCTTACTGAGTAGATAGGAACATTAGCCCAAGCTATTTAGGAGGGATATCACACCTGGCACAAATGATTGTCAAGTTGTGTTTTTCCTGCTGAGAGGTGCCCTATACCTGCGCCCAGAGGGGAGTAGTTCAAAGTCAAGGGTACAGGGGAGAGGCTTAGTCTAAAATTATTTTTTGAGCCTTGTGGAGGCCCAGACCTTAATGACCTCATCCAGGCCTGTCTGTTTGACACCAAGTACCTTGCTTGCTGTTGTCATGACGTTGGCCATTTGGGGAGGTTTATGACCCCCATAAATACCTTTCCCCTTTTTCCTCTCTCTACTCTACCGATGTGACTATTGAAAATCCCTTTGTTAACATAGAGAGTCTGGTGACATCAAAAGGTGGGAAACGGAACCATATTTCGGTCATCCAACCAGTTGAAAATATGCGTTGGTACTTAATGAATATTATGTCAGATCAGTTGGCATCTGAGACATTATGATTGATGATAGGACGACATAAACTGTATCTTGGAAAATCTACACATTCTAGTTATCAGATTCACATGGAATTGTTGTGCAATTTAAATGTTTAAATATGAAACTATTTGTGAAAATAATGAAATGTAATTTTAGCTTCTAAAGGAGAGAATTGGTTGTTATAGAGAAACTCAGAGGCCCCGCCCAAGTGAACAGACATTGGTTGTAAACTATGAAACACGCCCTTCTTTCACCACTATATAAACCCGTTGACGAAAATTCAACTTTCTGTTCCAAGGACGAGAGGACGGCGGTCCCCAGGTTAAAAGGACAAGCTCACCAACAGAACTAAGCCAACCTCAACGTGAGCTCTGGTTGAACGAAAATAACCTAAATTAGCATCGAATTTCAACGTGAAGATGACGATCAACACGCCGAAAGGATGAATTTCGACTATACCAGACAGAATATAGCATGAGCTTAAAGTATGGCAACTTGGTATGAACTTTGAACTCTTATTCACTAAAGAAGTGATATCTCCTAGCCGTTGCATTAGCAACAGCAGCTGTAAACTTGGGCTAGGAGAGGACAGACAGAGTATCCATTCTACCATGCATTCTTCAGAGGACAAGAGATCCATGCTGGACAACCCGGCCGTCTATCTACAACCAATCTACCGAAGTGCAGCTCAGAATAAATATTTATTGCATTTTCCTTTTTCAAATGGGCGGTTATTTAGAATGCATAAGATACTGTATTTACGATAGCATAGCTTTCTACGGCAAGATAGAAACACAAAATCTTTTTGTTCCTCAGTCTTCCCGCTCTTTCATTCAAAACCCAACCCCCTTTCTTTGTGTAATCAGCCGTCATATCTGTTCCGTCCGCCGGGGACGTTTTCCTTTATGACATCATTTGTAATCAATGTATGATCCATTCTGTGTAGATGTAATTCTGTGTGATAATTTAGGTATTTAGTAAATAAATAATTAAACCAAAATTTGTATTGCTGATTCAACTTGTTAGCCAGGGTTCGTGAAGATAACCAAGAATTTACAACTTTCAGATGAGATTGAATAAAGTGATGATTAAATATTGACTGCTACTGATGTAAAAGAGTTTATTCAGAAGAAAACAGCTCTCTAAACATTATTTCGTGGTGCCCCGACTTTCTAGTTAATTACATTTACCTGATTAGCTTAATCAGGTAATATTAATTACAGAGAAATAATTATTTTAGAATAGCATGTCACATCACTTAATCCGGCATAGCCAAAGACACGACACTGTGGTGATAATTCTTCTCGGCATATTTCTCTGCTGACAGTGGCATTGCCAAACCAACAAACAATACTACAAGTTTAAATACTCTTAATGGAGATTTGTAAAACAGAGTCAGTATAGTACAGTCTACATTAAAAGATCCCAGCTTGTTGAGAAAGTACAGTCTCTGTTGGCTCTTTTTGTAGATCAGGTTTACACATCACATTTACTCCACTGAAGCTTATTGTACAAGAGGACACCCAGGTATTTGTATTCCTCTACAGTCTCTTTGTGCTGACCTCTGATAGATGTTGCAGAGGTAGGTGTTGTACACTTCCTGAAGTCTATGCACATCTCTTTGGTCTTGTTGGTATTGAGGACCGAGTGTGATTCATCACACCACTCTACAAAGTCATCTAGGACCGGGCCATGATGTTCCTCACACCACTCTACAAAGTCATCTAGGACCGGGCCATGATGTTCCTCATCATCATGCAACAGGTTGATCAAGGCAGTGTCATCAGCAAACTTAACAAGGTGTCTGTCAGAATGGGAACTTGTACAACTATTTGTGTACAAGATGTACAGGAGTGGGGACATAACACATCCCTGAGGAAAGCCTGTGTTGGTATTGCGTATGTCCGACACGTGTGGGGACCTATTTTGACTTTCTGTGAGCGTACTTTCTGTGAGCGTACTTTCTGTGAGCGTACTTTCTGTGAGTGTACTTTCTGTGAGTGTACTTTCTGTGAGTGTACTTTCTGTGAGTGTACTTTCTGTGAGTGGACTTTCTGTGAGCGTACTTTCTGTGAGCGTACTTTCTGTGAGCGTACTTTCTGTGAGTGTACTTTCTGTGAGTGTACTTTCTGTGAGTGTACTTTCTGTGAGTGTACTTTCTGTGAGTGGACTTTCTGTGAGTGGACTTTCTGTGAGTGGACTTTCTGTGAGTGGACTTTCTGTGAGTGGACTTTCTGTGAGTGTACTTTCTGTGAGCGAACAGCCACAAAACCAGCCCCCCATCTAAGGAGAAGTCCCGAAAGAGTCTCTGTGCCAGAATGTAGGGCTGGATTGTGTTGAAGGCAGAAGAAAAGTCAACAAACAGAACCCAGACATGGGATTTGGCTCTAGATGTCTATAGACCATGTTAATACCCCCTCTAGATGTCTATAGACCATGTTAATACCTCCTCTAGATGTCTATAGACCATGTTAATACCCCCTCTAGATGTCTAGACCATGTTAATACCCCCTCTAGATGTCTATAGACCATGTTAATACCCCTCTAGATGTCTATAGACCATGTTAATACCCCCTCTAGATGTCTATAGACCATGTTAATACCCCTCTAGATGTCTATAGACCATGTTAATACCCCTCTAGATGTCTATACACCATGTTAATACCCCTCTAGATGTCTATAGACCATGTTAATACCCCCTCTAGATGTCTATAGACCATGTTAATACCCCTCTAGATGTCTATAGACCATGTTAATACCCCTCTAGATGTCTATAGACCATGTTAATACCCCTCTAGATGTCTATAGACCATGTTAATACCCCTCTAGATGTCTATAGACCATGTTAATACCCCTCTAGATGTCTATAGACCATGTTAATACCCCCTCTAGATGTCTATAGACCATGTTAATACCCCCTCTAGATGTCTATAGACCATGTTAATACCCCTCTAGATGTCTATAGACCATGTTAATACCCCTCTAGATGTCTATAGACCATGTTAATACTCCCTCTAGATGTCTAAATGACCATGTTAATACCCCCTCTAGATGTCTATAGACCATGTTAATACCCCCTCTAGATGTCTATAGACCATGTTAATACCCCCTCTAGATGTCTATACACCATGTTAATACCCCCTCTAGATGTCTATAGACCATGTTAATACCCCCTCTAGATGTCTATAGACCATGTTAATACCCCCTCTAGATGTCTATAGACCATGTTAATACCCCTCTAGATGTCTATAGACCATGTTAATACCCCCTCTAGATGTCTATAGACCATGTTAATACCCCCTCTAGATGTCTATAGACCATGTTAATACCCCTCTAGATGTCTATAGACCATGTTAATACCCCTCTAGATGTCTATAGACCATGTTAATACCCCTCTAGATGTATATAGACCATGTTAATACCCCTCTAGATGTCTATAGACCATGTTAATACCCCCTCTAGATGTCTATAGACCATGTTAATACCCCTCTAGATGTCTATAGACCATGTTAATACCCCTCTAGATGTCTATAGACCATATTAATACACCCTCTAGATGTCTATAGACCATGTTAATACCCCCTCTAGATGTCTATAGACCATGTTAATACCCCTCTAGATGTCTATAGACCATGTTAATACCCCTCTAGATGTCTATAGACCATGTTAATACCCCTCTAGATGTCTATAGACCATGTTAATACACCTCTAGATGTCTATAGACCATGTTAATACCCCCTCTAGATGTCTATAGACCATGTTAATACCCCTCTAGATGTCTATAGACCATGTTAGTACCCCCTCTAGATGTCTATACACCATGTTAATACCCCCTCTAGATGTCTATAGACCATGTTAATACCCCCTCTAGATGTCTATAGACCATGTTAATACCACCTCTAGATGTCTATAGACCATGTTAATACCCCCTCTAGATGTCTATAGACCATGTTAATACCCCCTCTAGATGTCTATAGACCATGTTAATACCCCCTCTAGATGTCTATAGACCATGTTAATACCCCCTCTAGATGTCTATAGACCATGTTAATACCCCTCTAGATGTCTATAGACCATGTTAATACCCCTCTAGATGTCTATAGACCATGTTAATACCCCTCTAGATGTCTATAGACCATGTTAATACCCCTCTAGATGTCTATAGACCATGTTAATACCCCCTCTAGATGTCTATAGACCATGTTAATACCCCCTCTAGATGTCTATAGACCATGTTAATACCCCCTCTAGATGTCTATAGACCATGTTAATACCCCCTCTAGATGTCTATAGACCATGTTAATACCCCTCTAGATGTCTATAGACCATGTTAATACCCCTCTAGATGTCTATAGACCATGTTAATACCCCCTCTAGATGTCTATAGACCATGTTAATACCCCTCTAGGTGTCTATAGACCATGTTAATACCCCCTCTAGATGTCTATAGACCATGTTAATATACCCTCTAGATGTCTATAGACCATGTTAAGGAGGGTAAGAATGGCATCATCAACTCCTGTGCTAGGCTGATAGGCAAACTGAAACGGGTCGAGGAGCTACTGGGGGATGCTGAGAATATGACTTCGCACACGTTTCTCAAGGCATTTCATTACTAAGGATGTCAAGGCGACAGGGCCGTAGTCATTCAGCACAGAGGGATGAGATGCTTTAGGAATTGGTATAATTATTGATTTTTTTTCCACAATACCGGAACGTGTTACTGGTTGAGTGAGGTTTGGAAAATGTCTGTTGAAAACACCGGCCAGTTGTTCAGCACAGTGCTTTAACACATGTCCACGTATTTAGTCTGGGCTTTTGTGTGTTTTACATCCCCTGAACAACTGTAGAACATCAGACTGCTGAACAACAACTCTCTCAAACATCAGACTGCTGAACAACAACTCTCTCAAACATCAGACTGTTGAACAACAACTCTCTCAAACATCAGACTGCTGAACAACAACTCTCTCAAACATCAGACTGTTGAACAACAACTCTCTCAAACATCAGACTGCTGAACAACAACTCTCTCAAACATCAGACTTCTGAACAACAACTCTCTCAAACATCAGACTGCTGAACAACAACTCTCTCAAACATCAGACTGCTGAACAACAACTCTCTCAAACATCAGACTGCTGAACAACAACTCTCTCAAACATCAGACTGTTGAACAGCAACTCTCTCAAACATCAGACTGCTGAACAACAACTCTCTCAAACATCAGACTGTTGAACAGCAACTCTCTCAAACATCAGACTGCTGAACAGCAACTCTCTCAAACATCAGACTGCTGAACAACAACTCTCTCAAACATCAGACTGCTGAACAACAACTCTCAAACATCAGACTGCTGAACAACAACTCTCTCAAACATCAGACTGCTGAACAACAACTCTCTCAAACATCAGACTGCTGAACAACAACTCTCTCAAACATCAGACTGCTGAACAACAACTCTCTCAAACATCAGACTGCTGAACAACAACTCTCTCAAACATCAGACTGCTGAACAGCAACTCTCTCAAACATCAGACTGTTGAACAGCAACTCTCTCAAACATCAGGCTGCTGAACAACAACTCTCTCAAACATCAGACTGCTGAACAACAACTCTCTCAAACATCAGACTGCTGAACAACAACTCTCTCAAACATCAGACTGCTGAACAGCAACTCTCTCAAACATCAGACTGCTGAACAGCAACTCTCTCAAACATCAGACTGCTGAACAACAACTCTCTCAAACATCAGACTGCTGAACAGCAACTCTCTCAAACATCAGACTGTTGAACAGCAACTCTCTCAAACATCAGACTGCTGAACAGCAACTCTCTCAAACATCAGACTGTTGAACAGCAACTCTCTCAAACATCAGACTGCTGAACAACAACTCTCTCAAACATTTGTAATGATGCTTCCAGTTGTTTTACCTCCGACACAAAGTCGTCTGATTCAAATCTTGAGAAGAAAACATTTAGCTCATTAGCCATGTTCTGGCCCTCATATCCCCCAAGGTCAGCACTGGTTTTTCCCCTGCCTATGTGGGGGGCACTATAGCCATGGATTTAATCCTTTGCCAGGCCACCCTTGTGTTTCCTGAGGAGAGGCTCCTCTCCACCCTTGTGATTCATGAGGAGAGGCTCCTCTCCACCCTTGTGATTCCTGAGGAGAGGCTCTTCTCCACCCTTGTGATTCCTGAGGAGAGGCTCCTCTCCACCCTTGTGTTTCCTGAGGAGAGGGTCCTCCCCACTCTTGTGTTTCCTGAGGAGAGGGTCCTCTCCACCCTTGTGTTTCCTGAGGAGAGGGTCCTCTCCACCCTTGTGATTCCCGAGGAGAGGCTCCTCTCCACTCTTGTGTTTCCTGAGGAGAGGGTCCTCTCCACTCTTGTGTTTCCTGAGGAGAGGCTCCTCTCCACTCTTGTGTGCCTCCTTGTCCACCAGTATCTGTCTTTTGATCTCACGTTGTACATCTCTTAAAGTCTGTCTATCACCCTCAGCATGAACTGATCTCACGTTGTACATCTCTTAGTCTGTCTATCACCCTCTGCATGAACTGATCTCACGTTGTACATCTCTTAGTCTGTCTATCACCCTCAGCATGAACTGATCTCACGTTGTACATCTCTTAGTCTGTCTATCACCCTCAGCATGAACTGATCTCACGTTGTACATCTCTTAAAGCCTGTCTATCACCCTCTGCATAAACTGATCTCACGTTGTACATCTCTTAAAGCCTGTCTATCACCCTCTGCATAAACTGATCTCACGTTGTACATCTCTTAGTCTGTCTATCACCCTCTGCATAAACTGATCTCACGTTGTACATCTCTTAGTCTGTCTATCACCCTCAGCATAAACTGATCTCACGTTGTACATCTCTTAAAGCCTGTCTATCACCCTCAGCATGAACTGATCTCACGTTGTACATCTCTTAAAGCCTGTCTATCACCCTCTGCATAAACTGATCTCACGTTGTACATCTCTTAAAGCCTGTCTATCACCCTCTGCATAAACTGATCTCACGTTGTACATCTCTTAGTCTGTCTATCACCCTCAGCATAAACTGATCTCACGTTGTACATCTCTTAAAGCCTGTCTATCACCCTCAGCATAAACTGATCTCACGTTGTACATCTCTTAAAGCCTGTCTATCACCCTCAGCATAAACTGATCTCACGTTGTACATCTCTTAAAGCCTGTCTATCACCCTCAGCATAAACTGATCTCACGTTGTACAACTCTTAAAGCCTGTCTATCACCCTCTGCATGAACTGATCTCACGTTGTACATCTCTTAAAGCCTGTCTATCACCCTCTGCATAAACTGATCTCACGTTGTACATCTCTTAGTCTGTCTATCACCCTCTGCATAAACTGATCTCACGTTGTACATCTCTTAAAGTCTGTCTATCACCCTCAGCATAAACTGATCTCACGTTGTACATCTCTTAGTCTGTCTATCACCCTCTGCATAAACTGATCTCACGTTGTACATCTCTTAAAGCCTGTCTATCACCCTCTGCATAAACTGATCTCACGTTGTACATCTCTTAGTCTGTCTATCACCCTCTGCATAAACTGATCTCACGTTGTACATCTCTTAAAGTCTGTCTATCACCCTCTGCATGAACTGATCTCACGTTGTACATCTCTTAAAGTCTGTCTATCACCCTCTGCATAAACTGATCTCACGTTGTACATCTCTTAGTCTGTCTATCACCCTCAGCATGAACTGATCTCACGTTGTACATCTCTTAAAGTCTGTCTATCACCCTCTGCATGAACTGATCTCACGTTGTACATCTCTTAAAGTCTGTCTATCACCCTCTGCATAAACTGATCTCACGTTGTACATCTCTTAGTCTGTCTATCACCCTCTGCATGAACTGATCTCACGTTGTACATCTCTTAAAGTCTGTCTATCACCCTCTGCATAAACTGATCTCACGTTGTACATCTCTTAAAGCCTGTCTATCACCCTCTGCATAAACTGATCTCACGTTGTACATCTCTTAGTCTGTCTATCACCCTCAGCATAAACTGATCTCACGTTGTACATCTCTTAGTCTGTCTATCACCCTCAGCATGAACTGATCTCACGTTGTACATCTCTTAAAGCCTGTCTATCACCCTCTGCATGAACTGATCTCACGTTGTACATCTCTTAAAGCCTGTCTATCACCCTCTGCATGAACTGATCTCACGTTGTACATCTCTTAGTCTGTCTATCACCCTCTGCATGAACTGATCTCACGTTGTACATCTCTTAAAGCCTGTCTATCACCCTCTGCATGAACTGATCTCACGTTGTACATCTCTTAAAGCCTGTCTATCACCCTCTGCATGAACTGATCTCACGTTGTACATCTCTTAAAGCCTGTCTATCACCCTCTGCATAAACTGATCTCACGTTGTACATCTCTTAGTCTGTCTATCACCCTCTGCATAAACTGATCTCACGTTGTACATCTCTTAGTCTGTCTATCACCCTCAGCATGAACTGATCTCACGTTGTACATCTCTTAAAGCCTGTCTATCACCCTCTGCATGAACTGATCTCACGTTGTACATCTCTTAAAGCCTGTCTATCACCCTCTGCATAAACTGATCTCACGTTGTACATCTCTTAGTCTGTCTATCACCCTCAGCATGAACTGATCTCACGTTGTACATCTCTTAAAGCCTGTCTATCACCCTCTGCATGAACTGATCTCACGTTGTACATCTCTTAAAGCCTGTCTATCACCCTCTGCATAAACTGATCTCACGTTGTACATCTCTTAGTCTGTCTATCACCCTCTGCATGAACTGATCTCACGTTGTACATCTCTTAAAGTCTGTCTATCACCCTCAGCATAAACTGATCTCACGTTGTACATCTCTTAGTCTGTCTGTCACCCTCAGCATGAACTGATCCCACGTTGTACATCTCTTAGTCTGTCTATCACCCTCAGCATGAACTGATCCCACGTTGTACATCTCTTAGTCTGTCTGTCACCCTCTGCATGAACTGATCTCACGTTGTACATCTCTTAGTCTGTCTATCACCCTCTGCATGAACTGATCTCACGTTGTACATCTCTTAGTCTGTCTATCACCCTCAGCATGAACTGATCTCACGTTGTACATCTCTTAGTCTGTCTGTCACCCTCTGCATGAACTGATCTCACGTTGTACATCTCTTAGTCTGTCTATCACCCTCTGCATGAACTGATCTCACGTTGTACATCTCTTAGTCTGTCTATCACCCTCAGCATGAACTGATCTCACGTTGTACATCTCTTAAAGCCTGTCTATCACCCTCTGCATAAACTGATCTCACGTTGTACATCTCTTAGTCTGTCTATCACCCTCAGCATGAACTGATCTCACGTTGTACATCTCTTAAAGTCTGTCTATCACCCTCTGCATAAACTGATCTCACGTTGTACATCTCTTAGTCTGTCTGTCACCCTCTGCATGAACTGATCCCACGTTGTACATCTCTTAGTCTGTCTGTCACCCTCTGCATAAACTGATCTCACGTTGTACATCTCTTAAAGTCTGTCTATCACCCTCAGCATGAACTGATCCCACGTTGTACATCTCTTAAAGCCTGTCTATCACCCTCTGCATAAACTGATCTCACGTTGTACATCTCTTAAAGTCTGTCTATCACCCTCTGCATAAACTGATCTCACGTTGTACATCTCTTAAAGCCTGTCTATCACCCTCTGCATGAACTGATCTCACGTTGTACATCTCTTAGTCTGTCTATCACCCTCAGCATGAACTGATCTCACGTTGTACATCTCTTAGTCTGTCTATCACCCTCAGCATGAACTGATCTCACGTTGTACATCTCTTAGTCTGTCTGTCACCCTCTGCATGAACTGATCTCACGTTGTACATCTCTTAGTCTGTCTATCACCCTCAGCATGAACTGATCCCACGTTGTACATCTCTTAGTCTGTCTATCACCCTCAGCATAAACTGCCTTCTTCCTATCAAGTAGTGATTTTAGACGTTTTGATAGCTAAGGCATATTGTTAAGGAAGATTCTACTGACTCAACACAGAAGTTTACTTAGTCTGAAACAATATCTGTGAGTTCATCAAGATCAGTCAAAACACCCCTGGTGACTAAATACCTCCCACATAGTATAGTCAAAACACCCCTAAGGACCAAATACCTCCCACATAGTACAGTCAAAACAACCCTGGAGACCAAATACCTCCCACAGAATACAGTCAAAACACCCTGGAGACCAGGTACCTCCCACATAGTACAGTCAAAACACCCTGGAGACCAAATACCTCCCACATAGTACAGTCAAAACACCCTGGAGACCAGATACCTCCCACATAGTACAGTCAAAACACCCCTGGAGACCAAATACCTCCCACATAGTACAGTCAAAACACCCCTGGAGACCAAATACCTCTCACATAGTACAGTCAAAACACCCTGGAGACCAAATACCTCCCACATAGTACAGTCAAAACACCCCTGGAGACCAGATACCTCCCACATAGTACAGTCCAAACACCCTGGAGACCAAATACCTCCCACATAGTACAGTCAAAACACCCTGGAGACCAAATACCTCCCACATAGTACAGTCAAAACACTCCTGGAGACCAAATACCTCTCACATAGTACAGTCAAAACACCCCTGGAGACCAAATACCTCTCACATAGTACAGTCAAAACACACTGGAGACCTACATGAGAAATGTATAGCACAGGGAGAAACATAGGGTCAGTAATACAGTGCTACTTAATGTAGAAACATAGGGTCTGTAATACAGTGTTACTTAATGGAGAAACATAGGGTCTCCCTGTAATACAGTGTTACTTAATGGAGAAACATAGGGTCTCCCTGTAATACAGTGTTACTTAATGGAGAAACATAGGGTCTGTAATACAGTGTTACTTAATGTAGAAACATAGGGTCTCCCTGTAATACAGTGTTACTTAATGGAGAAACATAGGGTCAGTAATACAGTGTTACTTAATGTAGAAACATAGGGTCTGTAATACAGAGTTACTTAATGTAGAAACATAGGGTCTCCCTGTAATACAGTGTTACTTAATGGAGAAACATATGGTCTCCCTGTAATACAGTGTTACTTAATGGAGAAACATAGGGTCAGTAATACAGTGTTACTTAATGGAGAAACATAGGGTCTGTAATACAGTGTTACTTAATGGAGAAACATAGGGTCCCTGTAATACAGTGTTACTTAATGGAGAAACATAGGGTCTGTAATACAGTGTTACTTAATGGAGAAACATAGGGGTAATACAGTGTTACTTAAGAGAAACATAGGGTCTGTAATACAGTGTTACTTAATGGAGAAACATAGGGTCTGTAATACAGTGTTACTTAATGGAGAAACATAGGGTCTGTAATACAGTGTTACTTAATGGAGAAACATAGGGTCTGTAATACAGTGTTACTTAATGGAGAAACATAGGGTCTGTAATACAGTGTTACTTAATGGAGAAACATAGGGTCTGTAATACAGTGTTACTTAATGGAGAAACATAGGGTCTGTAGTGTTACTTAATGGAGAAACATAGGGTCTGTAATAAGTGTTACTTAATGGAGAAACATAGGGTCTGTAATACAGTGTTACTTAATGGAGAAACATAGGGTCTGTAATACAGTGTTACTTAATGGAGAAACATAGGGTCTGTAATACAGTGTTACTTAATGGAGAAACATAGGGTCTGTAATACAGAGTTACTTAATGGAGAAACATAGGGTCAGTAATACAGTGTTACTTAATGGAGAAACATAGGGTCAGTAATACAGTGTTACTTAATGGAGAAACATAGGGTCTGTAATACAGTGTTACTTAATGGAGAAACATAGGGTCAGTAATACAGTGTTACTTAATGGAGAAACATAGGGTCTGTAATACAGTGTTACTTAATGGAGAAACATAGGGTCAGTAATACAGTGTTACTTAATGGAGAAACATAGGGTCTGTAATACAGTGTTACTTAATGGAGAAACATAGGGTCTCTGTAATACAGTGTTACTTAATGGAGAAACATAGGGTCTGTAATACAGTGTTACTTAATGGAGAAACATAGGGTCTCCCTGTAATACAGTGTTACTTAATGGAGAAACATAGGGTCTGTAATACCTACTTAATGGAGAAACATAGGGTCAGTAATACAGTGTTACTTAATGGAGAAACATAGGGTCTCCTGTAATACAGTGTTACTTAATGGAGAAACATAGGGTCTCCCTGTAATACAGTGTTACTTAATGAGAAACATAGGGTCTCTGTAATACAGTGTTACTTAATGGAGAAACATAGGGTCTGTAATACAGTGCTACTTAATGGAGAAACATAGGGTCTGTAATACAGTGTTACTTAATGGAGAAACATAGGGTCTCCCTGTAATACAGTGTTACTTAATGGAGAAACATAGGGTCAGTAATACAGTGTTACTTAATGGAGAAACATAGGGTCTGTAATACAGTGTTACTTAATGGAGAAACATAGGGTCTGTAATACAGTGTTACTTAATGGAGAAACATAGGGTCAGTAATACAGTGTTACTTAATGGAGAAACATAGGGTCAGTAATACAGTGTTACTTAATGGAGAAACATAGGGTCAGTAATACAGTGTTACTTAATGGAGAAACATAGGGTCTGTAATACAGTGTTACTTAATGGAGAAACATAGGGTCTGTAATACAGTGTTACTTAATGGAGAAACATAGGGTCAGTAATACAGTGTTACTTAATGGAGAAACATAGGGTCAGTAATACAGTGTTACTTAATGGAGAAACATAGGGTCTGTAATACAGTGTTACTTAATGGAGAAACATAGGGTCAGTAATACAGTGTTACTTAATGGAGAAACATAGGGTCAGTAATACAGTGTTACTTAATGGAGAAACATAGGGTCTGTAATACAGTGTTACTTAATGGAGAAACATAGGGTCAGTAATACAGTGTTACTTAATGGAGAAACATAGGGTCTGTAATACAGTGTTACTTAATGGAGAAACATAGGGTCAGTAATACAGTGTTACTTAATGGAGAAACATAGGGTCTGTAATACAGTGTTACTTAATGGAGAAACATAGGGTCTGTAATACAGTGTTACTTAATGGAGAAACATAGGGTCTGTAATACAGTGTTACTTAATGGAGAAACATAGGGTCTGTAATACAGTGTTACTTAATGGAGAAACATAGGGTCTGTAATACAGTGTTACTTAATGGAGAAACATAGGGTCTGTAATACAGTGTTACTTAATGGAGAAACATAGGGTCTGTAATACAGTGTTACTTAATGGAGAAACATAGGGTCTGTAATACAGTGTTACTTAATGGAGAAACATAGGGTCTGTAATACAGTGTCTTAATGGAGAAACATAGGGTCTGTAATACAGTGTTACTTAATGGAGAAACATAGGGTCTGTAATACAGTGTTACTTAATGGAGAAACATAGGGTCTGTAATACAGTGTTACTTAATGGAGAAACATAGGGTCAGTAATACAGTGTTACTTAATGGAGAAACATAGGGTCTGTAATACAGTGTTACTTAATGGAGAAACATAGGGTCTGTAATACAGTGTTACTTAATGGAGAAACATAGGGTCTGTAATACAGTGTTACTTAATGGAGAAACATAGGGTCTGTAATACAGTGTTACTTAATGGAGAAACATAGGGTCTGTAATACAGTGTTACTTAATGGAGAAACATAGGGTCTCTGTAATACAGTGTTACTTAATGGAGAAACATAGGGTCTGTAATACAGTGTTACTTAATGGAGAAACATAGGGTCTGTAATACAGTGTTACTTAATGGAGAAACATAGGGTCTGTAATACAGTGTTACTTAATGGAGAAACATAGGGTCTGTAATACAGTGTTACTTAATGGAGAAACATAGGGTCTGTAATACAGTGTTACTTAATGGAGAAACATAGGGTCTGTAATACAGTGTTACTTAATGGAGAAACATAGGGTCTGTAATACAGTGTTACTTAATGGAGAAACATAGGGTCAGTAATACAGTGTTACTTAATGGAGAAACATAGGGTCTGTAATACAGTGTTACTTAATGGAGAAACATAGGGTCTGTAATACAGTGTTACTTAATGGAGAAACATAGGGTCTGTAATACAGTGTTACTTAATGGAGAAACATAGGGTCTGTAATACAGTGTTACTTAATGGAGAAACATAGGGTCTGTAATACAGTGTTACTTAATGGAGAAACATAGGGTCTGTAATACAGTGTTACTTAATGAGAAACATAGGGTCTGTAATACAGTGTTACTTAATGGAGAAACATAGGGTCTGTAATACAGTGTTACTTAATGGAGAAACATAGGGTCTGTAATACAGAGTTACTTAATGGAGAAACATAGGGTCTGTAATACAGTGTTACTTAATGGAGAAACATAGGGTCTGTAATACAGTGTTACTTAATGGAGAAACATAGGGTCTGTAATACAGAGTTACTTAATGGAGAAACATAGGGTCTGTAATACAGTGTTACTTAATGGAGAAACATAGGGTCTGTAATACAGTGTTACTTAATGGAGAAACATAGGGTCTGTAATACAGTGTTACTTAATGGAGAAACATAGGGTCTCCCTGTAATACAGTGTTACTTAATGGAGAAACATAGGGTCTGTAATACAGTGTTACTTAATGGAGAAACATAGGGTCTGTAATACAGTGTTACTTAATGGAGAAACATAGGGTCTCTGTAATACAGTGTTACTTAATGGAGAAACATAGGGTCTGTAATACAGTGTTACTTAATGGAGAAACATAGGGTCAGTAATACAGTGTTACTTAATGGAGAAACATAGGGTCTGTAATACAGTGTTACTTAATGGAGAAACATAGGGTCTCTGTAATACAGTGTTACTTAATGGAGAAACATAGGGTCTGTAATACAGTGTTACTTAATGGAGAAACATAGGGTCTGTAATACAGTGTTACTTAATGGAGAAACATAGGGTCTTAATGGAGAAACCTGTAATACAGTGTTACTTAATGGAGAAACATAGGGTCTGTAATGGAGAAACAGTTACTTAATGGAGAAACATAGGGTCTGTAATACAGTGTTACTTAATGGAGAAACATAGGGTCAGTAATACTGTAATACAGTGTTACTTAATGGAGAAACATAGGGTCTGTAATACAGTGTTACTTAATGGAGAAACATAGGGTCTGTAATACAGTGTTACTTAATGGAGAAACATAGGGTCTGTAATACAGTGTTACTTAATGGAGAAACATAGGGTCTGTAATACAGTGTTACTTAATGGAGAAACATAGGGTCTGTAATACAGTGTTACTTAATGGAGAAACATAGGGTCTGTAATACAGTGTTACTTAATGGAGAAACATAGGGTCTGTAATACAGTGTTACTTAATGGAGAAACATAGGGTGGAGAAACATAGGGTCTGTAATACAGTGTTACTTAATGGAGAAACATAGGGTCTGTAATACAGTGTTACTTAATGGAGAAACATAGGGTCTGTAATACAGTGTTACTTAATGGAGAAACATAGGGTCTGTAATACAGTGTTACTTAATGGAGAAACATAGGGTCTGTAATACAGTGTTACTTAATGGAGAAACATAGGGTCTGTAATACAGTGTTACTTAATGGAGAAACATAGGGTCTGTAATACAGTGTTACTTAATGGAGAAACATAGGGTCAGTAATACAGTGTTACTTAATGGAGAAACATAGGGTCAGTAATACATGGAGAAACATAGGGTGTTACTTAATGGAGAAACATAGGGTCTGTAATACAGTGTTACTTAATGGAGAAACATAGGGTCTGTAATACAGTGTTACTTAATGGAGAAACATAGGGTCTGTAATACAGTGTTACTTAATGGAGAAACATAGGGTCTGTAATACAGTGTTACTTAATGGAGAAACATAGGGTCTGTAATACAGTGTTACTTAATGGAGAAACATAGGGTCTGTAATACAGTGTTACTTAATGGAGAAACATAGGGTCTGTAATACAGTGTTACTTAATGGAGAAACATAGGGTCTGTATACAGTGTTACTTAATGGAGAAACATAGGGTCTATAATACAGTGTTACTTAATGGAGAAACATAGGGTCTGTAATACAGTGTTACTTAATGGAGAAACATAGGGTACAGTGTTACTTAATGGAGAAACATAGGGTCTGTAATACAGTGTTACTTAATGGAGAAACATAGGGTCTGTAATACAGTGTTACTTAATGGAGAAACATAGGGTCTGTAATACAGTGTTACTTAATGGAGAAACATAGGGTCAGTAATACAGTGTTACTTAATGGAGAAACATAGGGTCTGTAATACAGTGTTACTTAATGGAGAAACATAGGGTCTGTAATACAGTGTTACTTAATGGAGAAACATAGGGTCTGTAATACAGTGTTACTTAATGGAGAAACATAGGGTCTGTAATACAGTGTTACTTAATGGAGAAACATAGGGTCTGTAATACTTAATGGAGAAACATACAGTGTTACTTAATGGAGAAACATAGGGTCTGTAATACAGTGTTACTTAATGGAGAAACATAGGGTCTGTAATACAGTGTTACTTAATGGAGAAACATAGGGTCTGTAATACAGTGTTACTTAATGGAGAAACATAGGGTCTGTAATACAGTGTTACTTAATGGAGAAACATAGGGTCTGTAATACAGTGTTACTTAATGGAGAAACATAGGGTCTGTAATACAGTGTTACTTAATGGAGAAACATAGGGTCAGTAATACAGTGTTACTTAATGGAGAAACATAGGGTCTGTAATACAGTGTTACTTAATGGAGAAACATAGGGTCTGTAATACAGTGTTACTTAATGGAGAAACATAGGGTCTGTAATACAGTGTTACTTAATGGAGAAACATAGGGTCTGTAATACAGTGTTACTTAATGGAGAAACATAGGGTCTGTAATACAGTGTTACTTAATGGAGAAACATAGGGTCTGTAATACAGTGTTACTTAATGGAGAAACATAGGGTCTGTAATACAGTGTTACTTAATGGAGAAACATAGGGTCTGTAATACAGTGTTACTTAATGGAGAAACATAGGGTCTGTAATACAGTGTTACTTAATGGAGAAACATAGGGTCAGTAATGTGTTACTTAATGGAGAAACATAGGGTCTGTAATACAGTGTTACTTAATGGAGAAACATAGGGTCTGTAATACAGTGTTACTTAATGGAGAAACATAGGGTCTGTAATACAGTGTTACTTAATGGAGAAACATAGGGTCTGTAATACAGTGTTACTTAATGGAGAAACATAGGGTCTGTAATACATTGTTACTTAATGTAGAAACATAGGGTCAGTAATACAGTGTTACTTAATGGAGAAACATAGGGTCTGTAATACAGTGTTACTTAATGGAGAAACATAGGGTCTGTAATACAGTGTTACTTAATGTAGAAACATAGGGTCTGTAATACAGAGTTACTTAATGTAGAAACATAGGGTCTCCCTGTAATACAGTGTTACTTAATGGAGAAACATAGGGTCTCCCTGTAATACAGTGTTACTTAATGGAGAAACATAGGGTCTCCCTGTAATACAGTGTTACTTAATGGAGAAACATAGGGTCAGTAATACATTGTTACTTAATGTAGAAACATAGGGTCTGTAATACAGAGTTACTTAATGGAGAAACATAGGGTCTGTAATACAGAGTTACTTAATGGAGAAACATAGGGTCAGTAATACATTGTTACTTAATGTAGAAACATAGGGTCTGTAATACAGAGTTACTTAATGGAGAAACATAGGGTCAGTAATACATTGTTACTTAATGTAGAAACATAGGGTCAGTAATACAGTGTTACTTAATGGAGAAACATAGGGTCTGTAATACAGAGTTACTTAATGGAGAAACATAGGGTCTCCCTGTAATACAGTGTTACTTAATGGAGAAACATAGGGTCTGTAATACAGTGTTACTTAATGGAGAAACATAGGGTCTCCTGTAATACAGTGTTACTTAATGGAGAAACATAGGGTCTGTAATACAGTGTTACTTAATGGAGAAACATAGGGGTAATACAGTGTTACTTAATGGAGAAACATAGGGTCTGTAATACAGTGTTACTTAATGGAGAAACATAGGGTCTCCCTGTAATACAGTGTTACTTAATGGAGAAACATAGGGTCTGTAATACAGTGTTACTTAATGGAGAAACATAGGGTCAGTAATACAGTGTTACTTAATGGAGAAACATAGGGTCTGTAATACAGTGTTACTTAATGGAGAAACATAGGGTCTGTAATACAGTGTTACTTAATGGAGAAACATAGGGTCTGTAATACAGTGTTACTTAATGGAGAAACATAGGGTCTGTAATACAGTGTTACTTAATGGAGAAACATAGGGTCAGTAATACAGTGTTACTTAATGTAGAAACATAGGGTCTGTAATACAGAGTTACTTAATGTAGAAACATAGGGTCTCCCTGTAATACAGTGTTACTTAATGGAGAAACATAGGGTCTCCCTGTAATACAGTGTTACTTAATGTAGAAACATAGGGTCTGTAATACAGTGTTACTTAATGGAGAAACATAGGGGTAATACAGTGTTACTTAATGGAGAAACATAGGGTCTGTAATACAGTGTTACTTAATGGAGAAACATAGGGTCTGTAATACAGTGTTACTTAATGGAGAAACATAGGGTCTGTAATACAGTGTTACTTAATGGAGAAACATAGGGTCTGTAATACAGTGTTACTTAATGGAGAAAATAGGGAGAAGTGTTACTTAATGGAGAAACATAGGGTCTGTAATACAGTGTTACTTAATGGAGAAACATAGGGTCTAGGGTAATACAGTGTTACTTAATGGAGAAACATAGGGTCTGTAATACAGTGTTACTTAATGGAGAAACATAGGGTCAGTAATACAGTGTTACTTAATGGAGAAACTGTAATACAGTGTTACTTAATGGAGAAACATAGGGTCTGTAATACAGTGTTACTTAATGGAGAAACATAGGTCTGTAATACTGTTACTTAATAATACAGTGTTACTTAATGGAGAAACATAGGGTCACTGTAATACAGTGTTACTTAATGGAGAAACATAGGGTCTGTAATACAGTGTTACTTAATGGAGAAACATAGGGTCAGTAATACAGTGTTACTTAATGGAGAAACATAGGGTCTGTAATACAGTGTTACTTAATGGAGAAACATAGGGTCTGTAATACAGTGTTACTTAATGGAGAAACATAGGGTCTGTAATACAGTGTTACTTAATGGAGAAACATAGGGTCAGTAATACAGTGTTACTTAATGGAGAAACATAGTAATACAGTGTTACTTAATGGAGAAACATAGGGTCTGTAATACAGTGTTACTTAATGGAGAAACATAGGGTCTGTAATACAGTGTTACTTAATGGAGAAACATAGGGTCAGTAATACAGTGTTACTTAATGGAGAAACATAGGGTCAGTAATACAGTGTTACTTAATGGAGAAACATAGGGTCTCCTGGTCTCCCTGTAATACAGTGTTACTAATAATGGAGAAACATAGGGTCTGTAATACAGTGTTACTTAATGGAGAAACATAGGGTCTCCCTGTAATACAGTGTTACTTAATGGAGAAACATAGGGTCTCCCTGTAATACAGTGTTACTTAATGGAGAAACATAGGGTCAGTAATACAGTGTTACCCTGTAATACAGTGTTACTTAATGGAGAAACATAGGGTCTGTAATACAGTGTTACTTAATGGAGAAACATAGGGTCTGTAATACAGTGTTACTTAATGGAGAAACATAGGGTCTCCCTGTAATACTGTAATACAGTGTTACTTAATGGAGAAACATAGGGTCAGTAATACAGTGTTACTTAATGGAGAAACATAGGGTCTGTAATACAGTGTTACTTAATGGAGAAACATAGGGTCTGTAATACAGTGTTACTTAATGGAGAAACATAGGGTCTGTAATACAGTGTTACTTAATGGAGAAACATAGGGTCTGTAATACAGTGTTACTTAATGGAGAAACATAGGGTCTGTAATACAGTGTTACTTAATGGAGAAACATAGGGTCTGTAATACAGTGTTACTTAATGGAGAAACATAGGGTCTGTAATACAGTGTTACTTAATGGAGAAACATAGGGTCTGTAATACAGTGTTACTTAATGGAGAAACATAGGGTCTGTAATACAGTGTTACTTAATGGAGAAACATAGGGTCTGTAATACAGTGTTACTTAATGGAGAAACATAGGGTAATACAGTGTTACTTAATGGAGAAACATAGGGTAATCAGTAATACAGTGTTACTTAATGGAGAAACATAGGGTCTGTAATACAGTGTACTTAATGGAGAAACATAGGGTCAGTAATACAGTGTTACTTAATGGAGAAACATAGGGTCTGTAATACAGTGTTACTTAATGGAGAAACATAGGGAGTAAACAGTGTTATAATGGAGAAACATAGGGTCTCCAGTAATACAGTGTTACTTAATGGAGAAACATAGGGTCTGTAATACAGTGTTACTTAATGGAGAAACATAGGGTCAGTAATACAGTGTTACTTAATGGAGAAACATAGGGTCCCTGTAATACAGTGTTACTTAATGGAGAAACATAGGGTCTGTAATACAGTGTTACTTAATGGAGAAACATAGGGTCAGTAATACAGTGTTACTTAATGGAGAAACATAGGGTCTGTAATACAGTGTTACTTAATGGAGAAACATAGGGTCTGTAATACAGTGTTACTTAATGGAGAAACATAGGGTCTGTAATACAGTGTTACTTAATGGAGAAACATAGGGTCTGTAATACAGTGTTACTTAATGGAGAAACATAGGGTCTGTAATACAGTGTTACTTAATGGAGAAACAGTGTTACTTAATGGAGAAACATAGGGTCAGTGTTACTTAATGGAGAAACATAGGGTCTGTAATACAGTGTTACTTAATGGAGAAACATAGGGTCTGTAATACAGTGTACTTAATGGAGAAACATAGGGTCAGTAATACAGTGTTACTTAATGGAGAAACATAGGGTCTGTAATACAGTGTTACTTAATGGAGAAACATAGGGTCTGTAATACAGTGTTACTTAATGGAGAAACATAGGGTCAGTAATACAGTGTTACTTAATGGAGAAACATAGGGTCTGTAATACAGTGTTACTTAATGGAGAAACATAGGGTCTGTAATACAGTGTTACTTAATGGAGAAACATAGGGTCTGTAATACAGTGTTACTTAATGGAGAAACATAGGGTCTGTAATACAGTGTTACTAATAATGTGTTACTTAATGGAGAAACATAGGGTCTGTAATACAGTGTTACTTAATGGAGAAACATAGGGTCTGTAATACAGTGTTACTTAATGGAGAAACATAGGGTCTGTAATACAGTGTTACTTAATGGAGAAAATAGGGTCTGTAATACAGTGTTACTTAATGGAGAAACATAGGGTCAGTAATACAGTGTTACTTAATGGAGAAACATAGGGTCTGTAATACAGTGTTACTTAATGGAGAAACATAGGGTCAGTAATACAGTGTTACTTAATGGAGAAACATAGGGTCTGTAATACAGTGTTACTTAATGGAGAAACATAGGGTCAGTAATACAGTGTTACTTAATGGAGAAACATAGGGTCTGTAATACAGTGTTACTTAATGGAGAAACATAGGGTCTGTAATACAGTGTTACTTAATGGAGAAACATAGGGGTAATACTGTTACTTAATGGAGAAACATAGGGTCAGTAATACAGTGTTACTTAATGGAGAAACATAGGGTCTGTAATACAGTGTTACTTAATGGAGAAACATAGGGTCTCCCTGTAATACAGTGTTACTTAATGGAGAAACATAGGGGTCTGTAATACAGGGTGTTACTTAATGGAGAAACATAGGGTCAGTAATACAGTGTTACTTAATGGAGAAACATAGGGTCTGTAATACAGTGTTACTTAATGGAGAAACATAGGGTCAGTGTTACTTAATGGAGAAACATAGGGTCTGTAATACAGTGTTACTTAATGGAGAAACATAGGGTCAGTAATACAGTGTTACTTAATGGAGAAACATAGGGTCTGTAATACAGTGTTACTTAATGGAGAAACATAGGGTCAGTAATCTGTAATGGAGAAACATAGGGTCTGTAATACTTAATGGAGAAACATAGGGTCTACAGTGTTACTTAATGGAGAAACATAGGGTGTAATACAGTGTTACTTAATGGAGAAACATAGGGTCTGTAATACAGTGTTACTTAATGGAGAAACATAGGGTCTGTAATACAGTGTTACTTAATGGAGAAACATAGGGTCTGTAATACAGTGTTACTTAATGGAGAAAAAGGGTCTGTAATAGGTTACTTAATGGAGAAACATAGGGTCTGTAATACAGTGTTACTTAATGGAGAAACATAGGGTCTGTAATACAGTGTTACTTAATGGAGAAACATAGGGTCTCCTGTATACAGTGTTACTTAATGGAGAAACATAGGGTCAGTAATACAGTGTTACTTAATGGAGAAACATAGGGTCTGTAATACAGTGTTACTTAATGGAGAAACATAGGGTCAGTAATACAGTGTTACTTAATGGAGAAACATAGGGTCAGTAATACAGTGTTACTTAATGGAGAAACATAGGGTCTGTAATACAGTGTTACTTAATGGAGAAACATAGGGTCAGTAATACAGTGTTACTTAATGGAGAAACATAGGGTCTGTAATACAGTGTTACTTAATGGAGAAACATAGGGTCAGTAATAGGGTGTTACTTAATGGAGAAACATAGGGTCCCTGTAATACAGTGTTACTTAATGGAGAAACATAGGGTCAGTAATACAGTGTTACTTAATGGAGAAACATAGGGTCTGTAATACAGCAGTGTTACTTAATGGAGAAACATAGGGTCTGTAATACAGTGTTACTTAATGGAGAAACATAGGGTCAGTAATACAGTGTTACTTAATGGAGAAACATAGGGTCTCCCTGTAATACAGTGTTACTTAATGGAGAAACATATGGGAAACATAGGGTCCTGTAATACAGTGTTACTTAATGGAGAAACATAGGGGTCCCTGTAATACAGTGTTACTTAATGGAGAAACATAGGGTCAGTAATACAGTGTTACTTAATGGAGAAACATAGGGGTAATACAGTGTTACTTAATGGAGAAACATAGGGTCTGTAATTACTTAATGGAGAAACATAGGGTCAGTAATACAGTGTTACTTAATGGAGAAACATAGGGTCAGTAATACAGTGTTACTTAATGGAGAAACATAGGGTCTGTAATACAGTGTTACTTAATGGTACTTAATGGAGAAACATAGGGTCATAGGGTCTGTAATACAGTGTTACTTAATGGAGAAACATAGGGTCTGTAATACAGTGTTACTTAATGGAGAAACATAGGGTCAGTAATACAGTGTTACTTAATGGAGAAACATAGGGTCAGTAATACAGTGTTACTTAATGGAGAAACATAGGGTCTGTAATACAGTGTTACTTAATGGAGAAACATAGGGTCTGTAATACAGTGTTACTTAATGGAGAAACATAGGGTCTGTAATACAGTGTTACTTAATGGAGAAACATAGGGTCAGTAATACAGTGTTACTTAATGGAGAAACATATACAGTGTTACTTAATGGAGAAACATAGGGTCTGTAATACAGTGTTACTTAATGGAGAAACATAGGGTCAGTAATACAGTGTTACTTAATGGAGAAACATAGGGTCAGTAATACAGTGTTACTTAATGGAGAAACATAGGGTCAGTAATACAGTAATACAGTGTTACTTAATGAGAAACATAGGGTCAGTAATACAGTGTTACTTAATGGAGAAACATAGGGTCTGTAATACAGTGTTACTTAATGGAGAAACATAGGGTCTGTAATACAGTGTTACTTAATGGAGAAACATAGGGTCAGTAATACAGTGTTACTTAATGGAGAAACATAGGGTCTGTAATACAGTGTTACTTAATGGAGAAACATAGGGTCTGTAATACAGTGTTACTTAATGGAGAAACATAGGGTCTGTAATACAGTGTTACTTAATGGAGAAACATAGGGTCTGTAATACAGTGTTACTTAATGGAGAAACATAGTAATACAGTGTTATGTTACTTAATGGAGAAACATAGGGTCAGTAATACAGTGTTACTTAATGGAGAAACATAGGGTCTGTAATACAGTGTTACTTAATGGAGAAACATAGGGTCAGTAATACAGTGTTACTTAATGGAGAAACATAGGGTCTCAGTAATACAGTGTTACTTAATGGAGAAACATAGGGTCAGTAATACAGTGTTACTTAATGGAGAAACATAGGGTCTGTAATACAGTGTTACTTAATGGAGAAACATAGGGTCTGTAATACAGTGTTACTTAATGGAGAAACATAGGGTCAGTAATCTGTTACTTAATGGAGAAACATAGGGTCTGTAATACAGTGTTACTTAATGGAGAAACATAGGGTCTGTAATACAGTGTTACTTAATGGAGAAACATAGGGTCAGTAATACAGTGTTACTTAATGGAGAAACATAGGGTCTGTAATACAGTGTTACTTAATGGAGAAACATAGGGTCTGTAATACAGTGTTACTTAATGGAGAAACATAGGGTCTGTAATACTGTAATGGAGAAACATAGGGTGTACAGTGTTACTTAATGGAGAAACATAGGGTCTGTAATACAGTGTTACTTAATGGAGAAACATAGGGTCTGTAATACAGTGTTACTTAATGGAGAAACATAGGGTCTGTAATACAGTGTTACTTAATGGAGAAACATAGGGTCAGTAATACAGTGTTACTTAATGGAGAAACATAGGGTCTGTAATACAGTGTTACTTAATGGAGAAACATAGGGTCAGTAATACAGTGTTACTTAATGGAGAAACATAGGGTCTGTAATACAGTGTTACTTAATGGAGAAACATAGGGTCTGTAATACAGTGTTACTTAATGGAGAAACATAGGGTCAGTAATACAGTGTTACTTAATGGAGAAACATAGTAATACAGTGTTACTTAATGGAGAAACATAGGGTCAGTAATACAGTGTTACTTAATGGAGAAACATAGGGTCTGTAATACAGTGTTACTTAATGGAGAAACATAGGGTCTGTAATACAGTGTAATGGAGAAACATAGGGTCTCTGTAATACAGTGTTACTTAATGGAGAAACATAGGGTCAGTAATACAGTGTTACTTAATGGAGAAACATAGGGTCAGTAATACAGTGTTACTTAATGGAGAAACATAGGGTCAGTAATATAGTGTTACTTAATGGAGAAACATAGGGTCAGTAATACAGTGTTACTTAATGGAGAAACATAGGGTCTGTAATACAGTGTTACTTAATGGAGAAACATAGGGTCAGTAATACAGTGTTACTTAATGGAGAAACATAGGGTCTCCCTGTAATACAGTGTTACTTAATGGAGAAACATAGGGTCAGTAATACAGTGTTACTTAATGGAGAAACATAGGGTCTGTAATACAGTGTTACTTAATGGAGAAACATAGGGTCAGTAATACAGTGTTACTTAATGGAGAAACATAGGGTCTGTAATACAGTGTTACTTAATGGAGAAACATAGGGTCAGTAATACAGTGTTACTTAATGGAGAAACATAGGGTCAGTAATACAGTGTTACTTAATGGAGAAACATAGGGTCTGTAATACAGTGTTACTTAATGGAGAAACATAGGGTCTGTAATACAGTGTTACTTAATGGAGAAACATAGGGTCAGTAATACAGTGTTACTTAATGGAGAAACATAGGGTCTGTAATACAGTGTTACTTAATGGAGAAACATAGGGTCAGTAATACAGTTACTTAATGGAGAAACATAGGGTCAGTAATGTTACTTAATGGAGAAACATAGGGTCAGTAATACAGTGTTACTTAATGGAGAAACATAGGGTCTGTAATACAGTGTTACTTAATGGAGAAACATAGGGTCAGTAATACAGTGTTACTTAATGGAGAAACATAGGGTCTGTAATACAGTGTTACTTAATGGAGAAACATAGGGTCTGTAATACAGTGTTACTTAATGGAGAAACATAGGGTCTGTAATACAGTGTTACTTAATGGAGAAACATAGGGTCTGTAATACAGTGTTACTTAATGGAGAAACATAGGGTCTGTAATACAGTGTTACTTAATGGAGAAACATAGGGTCAGTAATACAGTGTTACAGAAACATAGGGTTGTAATACAGTGTTACTTAATGGAGAAACATAGGGTCAGTAATACAGTGTTACTTAATGGAGAAACATAGGGTCTGTAATACAGTGTTACTTAATGGAGAAACATAGGGTCAGTAATACAGTGTTACTTAATGGAGAAACATAGGGGTAATACAGTGTTACTTAATGGAGAAACATAGGGTCTGTAATACAGTGTTACTTAATGGAGAAACATAGGGTCAGTAATACAGTGTTACTTAATGGAGAAACATAGGGTCAGTAATACAGTGTTACTTAATGGAGAAACATAGGGTCTGTAATACAGTGTTACTTAATGGAGAAACATAGGGTCAGTAATACAGTGTTACTTAATGGAGAAACATAGGGTCAGTAATACAGTGTTACTTAATGGAGAAACATAGGGTCAGTAATACAGTGTTACTTAATGGAGAAACATAGGGTCTCCCTGTAATACAGTGTTACTTAATGGAGAAACATAGGGTCAGTAATACAGTGTTACTTAATGGAGAAACATAGGGTCAGTAATACAGTGTTACTTAATGGAGAAACATAGGGTCAGTAATACAGTGTTACTTAATGGAGAAACATAGGGTCTGTAATACAGTGTTACTTAATGGAGAAACATAGGGTCAGTAATACAGTGTTACTTAATGGAGAAACATAGGGTCAGTAATACAGTGTTACTTAATGGAGAGACATAGGGTCTCCCTGTAATACAGTGTTACTTAATGGAGAAACATAGGGTCAGTAATACAGTGTTACTTAATGGAGAAACATAGGGTCAGTAATACAGTGTTACTTAATGGAGAAACATAGGGTCTCCCTGTAATACAGTGTTACTTAATGGAGAAACATAGGGTCAGTAATACAGTGTTACAGTGTTAGGGTCTGTAATACAGTGTTACTTAATGGAGAAACATAGGGTCTGTAATACAGTGTTACTTAATGGAGAAACATAGGGTCTCCCTGTAATACAGTGTTACTTAATGGAGAAACATAGGGTCTCCCTGTAATACAGTGTTACTTAATGGAGAAACATAGGGTCAGTAATACAGAGTTACTTAATGGAGAAACATAGGGTCTGTAATACAGTGTTACTTAATGGAGAAACATAGGGTCTGTAATACAGTGTTACTTAATGGAGAAACATAGGGTCTGTAATACAGTGTTACTTAATGGAGAAACATAGGGTCTCCCTGTAATACAGTGTTACTTAATGGAGAAACATAGGGTCAGTAATACAGTGTTACTTAATGGAGAAACATAGGGTCTGTAATACAGTGTTACTTAATGGAGAAACATAGGGTCCCTGTAATACAGTGTTACTTAATGGAGAAACATAGGGTCTGTAATACAGTGTTACTTAATGGAGAAACATAGGGTCAGTAATACAGTGTTACTTAATGGAGAAACATAGGGTCAGTAATACAGTGTTACTTAATGGAGAAACATAGGGTCTGTAATACAGTGTTACTTAATGGAGAAACATAGGGTCAGTAATACAGTGTTACTTAATGGAGAAACATAGGGTCAGTAATACAGTGTTACTTAATGGAGAAACATAGGGTCTCCCTGTAATACAGTGTTACTTAATGGAGAAACATAGGGTCAGTAATACAGTGTTACTTAATGGAGAAACATAGGGTCAGTAATACAGTGTTACTTAATGGAGAAACATAGGGTCTGTGTTACTTAATGGAGAAACATAGGGTCTGTAATACAGTGTTACTTAATGGAGAAACATAGGGTCTCCCTGTAATACAGTGTTACTTAATGGAGAAACATAGGGTCAGTAATACAGTGTTACTTAATGGAGAAACATAGGGGGTCTGTAATACAGTGTTACTTAATGGAGAAACATAGTAATACAGTGTTACTTAATGGAGAAACATAGGGTCTGTAATACAGTGTTACTTAATGGAGAAACATAGGGTCAGTAATACAGTGTTACTTAATGGAGAAACATAGGGTCTGTAATACAGTGTTACTTAATGGAGAAACATAGGGTCTCCCTGTAATACAGTGTTACTTAATGGAGAAACATAGGGTCTGTAATACAGTGTTACTTAATGGAGAAACATAGGGTCTGTAATACAGTGTTACTTAATGGAGAAACATAGGGTCAGTAATACAGTGTTACTTAATGGAGAAACATAGGGTCTGTAATACAGTGTTACTTAATGGAGAAACATAGGGTCAGTAATACAGTGTTACTTAATGGAGAAACATAGGGTCAGTAATACAGAGTTACTTAATGGAGAAACATAGGGTCAGTAATACAGTGTTACTTAATGGAGAAACATAGGGTCTGTAATACAGAGTTACTTAATGGAGAAACATAGGGTCTCCCTGTAATACAGTGTTACTTAATGGAGAAACATAGGGTCAGTAATACAGTGTTACTTAATGGAGAAACATAGGGTCAGTAATACAGTGTTACTTAATGGAGAAACATAGGGTCTGTAATACAGTGTTACTTAATGGAGAAACATAGGGTCAGTAATATAGTGTTACTTAATGGAGAAACATAGGGTCAGTAATACAGTGTTACTTAATGGAGAAACATAGGGTCTGTAATACAGTGTTACTTAATGGAGAAACATAGGGTCAGTCTGTAATACAGTGTTACTTAATGGAGAAACATAGGGTCTGTAATACAGTGTTACTTAATGGAGAAACATAGGGTCTGTAATACAGTGTTACTTAATGGAGAAACATAGGGTCTGTAATACAGTGTTACTTAATGGAGAAACATAGGGTCTGTAATACAGTGTTACTTAATGGAGAAACATAGGGTCAGTGTTACTTAATGGAGAAACTGTAATACAGTGTTACTTAATGGAGAAACATAGGGTCTGTAACAGTGTTACTTAATGGAGAAACATAGGGTCAGTAATACAGTGTTACTTAATGGAGAAACATAGGGTCAGTAATACAGTGTTACTTAATGGAGAAACATAGGGTCTGTAATACAGTGTTACTTAATGGAGAAACATAGGGTCAGTAATACAGTGTTACTTAATGGAGAAACATAGGGTCTGTAATACAGTGTTACTAATGGAGAAAATAGGGGTAATACAGTGTTACTTAATGGAGAAACATAGGGTCTGTAATACAGTGTTACTTAATGGAGAAACATAGGGTCTGTAATACAGTGTTACTTAATGGAGAAACATAGGGTCTGTAATACATAATGGAGAAACATAGGGTCAGTAAAGTGTTACTTAATGGAGTGTTACTTAATGGAGAAACATAGGGTCTGTAATACAGTGTTACTTAATGGAGAAACATAGGGTCAGTAATACAGTGTTACTTAATGGAGAAACATAGGGTCTGTAATACAGTGTTACTTAATGGAGAAACATAGGGTCAGTAATACAGTGTTACTTAATGGAGAAACATAGGGTCTGTAATACAGTGTTACTTAATGGAGAAACATAGGGTCAGTAATACAGTGTTACTTAATGGAGAAACATAGGGTCAGTAATACAGTGTTACTTAATGGAGAAACATAGGGTCTGTAATACAGTGTTACTTAATGGAGAAACATAGGGTCAGTAATACATACTTAATGGAGAAACAGGGTCAGTTACAGTGTTACTTAATGGAGAAACATAGGGTCTGTAATACAGTGTTACTTAATGGAGAAACATAGGGTCAGTAATACAGTGTTACTTAATGGAGAAACATAGGGTCTCCCTGTAATACAGTGTTACTTAATGGAGAAACATAGGGTCAGTAATACAGTGTTACTTAATGGAGAAACATAGGGTCTCCCTGTAATACAGTGTTACTTAATGGAGAAACATAGGGTCAGTAATACAGTGTTACTTAATGGAGAAACATAGGGTCAGTAATACAGTGTTACTTAATGGAGAAACATAGGGTCTGTAATACAGTGTTACTTAATGGAGAAACATAGGGTCTGTAATACAGTGTTACTTAATGGAGAAACATAGGGTCTGTAATACAGTGTTACTTAATGGAGAAACATAGGGTCAGTAATACAGTGTTACTTAATGGAGAAACATAGGGTCTGTAATATAGTGTTACTTAATGGAGAAACATAGGGTCTCAGTAATACACTTAATGTTACTTAATGTTACTTAAGAGAAACATAGGGTCCCTGTAATACAGTGTTACTTAATGGAGAAACATAGGGTCAGTAATACAGTGTTACTTAATGGAGAAACATAGGGTCTGTAATACAGTGTTACTTAATGGAGAAACATAGGGTCAGTAATACAGTGTTACTTAATGGAGAAACATAGGGTCTGTAATACAGTGTTACTTAATGGAGAAACATAGGGTCAGTAATACAGTGTTACTTAATGGAGAAACATAGGGTCTGTAATACAGTGTTACTTAATGGAGAAACATAGGGTCTGTAATACAGTGTTACTTAATGGAGAAACATAGGGTCCCTGTAATACAGTGTTACTTAATGGAGAAACATAGGGTCTGTAATACAGTGTTAGGGTCTGTAATACAGGTTACTTAATGGAGAAACATAGGGTCTGTAATACAGTGTTACTTAATGGAGAAACATAGGGTCAGTAATACAGTGTTACTTAATGGAGAAACATAGGGTCTGTAATACAGTGTTACTTAATGGAGAAACATAGGGTCCCTGTAATACAGTGTTACTTAATGGAGAAACATAGGGTAATCAGTGTTACTTAATGGAGAAACATAGGGTCTGTAATACAGTGTTACTTAATGGAGAAACATAGGGTCTGTAATACAGTGTTACTTAATGGAGAAACATAGGGTCTGTAATACAGTGTTACTTAATGGAGAAACATAGGGTCTGTAATACAGTGTTACTTAATGGAGAAACATAGGGTCTGTAATACAGTGTTACTTAATGGAGAAACATAGGGTCTGTAATACAGTGTTACTTAATGGAGAAACATAGGGTCAGTAATACAGTAATACATAGTGTTACTTAATGGAGAAACATAGGGTCTGTAATACAGTGTTACTTAATGGAGAAACATAGGGTCTGTAATACAGTGTTACTTAATGGAGAAACATAGGGTCTGTAATACAGTGTTACTTAATGGAGAAACATAGGGTCTGTAATACAGTGTTACTTAATGGAGAAACATAGGGTCTGTAATACAGTGTTACTTAATGGAGAAACATAGGGTCACTTAATGGAGAAACATAGGGTCTGTAATACAGTGTTACTTAATGGAGAAACATAGGGTCTGTAATACAGTGTTACTTAATGGAGAAACATAGGGTCAGTAATACAGTGTTACTTAATGGAGAAACATAGGGTCTGTAATACAGTGTTACTTAATGGAGAAACATAGGGTCTGTAATACAGTGTTACTTAATGGAGAAACATAGGGTCTGTAATACAGTGTTACTTAATGGAGAAACATAGGGTCTGTAATCTGTAATACAGTGTTACTTAATGGAGAGTAATAAACTTAATGGAGAAACATAGGGTCTGTAATACAGTGTTACTTAATGGAGAAACATAGGGTCACTTAATGGAGAAACATAGGGTCTGTAATACAGTGTTACTTAATGGAGAAACATAGGGTCTGTAATACAGTGTTACTTAATGGAGAAACATAGGGTCAGTAATACAGTGTTACTTAATGGAGAAACATAGGGTCTGTAATACAGTGTTACTTAATGGAGAAACATAGGGTCTGTAATACAGTGTTACTTAATGGAGAAACATAGGGTCTGTAATACAGTGTTACTTAATGGAGAAACATAGGGTCTGTAATACAGTGTTACTTAATGGAGAAACATAGGGTCTGTAATACAGTGTTACTTAATGGAGAAACATAGGGTCTGTAATACAGTGTTACTTAATGGAGAAACATAGGGTCTGTAATACAGTGTTACTTAATGGAGAAACATAGGGTCTGTAATACAGTGTTACTTAATGGAGAAACATAGGGTCTGTAATACAGTGTTACTTAATGGAGAAACATAGGGTCTGTAATACAGTGTTACTTAATGGAGAAACATAGGGTCAGTAATACAGTGTTACTTAATGGAGAAACATAGGGTCTGTAATACAGTGTTACTTAATGGAGAAACATAGGGTCTCTGTAATACAGTGTTACTTAATGGAGAAACATAGGGTCTGTAATACAGTGTTACTTAATGGAGAAACATGGAGAAACATAGGGTCTGTAATACAGTGTTACTTAATGGAGAAACATAGGGTCTGTAATACAGTGTTACTTAATGGAGAAACATAGGGTCTGTAATACAGTGTTACTTAATGGAGAAACATAGGGTCTGTAATACAGTGTTACTTAATGGAGAAACATAGGGTCTGTAATACAGTGTTACTTAATGGAGAAACATAGGGTCAGTAATACAGTGTTACTTAATGGAGAAACATAGGGTCTGTAATACAGTGTTACTTAATGGAGAAACATAGGGTCTGTAATACAGAGTTACTTAATGGAGAAACATAGGGTCAGTAATACAGTGTTACTTAATGGAGAAACATAGGGTCTGTAATACAGTGTTACTTAATGGAGAAACATAGGGTCTGTAATACAGTGTTACTTAATGGAGAAACATAGGGTCAGTAATACAGTGTTACTTAATGGAGAAACATAGGGTCTCCCTGTAATACAGTGTTACTTAATGGAGAAACATAGGGTCAGTAATACAGTGTTACTTAATGGAGAAACATAGGGTCTGTAATACAGTGTTACTTAATGGAGAAACATAGGGTCAGTAATACAGTGTTACTTAATGGAGAAACATAGGGTCTGTAATACAGTGTTACTTAATGGAGAAACATAGGGTCTGTAATACAGTGTTACTTAATGGAGAAACATAGGGTCTGTAATACAGTGTTACTTAATGGAGAAACATAGGGTCAGTAATACAGTGTTACTTAATGGAGAAACATAGGGTAATACAGTGTTACTTAATGGAGAAACATAGGGTCTGTAATACAGTGTTACTTAATGGAGAAACATAGGGTCTGTAATACAGTGTTACTTAATGGAGAAACATAGGGTCAGTAATACAGTGTTACTTAATGGAGAAACATAGGGTCTGTAATACAGTGTTACTTAATGGAGAAACATAGGGTCAGTGTAATACAGTGTTAATGGAGAAACATAGTAATACAGTGTTACTTAATGTAGAAACATAGGGGTCTGTAATACAGTGTTACTTAATGGAGAAACATAGGGTCAGTAATACAGTGTTACTTAATGGAGAAACATAGGGTCTGTAATACAGTGTTACTTAATGGAGAAACATAGGGTCAGTAATACAGTGTTACTTAATGGAGAAACATAGGGTCTGTAATACAGTGTTACTTAATGGAGAAACATAGGGTCTGTAATACAGTGTTACTTAATGGAGAAACATAGGGTCAGTAATACAGTGTTACTTAATGGAGAAACATAGGGTCTGTAATACAGTGTTACTTAATGGAGAAACATAGGGTCAGTAATACAGTGTTACTTAATGGAGAAACATAGTAATACAGTAAGGTCTGTAATACAGAGTTACTAATGGAGAAACATAGGGTCAGAGTGTTACTTAATGGAGAAACATAGGGTCTGTAATACAGTGTTACTTAATGGAGAAACATAGGGTCTGTAATACAGTGTTACTTTAATGGAGTAATACAAATGGAGAAACATAGGGTCAGTAATACAGTGTTACTTAATGGAGAAACATAGGGTCTGTAATACAGTGTTACTTAATGGAGAAACATAGGGTCAGTAATACAGTGTTACTTAATGGAGAAACATAGGGTCTGTAATACAGTGTTAGGGTCTGTAATACAGTGTTACTTAATGGAGAAACATAGGGTCAGTAATACAGTGTTACTTAATGGAGAAACATAGGGTCTGTAATACAGTGTTACTTAATGGAGAAACATAGGGTCAGTAATACAGTGTTACTTAATGGAGAAACATAGGGTCTGTAATACAGTGTTACTTAATGGAGAAACATAGGGTCTGTAATAGTGTTACTTAATGGAGAAACATAGGGTCTGTAATACAGTGTTACTTAATGGAGAAACATAGGGTCTGTAATACAGTGTTACTTAATGGAGAAACATAGGGGTCAGAGTTACTTAATAGAAACAGTCTCCCTGTTACAGTGTTACTTAATGGAGAAACATAGGGTCTCCCTGTAATGGAGAAACAGGGTCTGTAATACAGTGTTACTTAATGGAGAAACATAGGGTCTGTAATACAGTGTTACTTAATGGAGAAACATAGGGTCAGTAATACAGTGTTACTTAATGGAGAAACATAGGGTCTGTAATACAGTGTTACTTAATGGAGAAACATAGGGTCTGTAATACAGTGTTACTTAATGGAGAAACATAGGGTCTGTAATACAGTGTTACTTAATGGAGAAACATAGGGTCAGTAATACAGTGTTACTTAATGGAGAAACATAGGGTCTGTAATACAGTGTTACTTAATGGAGAAACATAGGGTCAGTAATACAGTGTTACTTAATGGAGAAACATAGGGTCAGTAATACAGTGTTACTTAATGGAGAAACATAGGGTCTGTAATACAGTGTTACTTAATGGAGAAACATAGGGTCAGTAATACAGTGTTACTTAATGGAGAAACATAGGGTATACAGTGTTACTTAATCTGTAATACAGTGTTACTTAATGGAGAAACATAGGGTCAGTAATACAGTGTTACTTAATGGAGAAACATAGGGTCAGTAATACAGTGTTACTTAATGGAGAAACATAGGGTCTGTAATACAGTGTTACTTAATGGAGAAACATAGGGTCCCTGTAATACAGTGTTACTTAATGGAGAAACATAGGGTCAGTAATACAGTGTTACTTAATGGAGAAACATAGGGTCTGTAATACAGTGTTACTTAATGGAGAAACATAGGGTCTACCATAGGGTGTAATACAGTGTTACTTAATGGAGAAACATAGGGTCTGTAATACAGTGTTACTTAATGGAGAAACATAGGGTCAGTAATACAGTGTTACTTAATGGAGAAACATAGGGTCAGTAATACAGTTACTTAATGGAGAAACATAGGGTTACTTAATGGAGAAACATAGGGTCTGTAATACAGTGTTACTTAATGGAGAAAGGGTCAGTAATAGGGTGGAGAAACATAGGGTCTGTAATACAGTGTTACTTAATGGAGAAACATAGGGTCTGTAATACAGTGTTACTTAATGGAGAAACATAGGGTCAGTAATACAGTGTTACTTAATGGAGAAACATAGGGTCTGTAATACAGTGTTACTTAATGGAGAAACATAGGGTCAGTAATACAGTGTTACTTAATGGAGAAACATAGGGTCTGTAATACAGTGTTACTTAATGGAGAAAAACATAGGTTCTTAATGGAGAAACATAGGGTCTGTAATACAGTGTTACTTAATGGAGAAACATAGGGTCTGTAATACAGTGTTACTTAATGGAGAAACATAGGGTCAGTAATACAGTGTTACTTAATGGAGAAACATAGGGTCTGTAATACAGTGTTACTTAATGGAGAAACATAGGGTCTGTAATACAGTGTTACTTAATGGAGAAACATAGGGTCAGTAATACAGTGTTACTTAATGGAGAAAAAGGGTCTGTAATAGTGTTACTTAATGGAGAAACATAGGGTCTGTAATACAGTGTTACTTAATGGAGAAACATAGGGTCTGTAATACAGTGTTACTTAATGGAGAAACATAGGGTCTGTAATACAGTGTTACTTAATGGAGAAACATAGGGTCAGTAATACAGTGTTACTTAATGGAGAAACATAGGGTCTGTAATACAGTGTTACTTAATGGAGAAACATAGGGTCAGTAATACAGTGTTACTTAATGGAGAAACATAGGGTCTGTAATACAGTGTTACTTAATGGAGAAACATAGGGTCAGTAATACAGTGTTACTTAATGGAGAAACATAGGGTCTGTAATACAGTGTTACTTAATGAGAAACATAGGGTCTGTAATACAGTGTTACTTAATGGAGAAACATAGGGTCTGTAATACAGTGTTACTTAATGGAGAAACATAGGGTAATCAGTGTTACTTAATGGAGAAACATAGGGTCTGTAATACAGTGTTACTTAATGGAGAAACATAGGGTCAGTAATACAGTGTTACTTAATGGAGAAACATAGGGTCTGTAATACAGTGTTACTTAATGGAGAAACATAGGGTCTGTAATACAGTGTTACTTAATGGAGAAACATAGGGTCTGTAATACAGTGTTACTTAATGGAGAAACATAGGGTCAGTAATACAGTGTTACTTAATGGAGAAACATAGGGTCTGTAATACAGTGTTACTTAATGGAGAAACATAGGGTCAGTAATACAGTGTTACTTAATGGAGAAACATAGGGTCTGTAATACAGTGTTACTTAATGGAGAAACATAGGGTCAGTAATACAGTGTTACTTAATGGAGAAACATAGGGTCTGTAATACAGTGTTACTTAATGGAGAAACATAGGGTCAGTAATACAGTGTTACTTAATGGAGGGTCTGTAAACATAATGGAGAAACATAGGGTCTGTAATACAGTGTTACTTAATGGAGAAACATAGGGTCTGTAATACAGTGTTACTTAATGGAGAAACATAGGGTCTGTAATACAGTGTTACTTAATGGAGAAACATAGGGTCTGTAATACAGTGTTACTTAATGGAGAAACATAGGGTCTGTAATACAGTGTTACTTAATGGAGAAACATAGGGTCTGTAATACAGTGTTACTTAATGGAGAAACATAGGGTCTGTAATACAGTGTTACTTAATGGAGAAACATAGGGTCTGTAATACAGTGTTACTTAATGGAGAAACATAGGGTCTGTAATACAGTGTTACTTAATGGAGAAACATAGGGTCTGTAATACAGTGTTACTTAATGGAGAAACATAGGGTCTGTAATACAGTGTTACTTAATGGAGAAACATAGGGTCTGTAATACAGTGTTACTTAATGGAGAAACATAGGGTCTGTAATACAGTGTTACTTAATGGAGAAACATAGGGTCTGTAATACAGTGTTACTTAATGGAGAAACATAGGGTCAGTAATACAGTGTTACTTAATGGAGAAACATAGGGTCAGTAATCCCTGTAATGGAGAAACAGGGTGTAATACAGTGTTACTTAATGGAGAAACATAGGGTCAGTAATACAGTGTTACTTAATGGAGAAACATAGGGTCTGTAATACAGTGTTACTTAATGGAGAAACATAGGGTCTGTAATACAGTGTTACTTAATGGAGAAACATAGGGGTCAGTAATACAGTGTTACTTAATGGAGAAACATAGGGTCTGTAATACAGTGTTACTTAATGGAGAAACATAGGGTCTACTTAATGGAGAAACATAGGGTCTGTAATACAGTGTTACTTAATGGAGAAACATAGGGTCTGTAATACAGTGTTACTTAATGGAGAAACATAGGGTCTGTAATACAGTGTTACTTAATGGAGAAACATAGGGTCTGTAATACAGTGTTACTTAATGGAGAAACATAGGGTCAGTAATACAGTGTTACTTAATGGAGAAACATAGGGTCAGTAATACAGTGTTACTTAATGGAGAAACATAGGGTCAGTAATACAGTGTTACTTAATGGAGAAACATAGGGTCTGTAATACAGTGTTACTTAATGGAGAAACATAGGGTCTGTAATACAGTGTTACTTAATGGAGAAACATAGGGTCTGTAATACAGTGTTACTTAATGGAGAAACATAGGGTCTGTAATACAGTGTTACTTAATGGAGAAACATAGGGTCTGTAATACAGTGTTACTTAATGGAGAAACATAGGGGTAATACAGTGTTACTTAATGGAGAAACATAGGGTCAGTAATCAGTGTTACTTAATGGAGAAACATAGGGTCTGTAATACAGTGTTACTTAATGGAGAAACATAGGGTCAGTAATACAGTGTTACTTAATGGAGAAACATAGGGTCTGTAATACAGTGTTACTTAATGGAGAAACATAGGGTCTGTAATACAGTGTTACTTAATGGAGAAACATAGGGTCAGTAATACAGTGTTACTTAATGGAGAAACATAGGGTCTGTAATACAGTGTTACTTAATGGAGAAACATAGGGTCTGTAATACAGTGTTACTTAATGGAGAAACATAGGGTCTGTAATACAGTGTTACTTAATGGAGAAACATAGGGTCTGTAATACAGTGTTACTTAATGGAGAAACATAGGGTCAGTAATACAGTGTTACTTAATGGAGAAACATAGGGTCTGTAATACAGTGTTACTTAATGGAGAAACATAGGGTCAGTAATACAGTGTTACTTAATGGAGAAACATAGGGTCAGTAATATAGTGTTACTTAATGGAGAAACATAGGGCCTATAATACAGTGTTACTTAATGGAGAAACATAGGGTCTGTAATACAGTGTTACTTAATGGAGAAACATAGGGTCTGTAATACAGAGTTACTTAATGGAGAAACATAGGGTCTCCCTGTAATACAGTGTTACTTAATGGAGAAACATAGGGTCAGTAATACAGTGTTACTTAATGGAGAAACATAGGGTCTGTAATACAGTGTTACTTAATGGAGAAACATAGGGTCTGTAATACAGTGTTACTTAATGGAGAAACATAGGGTCAGTAATACAGTGTTACTTAATGGAGAAACATAGGGTCTGTAATACAGTGTTACTTAATGGAGAAACATAGGGTCAGTAATACAGTGTTACTTAATGGAGAAACATAGGGTCAGTAATACAGTGTTACTTAATGGAGAAACATAGGGTCTGTAATACAGAGTTACTTAATGGAGAAACATAGGGTCTGTAATACAGTGCTACTTAATGGAGAAACATAGGGTCTGTAATACAGTGTTACTTAATGGAGAAACATAGGGTAATCAGTGTTACTTAATGGAGAAACATAGGGTCTGTAATACAGTGTTACTTAATGGAGAAACATAGGGTCAGTAATACAGTGTTACTTAATGGAGAAACATAGGGTCTGTAATACAGTGTTACTTAATGGAGAAACATAGGGTCAGTAATACAGTGTTACTTAATGGAGAAACATAGGGGTAATCAGTGTTCTGTAATACAGTGTTACTTAATGGAGAAACATAGGGTCTCCCTGTAATACAGTGTTACTTAATGGAGAAACATAGGGTCTGTAATACAGTGTTACTTAATGGAGAAACATAGGGTCTGTAATACAGTGTTACTTAATGGAGAAACATAGGGTCAGTAATACAGTGCTACTTAATGGAGAAACATAGGGTCTCCCTGTAATACATTGTTACTTAATGGAGAAACATAGGGTCTCCCTGTAATACAGTGTTACTTAATGGAGAAACATAGGGTCTGTAATACAGTGTTACTTAATGGAGAAACATAGGGTCTGTAATACAGTGTTACTTAATGGAGAAACATAGGGTCTGTAATACAGAGTTACTTAATGGAGAAACATAGGGTCTCCCTGTAATACAGTGTTACTTAATGGAGAAACATAGGGTCAGTAATACAGTGTTACTTAATGGAGAAACATAGGGTCTGTAATACAGTGTTACTTAATGGAGAAACATAGGGTCAGTAATACAGTGTTACTTAATGGAGAAACATAGGGTCTGTAATACAGTGTTACTTAATGGAGAAACATAGGGTCTGTAATACAGTGTTACTTAATGGAGAAACATAGGGTCTGTAATACAGTGTTACTTAATGGAGAAACATAGGGTCAGTAATGTGTTACTTAATGGAGAAACATAGGGTCAGTAATACAGTGTTACTTAATGGAGAAACATAGGGTCTGTAATACAGTGTTACTTAATGGAGAAACATACTGTAATAAGTGTTACTTAATGGAGAAACATAGGGTCAGTAATACAGTGTTACTTAATGGAGAAACATAGGGTCAGTAATACAGTGTTACTTAATGGAGAAACATAGGGTCTGTAATAAGTACAGTAATGGAGAAACATAGGGTCAGTAATACAGTGTTACTTAATGGAGAAACATAGGGTCTGTAATACAGTGTTACTTAATGGAGAAACATAGGGTCAGTAATACAGTGTTACTTAATGGAGAAACATAGGGTCTGTAATACAGTGTTACTTAATGGAGAAACATAGGGTCAGTAATACAGTGTTGGAGAAACATACTTAATGGAGAAACATAGGGTCTGTAATACAGTGTTACTTAATGTAGAAACACAGGGTCAGTAATACAGTGTTACTTAATGGAGAGACATAGGGTCTGTAATACAGTGTTACTTAATGGAGAAACATAGGGTCAGTAATACAGTGTTACTTAATGGAGAAACATAGGGTCTGTAATACAGAGTTACTTAATGGAGAAACATAGGGTCAGTAATACAGTGTTACTTAATGGAGAAACATAGGGTCTGTAATACAGTGTTACTTAATGGAGAAACATAGGGTCTGTAATACAGTGTTACTTAATGGAGAAACATAGGGTCAGTAATACAGTGTTACTTAATGGAGAAACATAGGGTCTGTAATACAGTGTTACTTAATGGAGAAACATAGGGTCTGTAATACAGAAACATGTAATACAGTGTTACTTAATGGAGAAACATAGGGTCAGTGTAATGGAGAAACAGTCAGTAATACAGTGTTACTTAATGGAGAAACATAGGGTCTGTAATACAGTGTTACTTAATGGAGAAACATAGGGTCTGTAATACAGTGTTACTTAATGGAGAAACATAGGGTCTGTAATACAGTGTTACTTAATGGAGAAACATAGGGTCAGTAATACAGTGTTACTTAATGGAGAAACATACAGTGTTACTTAATGGAGAAACATAGGGTCAGTAATACAGTGTTACTTAATGTAGAAACATAGGGTCTGTAATACAGAGTTACTTAATGTAGAAACATAGGGTCTCCCTGTAATACAGTGTTACTTAATGTAGAAACATAGGGTCAGTAATACAGTGTTACTTAATGGAGAGACATAGGGTCTGTAATACAGTGTTACTTAATGGAGAAACATAGGGTCAGTAATACAGTGTTACTTAATGGAGAAACATAGGGTCTGTAATACAGAGTTACTTAATGGAGAAACATAGGGTCAGTAATACAGTGTTACTTAATGGAGAAACATAGGGTCTGTAATACAGTGTTACTTAATGGAGAAACATAGGGTCTGTAATACAGTGTTACTTAATGGAGAAACATAGGGTCAGTAATACAGTGTTACTTAATGGAGAAACATAGGGTCTGTAATACAGTGTTACTTAATGGAGAAACATAGGGTCAGTAATACAGTGTTACTTAATGGAGAAACATAGGGTCAGTAATACAGTGTTACTTAATGGAGAAACATAGGGTCTGTAATACAGTGTTACTTAATGGAGAAACATAGGGTCAGTAATACAGTGTTACTTAATGGAGAAACATAGGGTCTGTAATACAGTGTTACTTAATGGAGAAACATAGGGTCTGTAATACAGTGTTACTTAATGGAGAAACATAGAAACAGTGTTACTTAATAGGGTCTCCCTGTAATACAGTTACTTAATGGAGAAACATAGGGTCTGTAATAATGGAGAAACATAGGGTCTGTAATACAGTGTTACTTAATGGAGAAACATAGGGTCAGTAATACAGTGTTACTTAATGGAGAAACATAGGGTCTGTAATACAGTGTTACTTAATGGAGAAACATAGGGTCAGTAATACAGTGTTACTTAATGGAGAAACATAGGGTCTGTAATACAGTGTTACTTAATGGAGAAACATAGGGTCAGTAATACAGTGTTACTTAATGGAGAAACATAGGGTCTGTAATACAGTGTTACTTAATGGAGAAACATAGGGTCTGTAATACAGTGTTACTTAATGGAGAAACATAGGGTCAGTAATACAGTGTTACTTAATGGAGAAACATAGGGGTCTGTAATACAGTGTTACTTAATGGAGAAACATAGGGTCAGTAATACAGTGTTACATAGGGTTAATGGAGAAACATAGGGTCTGTAATACAGTGTTACTTAATGGAGAAACATAGGGTCAGTAATACAGTGTTACTTAATGGAGAAACATAGGGTCTGTAATACAGAGTTACTTAATGGAGAAACA
This sequence comes from Oncorhynchus keta, assembly GCF_023373465.1. Taxonomy (NCBI): domain Eukaryota; kingdom Metazoa; phylum Chordata; class Actinopteri; order Salmoniformes; family Salmonidae; genus Oncorhynchus; species Oncorhynchus keta. Next base: position 46,961,090 of record NC_068438.1, read on the forward strand.
TAGGGTCAGTAATACAGTGTTACTTAATGGAGAAACATAGGGTCTGTAATACAGTGTTACTTAATGGAGAAACATAGGGTCTGTAATACAGTGTTACTTAATGGAGAAACATAGGGTCAGTAATACAGTGTTACTTAATGGAGAAACATAGGGTCTGTAATACAGTGTTACTTAATGGAGAAACATAGGGTCTGTAATACAGAGTTACTTAATGGAGAAACATAGGGTCAGTAATACAGTGTTACTTAATGGAGAAACATAGGGTCTGTAATACAGTGTTACTTAATGGAGAAACATAGGGTCTGTAATACAGTGTTACTTAATGGAGAAACATAGGGTCAGTAATACAGTGTTACTTAATGGAGAAACATAGGGGTCAGTAATGGAGAAACATAGGGTCAGTAATGTTACTTAATGGAGAAACATAGGGTCTGTAATACAGTGTTACTTAATGGAGAAACATAGGGTCTGTAATACAGTGTTACTTAATGGAGAAACATAGGGTCAGTAATACAGTGTTACTTAATGGAGAAACATAGGGTCTGTAATACAGTGTTACTTAATGGAGAAACATAGGGTCAGTAATACAGTGTTACTTAATGGAGAAACATAGGGTCTGTAATACAGTGTTACTTAATGGAGAAACATAGGGTACTTAATGGAGAAACATAGGGTCTGTAATACAGTGTTACTTAATGGAGAAACATAGGGTCAGTAATACAGTGTTACTTAATGGAGAAACATAGGGTCTGTAATACAGTGTTACTTAATGGAGAAACATAGGGTCTCCCTGTAATACAGTGTTACTTAATTCAGTAATACAGTGTTACTTAATGGAGAAACATAGGGTCTGTAATACAGTGTTACTTAATGGAGAAACATAGGGTAATACAGTGTTACTTAATGGAGAAACATAGGGTCTGTAATACAGTGTTACTTAATGGAGAAACATAGGGTCAGTAATACAGTGTTACTTAATGGAGAAACATAGGGGAGAAACATCAGTAATACAGTGTTACTTAATGGAGAAACATAGGGTCTGTAATACAGTGTTACTTAATGGAGAAACATAGGGTCTGTAATACAGTGTTACTTAATGGAGAAACATAGGGTCAGTAATACAGTGTTACTTAATGGAGAAACATAGGGTCAGTAATACAGTGTTACTTAATGGAGAAACATAGGGTCAGTAATACAGTGTTACTTAATGGAGAAACATAGGGTACAGTGTTACTTAATGGAGAAACATAGGGTCTGTAATACAGTGTTACTTAATGGAGAAACATAGGGTCAGTGTAATACAGTGTTACTTAATGGAGAAACATAGGGTCTGTAATACAGTGTTACTTAATGGAGAAACATAGGGTCAGTAATACAGTGTTACTTAATGGAGAAACATAGGGTCAGTAATAAGTGTTACTTAATGGAGAAACATAGGGTCAGTAATACAGTGTTACTTAATGGAGAAACATAGGGTCAGTAATACAGTGTTACTTAATGGAGAAACATAGGGTCTGTAATACAGTGTTACTTAATGGAGAAACATAGGGTCAGTAATACAGTGTTACTTAATGGAGAAACATAGGGTCTGTAATACAGTGTTACTTAATGGAGAAACATAGGGTCTGTCTGTAATACAGTGTTACTTAATGGAGAAACATAGGGTCAGGGTTACTTAATGGAGAAACATAGGGTCAGTAATACAGTGTTACTTAATGGAGAAACATAGGGTCTGTAATACAGTGTTACTTAATGGAGAAACATAGGGTCAGTAATACAGTGTTACTTAATGGAGAAACATAGGGTCTGTAATACAGTGTTACTTAATGGAGAAACATAGGGTACAGTGTTACTTAATGGAGAAACATAGGGTCTGTAATACAGTGTTACTTAATGGAGAAACATAGGGGGTTACTTAATGGAGAAACATAGGGTCTGTAATACAGTGTTACTTAATGGAGAAACATAGGGTCAGTAATACAGTGTTACTTAATGGAGAAACATAGGGTCTGTAATACAGTGTTACTTAATGGAGAAACATAGGGTCTGTAATACAGTGTTACTTAATGGAGAAACATAGGGTCTCCCTGTAATACATGTTACTTAATGGAGAAACATAGGGTCTGTAATACAGTGTTACTTAATGGAGAAACTGTAATACAGTGTTACTTAATGGAGAAACATAGGGTCAGTAATACAGTGTTACTTAATGGAGAAACATAGGGTCCCTGTAATACAGTGTTACTTAATGGAGAAACATAGGGTCTGTAATACAGTTGTTACTTAATGGAGAAACATAGGGTCTGTAATACAGTGTTACTTAATGGAGAAACATAGGGTCTGTAATACAGTGTTACTTAATGGAGAAACATAGGGTCTGTAATACAGTGTTACTTAATGGAGAAACATAGGGTCTCCCTGTAATACAGTGTTACTTAATGGAGAAACATAGGGTCTGTAATACAGTGTTACTTAATGGAGAAACATAGGGTCAGTAATACAGTGTTACTTAATGGAGAAACATAGGGTCTGTAATACAGAGTTACTTAATGGAGAAACATAGGGTCAGTAATACAGTGTTACTTAATGGAGAAACATAGGGTCAGTAATACAGTGTTACTTAATGGAGAAACATAGGGTCAGTAATACAGTGTTACTTAATGGAGAAACATAGGGGTAATACAGAGTTACTTAATGGAGAAACATAGGGTCAGTAATACAGTGTTACTTAATGGAGAAACATAGGGTCAGTAATACAGTGTTACTTAATGGAGAAACATAGGGTCTGTAATACAGTGTTACTTAATGGAGAAACATAGGGTCTGTAATACAGTGTTACTTAATGGAGAAACATAGGGTCAGTAATACAGTGTTACTTAATGGAGAAACATAGGGTCAGTAATACAGTGTTACTTAATGGAGAAACATAGGGTCAGTAATACAGTGTTACTTAATGGAGAAACATAGGGTCAGTAATACAGTGTTACTTAATGGAGAAACATAGGGTCAGTAATACAGTGTTACTTAATGGAGAAACATAGGGTCTGTAATACAGAGTTACTTAATGGAGAAACATAGGGTCTCTGTAATACAGTGTTACTTAATGGAGAAACATAGGGTCAGTAATACAGTGTTACAGTGTTACAGTGTTACTTAATGGAGAAACATAGGGTCTGTAATACAGTGTTACTTAATGGAGAAACATAGGGTCAGTAATATAGTGTTACTTAATGGAGAAACATAGGGTCAGTAATACAGTGTTACTTAATGTAGAAACATAGGGTCTGTAATACAGTGTTACTTAATGGAGAAACATAGGGTCAGTAATACAGTGTTACTTAATGTAGAAACATAGGGTCTGTAATACAGAGTTACTTAATGTAGAAACATAGGGTCTCCCTGTAATACAGTGTTACTTAATGTAGAAACATAGGGTCAGTAATACAGTGTTACTTAATGGAGAGACATAGGGTCTGTAATACAGTGTTACTTAATGGAGAAACATAGGGTCAGTAATACAGTGTTACTTAATGGAGAAACATAGGGTCTGTAATACAGAGTTACTTAATGGAGAAACATAGGGTCAGTAATACAGTGTTACTTAATGGAGAAACATAGGGTCTACAGTGTTACTTAATGGAGAAACATAGGGTCAGTAATACAGTGTTACTTAATGGAGAAACATAGGGTCTGTAATACAGTGTTACTTAATGGAGAAACATAGGGTCAGTAATACAGTGTTACTTAATGGAGAAACATAGGGTCTGTAATACAGTGTTACTTAATGGAGAAACATAGGGTCAGTAATACAGTGTTACTTAATGTAGAAACATAGGGTCTGTAATACAGAGTTACTTAATGTAGAAACATAGGGTCTCCCTGTAATACAGTGTTACTTAATGGAGAAACATAGGGTCTCCCTGTAATACATTGTTACTTAATGTAGAAACATAGGGTCTGTAATACAGTGTTACTTAATGGAGAAACATAGGGTCTGTAATACAGTGTTACCTGTAATACAGTGTTACTTAATGGAGAAACATAGGGTCAGTAATACAGTGTTACTTAATGGAGAAACATAGGGTCTGTAATACAGTGTTACTTAATGGAGAAACATAGGGTCTGTAATACAGTGTTACTTAATGGAGAAACATAGGGTCTGTAATACAGTGTTACTTAATGGAGAAACATAGGGTCTGTAATACAGTGTTACTTAATGGAGAAACATAGGGTCTCCCTGTAATACAGTGTTACTTAATGGAGAAACATAGGGTCTGTAATACAGTGTTACTTAATGGAGAAACATAGGGTCTGTAATACAGTGTTACTTAATGGAGAAACATCCTGTAATACATGGGTCAGTAATACAGTGTTACTTAATGGAGAAACATAGGGTCTGTAATACAGTGTTACTTAATGGAGAAACATAGGGTCAGTAATACAGTGTTACTTAATGGAGAAACATAGGGTCAGTAATACAGTGTTACTTAATGGAGAAACATAGGGTCAGTAATACAGTGTTACTTAATGGAGAAACATAGGGTCAGTAATACAGTGTTACTTAATGGAGAAACATAGGGTCAGTAATACAGTGTTACTTAATGGAGAAACATAGGGTCAGTAATACAGTGTTACTTAATGGAGAAACATAGGGTCAGTAATACAGTGTTACTTAATGGAGAAACATAGGGTCAGTAATACAGTGTTACTTAATGGAGAAACATAGGGTCAGTAATACAGTGTTACTTAATGGAGAAACATAGGAAACATAGGGTCAGTAATACAGTGTTACTTAATGGAGAAACATAGGGTCAGTAATACAGTGTTACTTAATGGAGAAACATAGGGTCTGTAATACAGTGTTACTTAATGGAGAAACATAGGGTCTGTAATACAGTGTTACTTAATGGAGAAACATAGGGTCAGTAATACAGTGTTACTTAATGGAGAAACATAGGGTCTGTAATACAGTGTTACTTAATGGAGAAACATAGGGTCAGTAATACAGTGTTACTTAATGGAGAAACATAGGGTCTGTAATACAGTGTTACTTAATGGAGAAACATAGGGTCTGTAATACAGTGTTACTTAATGGAGAAACATAGGGGTAATACAGTGTTACTTAATGTAAAACAGGGTCTGTAATACAGTGTTACTTAATGGAGAAACATAGGAGTAATACAGTGTTACTTAATGTAGAAACATAGGGTCTGTAATACAGTGTTACTTAATGGAGAAACATAGGGTCTGTAATACAGTGTTACTTAATGGAGAAACATAGGGTCAGTAATACAGTGTTACTTAATGGAGAAACATAGGGTGTAATACAGTGTTACTTAATGGAGAAACATAGGGTAATACAGTGTTACTTAATGGAGAAACATAGGGTCAGTAATACAGTGTTACTTAATGGAGAAACATAGGGTCTGTAATACAGTGTTACTTAATGGAGAAACATAGGGTCTGTAATACAGTGTTACTTAATGGAGAAACATAGGGTACAGTGTTACTTAATGGAGAAACATAGGGTAATACAGTGTTACTTAATGGAGAAACATAGGGTCTTTAATACAGTGTTACTTAATGGAGAAACATAGGGTCTGTAATACAGTGTTACTTAATGGAGAAACATAGGGTCTCCTGTAATACAGTGTTACTTAATGGAGAAACATAGGGTCTGTAATACAGTGTTACTTAATGGAGAAACATAGGGTCTGTAATACAGTGTTACTTAATGGAGAAACATAGGGTCAGTAATACAGTGTTACTTAATGGAGAAACATAGGGTCTGTAATACAGTGTTACTTAATGGAGAAACATAGGGTCAGTAATACAGTGTTACTTAATGGAGAAACATAGGGTCTGTAATACAGTGTTACTTAATGAAACATAGGGTCAGAAACATAATGGTCATAGGGTCTGTAATACAGTGTTACTTAATGGAGAAACATAGGGTCTCCCTGTAATACAGTGTTACTTAATGGAGAAACATAGGGTCAGTAATACAGTGTTACTTAATGGAGAAACATAGGGTCTGTAATACAGTGTTACTTAATGGAGAAACATAGGGGTAATCAGTGTAATGGAGAAACATAGGGTCTGTAATACAGAGTTACTTAATGGAGAAACATAGGGTCTCCCTGTAATACAGTGTTACTTAATGGAGAAACATAGGGTCAGTAATACAGTGTTACTTAATGGAGAAACATAGGGTCAGTGTAATACAGTGTTACTTAATGGAGAAACATAGGGTCAGTAATACAGTGTTACTTAATGGAGAAACATAGGGTCTGTAATACAGTGTTACTTAATGGAGAAACATAGGGTCTGTAATACAGTGTTACTTAATGGAGAAACATAGGGTCTGTAATACAGTGTTACTTAATGGAGAAACATAGGGTCTGTAATACAGTGTTACTTAATGGAGAAACATAGGGTCAGTAATACAGTGTTACTTAATGGAGAAACATAGGGTCAGTAATACAGTGTTACTTAATGGAGAAACATAGGGTCAGTAATACAGTGTTACTTAATGGAGAAACATAGGGTCAGTAATACAGTGTTACTTAATGGAGAAACATAGGGTCTGTAATACAGTGTTACTTAATGGAGAAACATAGGGTCAGTAATACAGTGTTACTTAATGGAGAAACATAGGGTCAGTAATACAGAGTTACTTAATGGAGAAACATAGGGTCAGTAATACAGTGTTACTTAATAGAGAAACATAGGGTCTGTAATACAGAGTTACTTAATGGAGAAACATAGGGTCTCCCTGTAATACAGTGTTACTTAATGGAGAAACATAGGGTCTCCCTGTAATACAGTGTTACTTAATGGAGAAACATAGGGTCTGTAATACAGTGTTACTTAATGGAGAAACATAGGGTCTGTAATACAGTGTTACTTAATGGAGAAACATAGGGTCTGTAATACAGAGTTACTTAATGGAGAAACATAGGGTCTCCCTGTAATACAGTGTTACTTAATGGAGAAACATAGGGCCTATAATACAGTGTTACTTAATGGAGAAACATAGGGTCTGTAATACAGTGTTACTTAATGGAGAAACATAGGGTCAGTAATACAGTGTTACTTAATGGAGAAACATAGGGTCTGTAATACAGTGTTACTTAATGGAGAAACATAGGGTCTGTAATACAGTGTTACTTAATGGAGAAACATAGGGTCAGTAATACAGTGCTACTTAATGGAGAAACATAGGGTCTCCCTGTAATACATTGTTACTTAATGGAGAAACATAGGGTCTCCCTGTAATACAGTGTTACTTAATGGAGAAACATAGGGTCTGTAATACAGTGTTACTTAATGGAGAAACATAGGGTCTGTAATACAGTGTTACTTAATGGAGAAACATAGGGTCTGTAATACAGTGTTACTTAATGGAGAAACATAGGGTCTGTAATACAGTGTTACTTAATGGAGAAACATAGGGTCTGTAATACAGAGTTACTTAATGGAGAAACATAGGGTCTCCCTGTAATACAGTGTTACTTAATGGAGAAACATAGGGTCAGTAATACAGTGTTACTTAATGGAGAAACATAGGGTCTGTAATACAGTGTTACTTAATGGAGAAACATAGGGTCAGTAATACAGTGTTACTTAATGGAGAAACATAGGGTCTGTAATACAGTGTTACTTAATGGAGAAACATAGGGTCAGTAATACAGTGTTACTTAATGGAGAAACATAGGGTCAGTACAGTGTTCCCTTAATACATAGGGTTACTTAATGGAGAAACATAGGGTCTGTAATACAGTGTTACTTAATGGAGAAACATAGGGTCTGTAATACAGTGTTACTTAATGGAGAAACATAGGGTCAGTAATACAGTGTTACTTAATGGAGAAACATAGGGTCAGTAATACAGTGTTACTTAATGGAGAAACATAGGGTCTGTAATACAGTGTTACTTAATGGAGAAACATAGGGTCAGTAATACAGTGTTACTTAATGGAGAAACATAGGGTCAGTACAGTGTTACTTAATGGAGAAACATAGGGTCTGTAATACAGTGTTACTTAATGGAGAAACATAGGGTCAGTAATACAGTGTTACTTAATGGAGAAACATAGGGTCAGTAATACAGTGTTACTTAATGGAGAAACATAGGGTCAGTAATACAGTGTTACTTAATGGAGAAACATAGGGTCAGTAATACAGTGTTACTTAATGGAGAAACATAGGGTAATACAGAGTTACTTAATGGAGAAACATAGGGTCAGTAATACAGTGTTACTTAATGGAGAAACATAGGGTCTCCCTGTAATACAGTGTTACTTAATGGAGAAACATAGGGTCTGTAATACAGTGTTACTTAATGGAGAAACATAGGGTCTGTAATACAGTGTTACTTAATGGAGAAACATAGGGTCTCCCTGTAATACAGTGTTACTTAATGGAGAAACATAGGGTCAGTAATACAGTGTTACTTAATGGAGAAACATAGGGTCTGTAATACAGTGTTACTTAATGGAGAAACATAGGGTCAGTAATACAGTGTTACTTAATGGAGAAACATAGGGTCTCCCTGTAATACAGTGTTACTTAATGGAGAAACATAGGGTCTGTAATACAGTGTTACTTAATGGAGAAACATAGGGTCTGTAATACAGTGTTACTTAATGGAGAAACATAGGGTCTCCCTGTAATACAGTGTTACTTAATGGAGAAACATAGGGTCTGTAATACAGTGTTACTTAATGGAGAAACATAGGGTCTGTAATACAGTGTTACTTAATGGAGAAACATAGGGTCAGTAATACAGTGTTACTTAATGGAGAAACATAGGGTCTGTAATACAGTGTTACTTAATGGAGAAACATAGGGTCAGTAATACAGTGTTACTTAATGGAGAAACATAGGGTCTGTAATACAGTGTTACTTAATGGAGAAACATAGGGTCAGTAATACAGTGTTACTTAATGGAGAAACATAGGTCAGTAATCAGTGTTACTTAATGGAGAAAATAGGGTCAGTAATACAGTGTTACTTAATGGAGAAACATAGGGTCTCCCTGTAATACAGTGTTACTTAATGGAGAAACATAGGGTCAGTAATACAGTGTTACTTAATGGAGAAACATAGGGTCAGTAATACAGTGTTACTTAATGGAGAAACATAGGGTCAGTAATACAGTGTTACTTAATGGAGAAACATAGGGTCAGTAATACAGTGTTACTTAATGGAGAAACATAGGGTCAGTAATACAGTGTTACTTAATGGAGAAACATAGGGTCAGTAATACAGTGTTACTTAATGGAGAAACATAGGGTCTGTAATACAGTGTTACTTAATGGAGAAACATAGGGTCAGTAATACAGTGTTACTTAATGGAGAAACATAGGGTCAGTAATACAGTGTTACTTAATGGAGAAACATAGGGTCAGTAATACAGTGTTACTTAATGGAGAAACATAGGGTCAGTAATACAGTGTTACTTAATGGAGAAACATAGGGTCTGTAATACAGTGTTACTTAATGGAGAAACATAGGGTCAGTAATACAGTGTTACTTAATGGAGAAACATAGGGTCTGTAATACAGTGTTACTTAATGGAGAAACATAGGGTCTCCCTGTAATACAGTGTTACTTAATGGAGAAACATAGGGTCAGTAATACAGTGTTACTTAATGGAGAAACATAGGGTCTGTAATACAGTGTTACTTAATGGAGAAACATAGGGTCAGTAATACAGTGTTACTTAATGGAGAAACATAGGGTCTCTGTAATACAGTGTTACTTAATGGAGAAACATAGGGTCTGTAATACAGTGTTACTTAATGGAGAAACATAGGGTCAGTAATACAGTGTTACTTAATGGAGAAACATAGGGTCAGTAATACAGGGTAGGGTTAGTAATACAGTGCTACTTAATGGAGAAACTGTAATACAGTGTTACTTAATGGAGAAACATAGGGTCAGTAATACAGTGTTACTTAATGGAGAAACATAGGGTCAGTAATACAGTGTTACTTAATGGAGAAACATAGGGTCAGTAATACAGTGTTACTTAATGGAGAAACATAGGGTCAGTAATACAGTGTTACTTAATGGAGAGACATAGGGTCTCCCTGTAATACAGTGTTACTTAATGGAGAAACATAGGGTCAGTAATACAGTGTTACTTAATGGAGAAACATAGGGTCAGTAATACAGTGTTACTTAATGGAGAAACATAGGGTCTCCCTGTAATACAGTGTTACTTAATGGAGAAACATAGGGTCAGTAATACAGTGTTACTTAATGGAGAAACATAGGGTCAGTAATACAGTGTTACTTAATGGAGAAACATAGGGTCAGTAAGTAATGGAGAAACATAGGGTCAGTAATACAGTGTTACTTAATGGAGAAACATAGGGTCAGTAATACAGTGTTACTTAATGGAGAAACATAGGGTCAGTAATACAGTGTTACTTAATGGAGAAACATAGGGTCAGTAATACAGTGTTACTTAATGGAGAAACTCAGTAATGGTTACTTAATGGAGAAACATAGGGTCAGTAATACAGTGTTACTTAATGGAGAAACATAGGGTCAGTAATACAGTGTTACTTAATGGAGAAACATAGGGTCAGTAATACAGTGTTACTTAATGGAGAAACATAGGGTCAGTAATACAGTATTACTTAATGGAGAAACATAGGGTCAGTAATACAGTGTTACTTAATGGAGAGACATAGGGTCTCCCTGTAATACAGTGTTACTTAATGGAGAAACATAGGGTCAGTAATACAGTGTTACTTAATGTAGAAACATAGGGTCAGTAATACAGTGTTACTTAATGGAGAAACATAGGGTCTCCCTGTAATACAGTGTTACTTAATGGAGAAACATAGGGTCAGTAATACAGAGTTACTTAATGGAGAAACATAGGGTCTGTAATACAGTGTTACTTAATGGAGAAACATAGGGTCTGTAATACAGTGTTACTTAATGGAGAAACATAGGGTCTCCCTGTAATACAGTGTTACTTAATGGAGAAACATAGGGTCTGTAATACAGAGTTACTTAATGGAGAAACATAGGGTCAGTAATACAGTGCTACTTAATGGAGAAACATAGGGTTAGTAATACAGTGTTACTTAATGGAGAAACATAGGGTCAGTAATACAGTGCTACTTAATGGAGAAACATAGGGTTAGTAATACAGTGCTACTTAATGGAGAAACATAGGGTCTGTAATACAGTGTTACTTAATGGAGGAACATAGGGTCAGTAATACAGTGTTACTTAATGGAGAAACATAGGGTTAGTAATACAGTGCTACTTAATGGAGAAACATAGGGTTAGTAATACAGTGCTACTTAATGGAGAAACATAGGGTCAGTAATACAGTGCTACTTAATGGAGAAACATAGGGTCAGTAATACAGTGTTACTTAATGGAGAAACATAGGGTCTCCCTGTAATACAGTGTTACTTAATGGAGAAACATAGGGTCTCCCTGTAATACAGTGTTACTTAATGGAGAAACATAGGGTCTCCCTGTAATACAGTGTTACTTAATGGAGAAACATAGGGTCTCCCTGTAATACAGTGTTACTTAATGGAGAAACATAGGGTCTCCCTGTAATACAGTGTTACTTAATGGAGAAACATAGGGTCTCCCTGTAATACAGTGTTACTTAATGGAGAAACATAGGGTCTCCCTGTAATACAGTGTTACTTAATGGAGAAACATAGGGTCTCCCTGTAATACAGTGTTACTTAATGGAGAAACATAGGGTCTCCCTGTAATACAGTGTTACTTAATGGAGAAACATAGGGTCTCCCTGTAATACAGTGTTACTTAATGGAGAAACATAGGGTCTCCTGTAATACAGTGTTACTTAATAGAGAAACATAGGGTCTCCCTGTAATACAGTGTTACTTAATGGAGAAACATAGGGTCTCCCTGTAATACAGTGTTACTTAATGGAGAAACATAGGGTCTCCTGTAATACAGTGTTACTTAATGGAGAAACATAGGGTCTCCCTGTAATACAGTGTTACTTAATGGAGAAACATAGGGTCTCCCTGTAATACAGTGTTACTTAATGGAGAAACATAGGGTCTCCTGTAATACAGTGTTACTTAATGGAGAAACATAGGGTCTCCCTGTAATACAGTGTTACTTAATGGAGAAACATAGGGTCTCCCTGTAATACAGTGTTACTTAATGGAGAAACATAGGGTCTCCCTGTAATACAGTGTTACTTAATGGAGAAACATAGGGTCTCCCTGTAATACAGTGTTACTTAATGGAGAAACATAGGGTCTCCCTGTAATACAGTGTTACTTAATGGAGAAACATAGGGTCTCCCTGTAATACAGTGTTACTTAATGGAGAAACATAGGGTCTCCCTGTAATACAGTGTTACTTAATGGAGAAACATAGGGTCTCCCTGTAATACAGTGTTACTTAATGGAGAAACATAGGGTCTCCCTGTAATACAGTGTTACTTAATGGAGAAACATAGGGTCTCCCTGTAATACAGTGTTACTTAATGGAGAAACATAGGGTCTCCCTGTAATACAGTGTTACTTAATGGAGAAACATAGGGTCTCCCTGTAATACAGTGTTACTTAATGGAGAAACATAGGGTCTCCCTGTAATACAGTGTTACTTAATGGAGAAACATAGGTCTCCCTGTAATACAGTGTTACTTAATGGAGAAACATAGGGTCTCCCTGTAATACAGTGTTACTTAATGGAGAAACATAGGGTCTCCCTGTAATACAGTGTTACTTAATGGAGAAACATAGGGTCAGTAATACAGTGTTACTTAATGGAGAAACATAGGGTCAGTAATACAGTGTTACTTAATGGAGAAACATAGGGTCAGTAATACAGTGTTACTTAATGGAGAAACATAGGGTCAGTAATACAATGTTACTTAATGGAGAAACATAGGGTCTGTAATACAGAGTTACTTAATGGAGAAACATAGGGTCAGTAATACAGTGTTACTTAATGGAGAAACATAGGGTCAGTAATACAGTGTTACTTAATGGAGAAACATAGGGTCAGTAATACAGTTTTACTTAATGGAGAAACATAGGGTCAGTAATACAGTGTTACTTAATGGAGAAACATAGGGTCAGTAATACAGTGTTACTTAATGGAGAAACATAGGGTCAGTAATACAGTGTTACTTAATGGAGAAACATAGGGTCAGTAATACAGTGTTACTTAATGGAGAAACATAGGGTCAGTAATACAGTGTTACTTAATGGAGAAACATAGGGTCTGTAATACAGTGTTACTTAATGGAGAAACATAGGGTCTGTAATACAGAGTTACTTAATGGAGAAACATAGGGTCTCCCTGTAATACAGTGTTACTTAATGGAGAAACATAGGGTCAGTAATACAGTGTTACTTAATGGAGAAACATAGGGTCTGTAATACAGTGTTACTTAATGGAGAAACATAGGGTCAGTAATATAGTGTTACTTAATGGAGAAACATAGGGTCAGTAATACAGTGTTACTTAATGTAGAAACATAGGGTCTGTAATACAGTGTTACTTAATGGAGAAACATAGGGTCAGTAATACAGTGTTACTTAATGGAGAAACATAGGGTCTGTAATACAGAGTTACTTAATGTAGAAACATAGGGTCTGTAATACAGTGTTACTTAATGGAGAAACATAGGGTCTGTAATACAGTGTTACTTAATGTAGAAACATAGGGTCTGTAATACAGTGTTACTTAATGGAGAAACATAGGGTCTGTAATACAGTGTTACTTAATGGAGAAACATAGGGTCAGTAATACAGTGTTACTTAATGGAGAAACATAGGGTCAGTAATACAGTGTTACTTAATGGAGAAACATAGGGTCAGTAATACAGTGTTACTTAATGGAGAAACATAGGGACAGTAATACAGTGTTACTTATTGGAGAAACATAGGGTCTGTAATACAGTGTTACTTAATGGAGAAACATAGGGTCTCCCTGTAATACAGTGTTACTTAATGGAGAAACATAGGGTCTGCAATACAGTGTTACTTAATGGAGAAACATAGGGTCTGTAATACAGAGTTACTTAATGTAGAAACATAGGGTCACCCTGTAATACAGTGTTACTTAATGGAGAAACATAGGGTCTTTAATACAGTGTTACTTAATGGAGAAACATAGGGTCTCCCTGTAATACAGTGTTACTTAATGGAGAAACATAGGGTCTGTAATACAGTGTTACTTAATGGAGAAACATAGGGTCAGTAATACAGTGTTACTTAATGGAGAAACATAGGGTCAGTAATATAGTGTTACTTAATGGAGAAACATAGGGTCAGTAATACAGTGTTACTTAATGGAGAAACATAGGGTCAGTAATACAGTGTTACTTAATGGAGAAACATAGGGTCAGTAATACAGTGTTACTTAATGGAGAAACATAGGGTCAGTAATACAGTGTTACTTAATGGAGAAACATAGGGTCTGTAATATAGTGTTACTTAATGGAGAAACATAGGGTCTCCCTGTAATACAGTGTTACTTAATGGAGAAACATAGGGTCAGTAATACAGTGTTACTTAATGGAGAAACATAGGGTCTGTAATACAGTGTTACTTAATGGAGAAACATAGGGTCTGTAATACAGTGTTACTTAATGGAGAAACATAGGGTCTGTAATACAGAGTTACTTAATGGAGAAACATAGGGTCTCCCTGTAATACAGTGTTACTTAATGGAGAAACATAGGGCCTATAATACAGTGTTACTTAATGGAGAAACATAGGGTCTGTAATATAGTGTTACTTAATGGAGAAACATAGGGTCTCCCTGTAATACATTGTTACTTAATGGAGAAACATAGGGCCTATAATACAGTGTTACTTAATGGAGAAACATAGGGTCTGTAATACAGTGTTACTTAATGGAGAAACATAGGGTCTCCTGTAATACATTGTTACTTAATGTAGAAGCATAGGGTCTGTAATACAGTGTTACTTAATGGAGAAACATAGGGTCTGTAATACAGTGTTACTTAATGGAGAAACATAGGGTCAGTAATACAGTGTTACTTAATGGAGAAACATAGGGTCAGTAATACAGTGTTACTTAATGGAGAAACATAGGGTCAGTAATACAGTGTTACTTAATGGAGAAACATAGGGTCAGTAATACAGTGTTACTTAATGGAGAAACATAGGGTCTGTAATACAGTGTTACTTAATGGAGAAACATAGGGTCAGTAATACAGTGTTACTTAATGGAGAAACATAGGGTCTGTAATACAGTGTTACTTAATGGAGAAACATAGGGTCAGTAATACAGTGTTACTTAATGGAGAAACATAGGGTCTGTAATATAGTGTTACTTAATGGAGAAACATAGGGTCTCCCTGTAATACAGTGTTACTTAATGGAGAAACATAGGGTCAGTAATACAGTGTTACTTAATGGAGAAACATAGGGTCTGTAATACAGTGTTACTTAATGGAGAAACATAGGGTCTGTAATACAGTGTTACTTAATGGAGAAACATAGGGTCTGTAATACAGAGTTACTTAATGTAGAAACATAGGGTCTCCCTGTAATACATTGTTACTTAATGGAGAAACATAGGGCCTATAATACAGTGTTACTTAATGGAGAAACATAGGGTCTGTAATACAGTGTTACTTAATGGAGAAACATAGGGTCTCCCTGTAATACATTGTTACTTAATGTAGAAGCATAGGGTCTGTAATACAGTGTTACTTAATGGAGAAACATAGGGTCTGTAATACAGTGTTACATAATGGAGAAACATAGGGTCAGTAATACAGTGCTACTTAATGGAGAAACATAGGGTCTCCCTGTAATACAGTGTTACTTAATGGAGAAACATAGGGTCTCCCTGTAATACATTGTTACTTAATGGAGAAACATAGGGTCTGTAATACAGTGTTACTTAATGGAGAAACATAGGGTCAGTAATACAGTGTTACTTAATGTAGAAACATAGGGTCTGTAATACAGAGTTACTTAATGTAGAAACATAGGGTCTCCCTGTAATACAGTGTTACTTAATGGAGAAACATAGGGTCTCCCTGTAATACATTGTTACTTAATGTAGAAACATAGGGTCTGTAATACAGTGTTACTTAATGGAGAAACATAGGGTCTGTAATACAGTGTTACTTAATGGAGAAACATAGGGTCAGTAATACAGTGCTACTTAATGGAGAAACATAGGGTCTCCCTGTAATACAGTGTTACTTAATGGAGAAACATAGGGTCTCCCTGTAATACATTGTTACTTAATGGAGAAACATAGGGTCTCCCTGTAATACAGTGTTACTTAATGGAGAAACATAGGGTCTGTAATACAGTGTTACTTAATGGAGAAACATAGGGTCTGTAATACAGTGTTACTTAATGGAGAAACATAGGGTCTCCCTGTAATACAGTGTTACTTAATGGAGAAACATAGGGTCTGTAATACAGAGTTACTTAATGGAGAAACATAGGGTCTCCCTGTAATACAGTGTTACTTAATGGAGAAACATAGGGTCAGTAATACAGTGTTACTTAATGGAGAAACATAGGGTCTGTAATACAGTGTTACTTAATGGAGAAACATAGGGTCAGTAATACAGTGTTACTTAATGGAGAAACATAGGGTCTGTAATACAGTGTTACTTAATGGAGAAACATAGGGTCAGTAATACAGTGTTACTTAATGGAGAAACATAGGGTCAGTAATACAGTGTTACTTAATGGAGAAACATAGGGTCAGTAATACAGTGTTACTTAATGGAGAAACATAGGGTCTCCTGTAATACAGTGTTACTTAATGGAGAAACATAGGGTCTGTAATACAGTGTTACTTAATGGAGAAACATAGGGTCAGTAATACAGTGTTACTTAATGGAGAAACATAGGGTCAGTAATACAGTGCTACTTAATGGAGAAACATAGGGTCAGTAATACAGTGTTACTTAATGGAGAAACATAGGGTCTGTAATACAGTGTTACTTAATGGAGAAACATAGGGTCAGTAATACAGTGTTACTTAATGGAGAAACATAGGGTCTGTAATACAGTGTTACTTAATGGAGAAACATAGGGTCAGTAATACAGTGTTACTTAATGGAGAAACATAGGGTCAGTAATACAGTGTTACTTAATGGAGAAACATAGGGTCAGTAATACAGTGTTACTTAATGGAGAAACATAGGGTCAGTAATACAGTGTTACTTAATGGAGAAACATAGGGTCTGTAATACAGAGTTACTTAATGGAGAAACATAGGGTCAGTAATACATTGTTACTTAATGGAGAAACATAGGGTCTCCCTGTAATACAGTGTTACTTAATGGAGAAACATAGGGTCAGTAATACAGTGTTACTTAATGGAGAAACATAGGGTCTGTAATACAGTGTTACTTAATGGAGAAACATAGGGTCTCCCTGTAATACAGTGTTACTTAATGGAGAAACATAGGGTCAGTAATACAGTGTTACTTAATGGAGAAACATAGGGTCTGTAATACAGTGTTACTTAATGGAGGAACATAGGGTCAGTAATACAGTGTTACTTAATGGAGAAACATAGGGTCTCCCTGTAATACAGTGTTACTTAATGGAGAAACATAGGGTCTGTAATACAGAGTTACTTAATGGAGAAACATTGGGTCAGTAATACAGTGCTACTTAATGGAGAAACATAGGGTTAGTAATACAGTGTTACTTAATGGAGAAACATAGGGTCAGTAATACAGTGCTACTTAATGGAGAAACATAGGGTTAGTAATACAGTGCTACTTAATGGAGAAACATAGGGTTAGTAATAGAGTGTTACTTAATGGAGAAACATAGGGTCAGTAATACAGTGTTACTTAATGGAGAAACATAGGGTCAGTAATACAGTGCTACTTAATGGAGAAACATAGGGTCAGTAATACAGTGTTACTTAATGGAGAAACATAGGGTCTCCCTGTAATACAGTGTTACTTAATGGAGAAACATAGGGTCTCCCTGTAATACAGTGTTACTTAATGGAGAAACATAGGGTCTCCCTGTAATACAGTGTTACTTAATGGAGAAACATAGGGTCTCCCTGTAATACAGTGTTACTTAATGGAGAAACATAGGGTCTCCCTGTAATACAGTGTTACTTAATGGAGAAACATAGGGTCTCCCTGTAATACAGTGTTACTTAATGGAGAAACATAGGGTCTCCCTGTAATACAGTGTTACTTAATGGAGAAACATAGGGTCTCCCTGTAATACAGTGTTACTTAATGGAGAAACATAGGGTCTCCCTGTAATACAGTGTTACTTAATGGAGAAACATAGGGTCTCCCTGTAATACAGTGTTACTTAATGGAGAAACATAGGGTCTCCCTGTAATACAGTGTTACTTAATGGAGAAACATAGGGTCTCCCTGTAATACAGTGTTACTTAATGGAGAAACATAGGGTCTCCCTGTAATACAGTGTTACTTAATGGAGAAACATAGGGTCTCCTGTAATACAGTGTTACTTAATGGAGAAACATAGGGTCTCCCTGTAATACAGTGTTACTTAATGGAGAAACATAGGGTCTCCCTGTAATACAGTGTTACTTAATGGAGAAACATAGGGTCTCCCTGTAATACAGTGTTACTTAATGGAGAAACATAGGGTCTCCCTGTAATACAGTGTTACTTAATGGAGAAACATAGGGTCTCCCTGTAATACAGTGTTACTTAATGGAGAAACATAGGGTCTCCCTGTAATACAGTGTTACTTAATGGAGAAACATAGGGTCTCCCTGTAATACAGTGTTACTTAATGGAGAAACATAGGGTCTCCTGTAATACAGTGTTACTTAATGGAGAAACATAGGGTCTCCCTGTAATACAGTGTTACTTAATGGAGAAACATAGGGTCTCCCTGTAATACAGTGTTACTTAATGGAGAAACATAGGGTCTCCCTGTAATACAGTGTTACTTAATGGAGAAACATAGGGTCTCCCTGTAATACAGTGTTACTTAATGGAGAAACATAGGGTCTCCCTGTAATACAGTGTTACTTAATGGAGAAACATAGGGTCTCCCTGTAATACAGTGTTACTTAATGGAGAAACATAGGGTCTCCCTGTAATACAGTGTTACTTAATGGAGAAACATAGGGTCTCCCTGTAATACAGTGTTACTTAATGGAGAAACATAGGGTCTCCCTGTAATACAGTGTTACTTAATGGAGAAACATAGGGTCTCCCTGTAATACAGTGTTACTTAATGGAGAAACATAGGGTCTCCCTGTAATACAGTGTTACTTAATGGAGAAACATAGGGTCTCCCTGTAATACAGTGTTACTTAATGGAGAAACATAGGGTCTCCCTGTAATACAGTGTTACTTAATGTAGAAACATAGGGCCTCCCTGTAATACAGTGTTACTTAATGGAGAAACATAGGGCTTCTGTCAATAAATTGCGCATATAGGCTGTGACTAACTTAAAATTCCAATAAAAAATGCATTATTAGGCTCTAAAACTGCCTCTGAATTCACTTTCAGAAACATGAGTTTGGCCAGAGTCTGTGGCTACAGGCACATGCAATGGTTGCTGAATAGCCAGTCAGCAGTGGAGAATGTCCTCCGCTTGCAGAGCCACTGGGGAGGCTAAACACCACTTGCCAGGCTGGGCAGGGATGCAGAGTTGTTTAAAAAAAAAAAAAATCTGTAGGTCAGCCTGAAGGTTTTTAGTGAAAATAACACTTTGAAAATAGAAAGCTCCTTGAAAGATATAAAGTGGCACAGCAGTCTAAAACACTGCAGCTCAGTGTTTGAGGCGTCACTACAGAACACCCAGCTTCGAATCCAGGCTGTATCACAACCGGCCGTGATTGGGAGACCCATTGGGTGGTGCATAATTCACCCAACGTCGTCCGGGTGTGGCCGCTGTAGGTCGTCATTGTAAATCATTCTTTGTTCTTAACTGACATGTCTAAATAGGTTACATTTCAAATAAAATAAGTATTGGACAAAAATCAATGATGGCCTATTGTATAGATAATAGAACGAAAATCAACAAAACTTTTAAGAGATATGATTTTTTAGTATATAAATACACTACATGACCAAAGTATGCGGACACCTGCTCAATGAATATTTCATTCCAAAATCACGTGCATTAATATGGAGTTGGTCTCCCCTTTGCTGCTATAACAGCCTCCACTCTTCTGGAAAGGCTTTCCACTCGATGTTAGAACATTGCTGCTATAACAGCCTCCACTCTTCTGGAAAGGCTTCCACTCGATGTTAGAACATTGCTGCTATAACAGCCTCCACTCTTCTGGAAAGGCTTCCACTCGATGTTAGAACATTGCTGCTATAACAGCCTCCACTCTTCTGGGAAGGCTTTCCACTCGATGTTAGAACATTGTAGCGGGGACTTGCTTCCATTCAACCACAAGAGCATTGGTGAGGTTAGGTACTGATGTTTGGCGATTAGGCCTGCCTCGCAGTCGGTGTCCCAATTCATCCCAAAGGTGTTAGATGGGGTTGAGGCCAGGGCTCTGTGCAGGCCAGTCAAGTTCTTCCACACCGATCTCAACAAACAATTTCTGTATGGACCTTTTTGCAAGGGCCACTGTCATCCTGAAACAGGAAAGGGCTTTCCGCAAACTGTTGCCACAAAGTTGGAAGCACAGAATCGTCTAAAATGTCATTGTATGCTGTAGCGTTAACATTTCCCTTCACTGGAACTAAGGGGGCCTAGCCAGAACCATGCAAAACAGACCCATACCCATACCCATACATATCCCTAACCAGAAACCGTGGATTGATGGCAGCATTCGCGTGAAACTGAAAGCGCGAACCACTGCTTTTAATCAGGGCAAGGTGTCTGGTAACATGTCCGAATATAAACAATGCAGTTATTCCCTCCGCAAGGCTATTAAACAAGCTAAGCGTCAGTACAGAGACAAAGTGGAATCTCAATTCAATGGCTCAGACACAAGAGGCATGTGGCAGGGTCTACAGTCAATCACGGACTACAAGAAGAAACCCAGCCCAGTCACGGACCAGGATGTCTTGCTCCCAGGCAGACTAAATAACTTTTTGCCCGCTTTGAGGACAATACAGTGCCACTGACACGGCCTGCAACGAAAACATGCGGTTTCTCCTTCACTGCAGCAGAGGTGAGTAAGACATTTAAACGTGTTAACCTCGCAAGGCTGCAGGCCCAGACGGCATCCCCAGCCGCGCCCTCAGAGCATGCGCAGACCAGCTGGCCGGTGTGTTTACGGACATATTCAATCAATCCCTATACCAGTCTGCTGTTCCCACATGCTTCAAGAGGGCCACCATTGTTCCTGTTCCCAAGAAAGCTAAGGTAACTGAGCTAAACGACTACCGCCCCGTAGCACTCACTTCCGTCATCATGAAGTGCTTTGAGAGACTAGTTAAGGACCATATCACCTCCACCCTACCTGACACCCTAGACCCACTCCAATTTGCTTACCGCCCAAATAGGTCCACAGACGATGCAATCTCAACCACACTGCACACTGCCCTAACCCACCTGGACAAGAGGAATACCTATGTGAGAATGCTGTTCATCGACTACAGCTCGGCATTCAACACCATAGTACCCTCCAAGCTCGTCATCAAGCTCGAGACCCTGGGTCTCGACCCCGCCCTGTGCAACTGGGTACTGGACTTCCTGACGGGCCGCCCCCAGGTGGTGAGGGTAGGCAACAACATCTCCTCCCCGCTGATCCTCAACATGGGGGCCCCACAAGGGTGCGTTCTGAGCCCTCTCCTGTACTCCCTGTTCACCCACGACTGCGTGGCCACGCACGCTCCAACTCAATCATCAAGTTTGCGGACGACACAACAGTGGTAGGCTTGATTACCAACAACGACGAGACGGCCTACAGGGAGGAGGTGAGGGCCCTCGGAGTGTGGTGTCAGGAAAATAACCTCACACTCAACGTCAACAAAACTAAGGAGATGATTGTGGACTTCAGGAAACAGCAGAGGGAACACCCCCCTATCCACATCGATGGAACAGTAGTGGAGAGGGTAGCAAGTTTTAAGTTCCTCGGCATACACATCACAGACAAACTGAATTGGTCCACTCACACTGACAGCGTCGTGAAGAAGGCGCAGCAGCGCCTCTTCAACCTCAGGAGGCTGAAGAAATTCACTCACAAACTTCTACAGATGCACAATCGAGAGCATCCTGGCGGGCTGTATCACCGCCTGGTACGGCAACTGCTCCGCCCTCAACCGTAAGGCTCTCCAGAGGGTAGTGAGGTCTGCACAACGCATCACCGGGGCAAACTACCTGCCCTCCAGGACACCTACACCACCCAATGTTACAGGAAGGCCATAAAGATCATCAAGGACATCAACCACCGAACCACTGCCTGTTCACCCCGCTATCATCCAGAAGGCGAGGTCAGTACAGGTGCATCAAAGCTGGGACCGAGAGACTGAAAAACAGCTTCTATCTCAAGGCCATCAGACTGTTAAACAGCCACCACTAACATTGAGTGGCTGCTGCCAACACACTGTCATTGACACTGACCCAACTCCAGCCACTTTAATAATGGGAATTGATGGGAAATGAAGTAAATATATCACTAGCCACTTTAAACAATGCTACCTTATATAATGTTACTTACCCTACATTATTCATCTCATATGCATACGTATATACTGTACTCTACATCATCGAATGCATTATGTAATACATGTATCACTAGCCACTTTAACTATGCCACTTTGTTTACTTAGTCTACATACTCATCTCATATGTATATACTGTACTCGATACCATCTACTGTATGCTGCTCTGTACCATCACTCATTCATATATCCTTATGTACATATTCTTTATCCCCTTACACTTTGTATAAGACAGTAGTTTTGGAATTGTTAGTTAGATTACTTGTTGGTTGTTACGGATACAGTTATCCTGTGTCTGTGTGTATCCTGTGTGTGTGTTTCTTTTCTCTCCTTCTCCCCTCACAGGTGAAAATCATCACTCCTCAATCAGTCAACAATCAATCATCAATCAGAAGACACACCTCCTCCTATTTCCTGACCTATCACAGTTCCTTCCCCATGGTTTAAAAACCCCATCATTTGTTTGTTCTAGAGCGCAGCTCAGCTCAGCTCAGCTCAGCAATCTCTAGCTCAATCTCTCTGTAAATGCCATGTCTGTAGGTCTCTGTGTTTCACTCTCGCTTTGTGTCTTAAACCTCTCTTTTGTTTAAAGCACCTCCATAGCACTTTGTCATCACCTGTGAGTATTGTTTTTGGTTATGGTGTTTTTGTTGCTGGTGGGAAAAGGGGGAAACCAAGACAAGTCGCCCATGGGCATACACTACCCGTAGGTGAACTTTGTTAAATACACTAGTTAGAACTGGGCGGACCACCCACTGTAGTTTTGGTTAGTTAGTTAGCTGTTGTTAAAGTAGGCTAGTCTAGCTTAGGGGTGTTTTTGAATACTTATTGTTTCTTTCCTTGGGTCCAGCTCAGCCCCTTTTCCTGCTCCCCCCATTACCGTGTGTTTATAAATAAACCTAGAGTTTGACGGTAGATTTCTGTTGTCGTGGTTATTTCGTGCACACTTTTACTTTGTCACAATAATAATTTGCATGAGTTATGTTACGGGTCTCATTTACCATCCCCCCCTAGACTGTCGGGCCAAAAGGGATTCGTAACATTGGTTATCACTGCATTGTCGGAACTAGAAGCACAAGCATTTCGCTACACTCGCATTAACATCTGCTAACCATGTGTATGTGACAAATAAAATTTGATTTGATTTGACATATTATTCCTCCTCCACCAAACTTTACACTTGGCATTGGGGCAGGTAGTGTTCTCCTGGCATCCGCCAAACCCAGATTTGTCCGTTGGACTGCCATATTCTCTCCCTCCAGAGAACACATTTCCACTGCTCCAGAGTTCAATGGCGGCAAGCTTTATACTACTTCAGCAGACACTTGGCATTCAGCATGGTGATCTTAGGCTTGTGTGCGGCTGCTCAGCCATGGAAACCCATTTAATGGAGCTCTCAACGAACAGCTCTTGTGCTGACTTTGTTTCCCGAGGCAGTTTGGAACTCTAGTGAGTGTTGCAACCGAGGACTATTTATACACGCTACGTGCTTCAGTCCCATTCTGTGAGCTTGTTTGGCCATTGTTTTTGCTCCTAGACATTTCCATTTCACAATAAGAGCGCTTAGTTGACCGGGGCAGCTCTATCAGGGCAGAAATATGACAAACTGACTTGTTGGAAAGGTGGCCTCCTATGAAGGTACCACGTTGAAAGACTGAGCTCTTCAGTAAGGCCATTCTACTGCCAATGTTTGTCTATGGAGATTGCATGACTGTCTGCTCAATTGTATACACCTGTCAGCAACAGGCGTGCCTGAAATAGCCAAATCCACCAATCTGAAGGGGTGTCCACATACTTTTGTATATATATTGTACTTTGCTACAATGACACACTTAGCTAGCTACCCACCTTGTTCCTTTCTGTTAGCATATACTAGTACATTGTCATGCTTTCGGGATAGGTGTCTTTTCAGATTCCACCATGATTCTTCAGTTGTGAACGCTACATCACCACACTCCCTCTCTTGCTCTTGCTCCTCATCTTTGTAAGTCACGTTGATTTACCACCTGTGTGTTCAGTTTCTTAATGAAAATATTTAGCGAACTCCATGACAATAGCTAAAGCAACGGGCTATTAGCAGCACACAAGTAGACTACAAATACATGCTGGGACGGGCGCGCCCTGAACTAGTGAAGTGTATGCTACTGGAACTGTACTGGAGCGAAATCGGAGTGGGTGAGAAGACCTACACTACAGCCTTTGGGAAACACAGTTGAGTATAGAACAGGGTCACTGCAGTGCCGCACCCCTGGATGGAGGGCTTTTCTCTGAAGTACCCTAGTACATAGTTCATATGAGGTGTTTTCTGAAATCCAGGGGTAGAGAGAGAGAGAGAACTAACCGCTCTCACATTGATTTAGTTGAAAATCCTGGGATTTTCACAGCTGCAGCATATCATTAGTGAAACAGTAGGACTGAGCCTCAAGGTTGACTACCAGGCCAGCATGGAACAGCTTGAATCAGCATACCTTAAAGCATGTAGCTACCTGTAGCCAATCCACCACAGCTGACATCAGGCTCCGGCCGGCAGGTTGGTGTCAACTGTTACAACAAGGCGTGTGCTTAACAGACATGCATGACAGAATCCCGCGGTCATCTTAATAGTATCCTGTCACACACGGATCCCATGTGCCAAACACACAGAGGGATTAACGGTTTCATTATCCGGGATGCCAGGTGGAATTAAAGTTCCTCTGAACTGGTTTAGCAGCATGGTGTGGCTGGCTTGAAGGGCGTTTCAGTGTAATAGCAAGGAGTGAAGTGTGAGTAACTATCAGCTGCCCACTCCAGTGGTGTAAAGTATTTACATAAAAATACTTTAAAGTACTACATAAGACGTTTTTTTTGCAGTATCTGTACTTTGCTATTTATATATTTGACAACTTTTACTTCACTTTCTAAATATAATAATGTACTTTTTACTGACACCCAAAAGTAGTGGTTACATTTTCAATGCTTGGCAGGAAAAGATAACTGCTGCCTCTGATCTGGCAGACACACTAAACACAAATGCTTTGTTTGTAAGTCATGTCTGAGTGTTGGAGCCCCTGGCTATCTGTAAATCATGTCTGAGTGTTGGAGTGTGTCCCTGGCTATCTGTAAATCATGTCTGAGTGTTGGAGTGTGTCCCTGGCTATCTGTAAATCATGTCTGAGTGTTGGAGTGTGTCCCTGGCTATCTGTAAATCATGTCTGAGTGTTGGAGTGTGTCCCTGGCTATCTGTAAATCATGTCTGAGTGTTGGAGTGTGTCCCTGGCTATCTGTAAATCATGTCTGAGTGTTGGAGCCCCTGGCTATCTGTAAATCATGTCTGAGTGTTGGAGTGTGTCCCTGGCTATCTGTAAATCATGTCTGAGTGTTGGAGTGTGTCCCTGGCTATCTGTAAATCATGTCTGAGTGTTGGAGCCCCTGGCTATCTGTAAATCATGTCTGAGTGTTGGAGCCCCTGGCTATCTGTAAATCATGTCTGAGTGTTGGAGTGTGTCCCTGGCTATCTGTAAATCATGTCTGAGTGTTGGAGTGTGTCCCTGGCTATCTGTAAATCATGTCTGAGTGTTGGAGCCCCTGGCTATCTGTAAATCATGTCTGAGTGTTGGAGTGTGTCCCTGGCTATCTGTAAATCATGTCTGAGTGTTGGAGTGTGTCCCTGGCTATCTGTAAATCATGTCTGAGTGTTGGAGCCCCTGGCTATCTGTAAATCATGTCTGAGTGTTGGAGCCCCTGGCTATCTGTAAATCATGTCTGAGTGTTGGAGTGTGTCCCTGGCTATCTGTAAATCATGTCTGAGTGTTGGAGTGTGCCCCTGGCTATCTGTAAATCATGTCTGAGTGTTGGAGTGTGCCCCTGGCTATCTGTAAATCATGTCTGAGTGTTGGAGTGTGTCCCTGGCTATCTGTAAATCATGTCTGAGTGTTGGAGTGTGTCCCTGGCTATCTGTAAATCATGTCTGAGTGTTGGAGCCTCTGGCTATCTGTAAATCATGTCTGAGTGTTGGAGTGTGCCCCTGGCTATCTGTAAATAAAAATATCAATGCAAATTGCCTTCTGGTTCGCTTAATATAAGCAATTTGAAATTATTTATGCTTTTACTTTTGATACTTTAGTATAATTTTTGCAATTACATTTAGTATATTTAAAAGCAACAAAAAGCAAAAAAATAAACGACCTCTCACTGTCAACTGTGCCCTGGCCACATATGCAGTCCTCATACCTCCTTGCAGCATGCCTAAGGCACGTTCATGCAGATGAGCAGGGACCCTGGGCCTCTTTCTTTTGGTGTTTTTCAGAGTCAGTAGAAAGGCCTATTTAGTGTCCTAAGTTTTCATAACTGTGACCTTAATTGCCTATCTTCTGTAAGCTGTTAGTGTCTTTAACAACCGTTCCACAGGTGCATGTTCATTAATTGTTTATGGTTCATTGAACAAGCATGGGAAACAGTGTTTAAACCCTTTACAATGAAGATCTGTGAAGTTATTTGGATTTTTACTAATTATCTTTGAAAGACAGTGTCCTGAAAAATTGATGTTTATTTTTTTGCTGAATTTAGGACTTTACTTTGACTTTCACTTTTACTTGATTCATTTTCTATTCTAAGGTATATTTACCTCAAGATGATTCATTTTCTATTCTAAGGTACTGTATCTTTACCTCAAGAGGATTCATTTTCTATTCTAAGGTACTGTATCTTTACCTCAAGAGGATTCATTTTCTATTCTAAGGTATATTTACCTCAAGATGATTCATTTTCTATTCTAAGGTATATTTACCTCAAGATTATTCATTTTCTATTCTAAGGTACTGTATCTTTACCTCAACATGATTCATTTTCTATTCTAAGGTACTGTATCTTTACCTCAAGAGGATTCATTTTCTATTCTAAGGTACTGTATCTTTACCTCAAGAGGATTCATTTTCTATTCTAAGGTACTGTATATTTACCTCAAGAGGATTCATTTTCTATTCTAAGGTACTGTATCTTTACCTCAAGATGATTCATTTTCTATTCTAAGGTACTGTATCTTTACCTCAAGATGATTCATTTTCTATTCTAAGGTATATTTACCTCAAGAGGATTCATTTTCTATTCTAAGGTACTGTATCTTTACCTCAAGATGATTCATTTTCTATTCTAAGGTACTGTATCTTTACCTCAAGAGGATTCATTTTCTATTCTAAGGTACTGTATCTTTACCTCAAGATGATTCATTTTCTATTCTAAGGTATATTTACCTCAAGATGATTCATTTTCTATTCTAAGTTACTGTATCTTTACCTCAAGATGATTCATTTTCTATTCTAAGGTATCTTTACCTCAAGATGATTCATTTTCTTTTCTAAGGTACTGTATCTTTACCTCAAGGTGATTCATTTTCTATTCTAAGGTATATTTACCTCAAGATGATTCATTTTCTATTCTAAGTTACTGTATCTTTACCTCAAGATGATTAATTTTCTATTCTAAGGTATATTTACCTCAAGAGGATTCATTTTTCTATTCTAAGGTACTGTATCTTTACCTCAAGTTTGACAGTTGGGTACTTTTTCCACCGCTGGGCAACTCAACTGGACTGCCGGGTGCATGTCCTTTATTTTAATGTTTGGTGTCTTGCTCTCTATTCAAACTCAGGGCAAGAGATGAGTTCTTTGTTAGAGTAATGAACAACAACAGGCCGCTGCATTAATATGGATGGGTTTCATATTAAGTCATCAGGCCAAATGGGATTATTTTTTCTAAATATTACCTTTACACTGAATATCTTGTACTGGGTCTGAGAAACAACAGACAAGCTCTTTATTTTCAGCCTCTGATTGTAAAACCTTATTTCATAAGGTACGGTTTCCTCTTACTGCATTCACTGTCTATCTCTGAGACATTTACTACACAGGAACCTTCATTTCCCCGTGAAGACGAAGCTAATTCACTTCATCTCAATTCATCATGAAGTGATTCATCTGACAGACAGAACATAACGTGGCCCTGATACCTGAACACATGTATGTATTTCTCAGTCAATACACACCTCCTCAAACAAGTATTCTATATTGCCAGCAGATGGGGCTATAATCTAAGACAACTCATGCTGTCGTTTCTACTCATACAAAGTCCATGAAAATATTGAAGAATGCAGTCGAAAACACTTATGTTTCATGAATTTAGCTTAATATGAAGGAATACCCCTTTGCACTAGAAACATGCCATGACTGAGACGCAAGACTACATTTCTGTAGGTAGAAAGCTATTTATTACGTGTTTTATTTTGCTGGAACAGTCTGACAACAGTCTGACAACAGTCTGACAGCAGTATGACAACAGTCTGACAGCAGTATGACAACAGTCTGACAGCAGTATGACAACAGTCTGACAACAGTATGACAGCAGTATGACAACAGTATGACAACAGTATGACAACAGTCTGACAGCAGTCTGACAGCAGTCTGACAGCAGTCTGACAGCAGTCTGACAGCAGTCTGACAGCAGTCTGACAACAGTCTGACAACAGTCTGACAGCAGTCTGACAGCAGTATGACAACAGTCTGACAACAGTCTGACAACAGTCTGACAGCAGTATGACAACAGTCTGACAGCAGTCTGACAGCAGTCTGACAGCAGTATGACAGCAGTATGACAACAGTCTGACAACAGTCTGACAACAGTCTGACAACAATCTGACAGCAGTCTGACAGCAGTCTGACAGCAGTATGACAACAGTATGACAACAGTCTGACAGCAGTCTGACAGCAGTCTGACAGCAGTCTGACAGCAGTCTGACAGCAGTCTGACAGCAGTCTGACAGCAGTCTGACAGCAGTCTGACAGCAGTCTGACAGCAGTCTGACAGCAGTCTGACAGCAGTCCGACAGCAGTCCGACAGCAGTCCGACAGCAGTCCGACAGCAGTCCGACAGCAGTCCGACAGCAGTCCGACAGCAGTCTGACAGCAGTCTGACAGCAGTCTGACAGCAGTCTGACAGCAGTCTGACAGCAGTCCGACAGCAGTCCGACAGCAGTCCGACAGCAGTCCGACAGCAGTCCGACAGCAGTCCGACAGCAGTCTGACAGCAGTCTGACAGCAGTCTGACAACAGTATGACAACAGTCTGACAGCAGTATGACAACAGTATGACAACAGTCTGACAGCAGTCTGACAGCAGTCTGACAGCAGTCTGACAGCAGTCCGACAGCAGTCCGACAGCAGTCCGACAGCAGTCCGACAGCAGTCCGACAGCAGTCCGACAGCAGTCTGACAGCAGTCTGACAGCAGTCGGGTAACAGTATGATAGCAAACTGATAGCAGTATGATAACCGTCTGATAGCAGTATGATAGCAGTATGATAGCAGTATGATAACCATCTGATAACAGCCTGATAGCAGTATGATAACGGTCTGAAAACGGTCTGATGACAGTGATAGAAGTATGATAACCATCTGATAGCAGTCTGATAGCAGTGTGATAGTAGTATGATAGCAGTCTGATAGCAGTATGATAACGGTCTGATAACAGTGATAGCAGTGTGATAGCAGTTGGTAGATGGCAGTTGGATGGTGCTGCAACACCAGGATTGTGGGTTTGATTCCCGCTGGGGACACCCATTGGTGTAAAATGTAAGCACGCATGACTGTAATTCACTCTGGATAAAAGTGTCTGCTAAAGGGCATATATAATATATATATTTTCTTATTTTTATTATTCGATTATTATGACAGTTGCCATTTATTAAACACAGTTACATTTTTCAGTCTGTAGTTATAAGACAAGGCACTGTTTATCTTTGTATCAACACAGCACAACCTGGCTGTCACATCTGACCCCTGATGCCTGCAGCTTCCTGCTGAACCCTCACACTGTGAGAGGTGAGAGGTCAACTCTGGGATTGACTGCCTACCCATGCCCCTTCACATGGAATACATCAGGAGCAAAACCAGGGAACCTGTTTTTCTTTATATTCCTCTCTCTCTCTCTCTTCTTTTAATCTCTTTCTCTGTTTATCAACTGAATACATTGTGTGAATCTGTTTTCCCTTAGACTGTAGACGCACAGCCATTCTGGTTTGGAGACTGATAGGGGTTAGAGAACCTATTGTATATTATACTGAACAAAAATAAAAACGCAACATGGAACAATTTCAACGATTTTACTGAGTTACAGATCATATAAGGAAACCAGTCAATTGACATAAATGCATTATGCCCTAATCTATGGATTTCACATGACTGGAAATAAAGATATGCATCTGATGGTCACAGATACCTTAAAAAAAGGTAGGGGCGTGGATTAGAAATCCAGTCAGTACCTGTTGTGACCACCATTTGCTCCAGGCTATGCGACACGTCTTCTTCACATAGAGTTGATCAGTCTGCTGTTTGTAGCCTGTGGAATGTTGTCCCACTCCTCTTCAATGGCTGTGCAAAGTTGCTGGATATTGGCGGGAACTGGAATTCCCTGTCGTGCACATCGTTCCAGAGCGTTCCAAACATGCTCAATTGGGTGACATGTCTGGTGAGTATACAGGCCAAGAGAACTGGGACATTTTCAACTTCCAGGAATTGCATACAGATCCTTGAGACATACACTATCATGCTGAAACATGAGGTGATGGCGGGGGATGAATGGCATGAAAATGGGCCTCAGGATCTCGTCACGGTTTCTCTGTGCATTGAAATTGCCATCGATACAATGCAATTGTGTTCGTTGTCCGTTGCTTATGACAGAACCCCACCGCCACCATGGGGCACTCGGTTCACAACGTTGACATCAGCAAACCGCTCGCCCCCACACAATGCCATACATGTGGCCTGCGATTGTGAGGCTGCCAAATTCTACACAATTACATTGGAGGCAGTTTTTGGAAAATAAATGAACATGAAATTATCTGGCAACAGCTCTGGTGGACCTTCCTCAACATACTAATTGCAATCTCCCTCAAAACTTGAGACATCTGTGGCATTGTGTTGTGCGACAAAACTGCACATTTTAGAGTGTCCTTTTTTTGTCCTCAGCACAAGGTGCACCTGTGTAATAATCACTGTTTAATCAGCTTCTTGATATGCCACACCTGTCAGGTGGATATAAAGGAGAAATGCTCACTAACAGGGAAGTAAACAAATTTGTGCACAGAATTTGAGAGAAATAAAGCTTTTTTTTGTGTGATTATGGAACGTTTCTGGGATCTTTTATTTCAGCTCATGAAACCTACACTTTAGATGTTGTGTTTATATTGAGAAATTGAATTGGTCTCGCGAAAGATAATAGACTTCTTAGATCTCATCGACAGACGCTACAATAACAGGAACCATGATGGAAAATGGCACAGTGGGCAAATACTGGCTCCTTACATGGGATCGTGTTTCTGTTTAATGGTGGGAGATGTACTGTCTATTTTCCTTCTCACCATACTGAAACTCTTTTTTTTGGTCATCTGGTACTAATAACACTCCTTGCCCCTCACAAGAGAACCTGACATTAAAGCACATTTTGCGTGAGAGAACTCTCCCAAAAGGACTCTAAAGGACTCTTACGCTCCATTGAAATAAGTAAAATGTGTTTTCCAGCAGATTGACCAAGATAAATGACACAACATTATTAAGCACACAGAGGAATCTATCCTGACTGATTCAAGATGTTAGACAAAGTGTAAGATTCTCTGCCAAATGTGGTCTTAAACATGCTCCACTTGACTGAAGCTGAGCCATATCATCCTTTAAGAACAGATACTATTTTGGGATCAGTGTCATATCCTGACAATCATTTAATGCTCTTGTCCTTATTGCAAGAGGGCACCTTCGCCGTAAGCTGTGGATACACCTCTCTCAGAATCTCGGCCCTGTCACTCAGTCCACTGTGTTGGTGACCCCCAATACGTCACTCAGACTGCCTGTCCAGTGTTTTGTTGACCCCAAAGAGGTAACTCAGACTGCCTGTCCTCTGTGGAGAGATATTTGTGAATATGGTTGTATAAATCGCAATTAAAATATGCTTGGAAAACAACATGAACTCAGACAATCCTCTGATCTTCCTCAGGCCTCTCTCTTCTCCCTTCCTACTGAGAGAAGGGGAAACATGCAGGGACACGACACTCACATCTGAGACTAAATAAACGAATAAAAAGCTCAACATGGATCGGGCCCCGAATGAACCTTTAAACCTCCTCGTGGAAAACAGATGTTTTCTATGCGCAGTCCGTTTCATAGGAGGAGGCTCACAGAGGCACCGACCCAACGCTGAGAACTACAGCTTTAAGAACCAGGATGACCCTGTTCCTCTGAGTAAACAGGTGTTGTGCTCTCTCTCCTTACATCCATGCTTCCCCACTCACGGCTAAACATTCACTTTTCACTCGACCACAGGCAGCTACTCATGCTGAGGTTTGTGAATGACTAATATCAATGGAAAAAGAAAACAACTGGGTTGAATCATGGCGCTTCAAGAGCTCTAACAAATCAGAACAGATTCAACAGAGGCAACACACACGTGTAAAATATGACCTCTGTTGAACACACTACTACTACAGTCTATTTCCATCGTAATGTTGTTGTATTGGACTTCATTCACTCAGCAGTTTGATTGAGTGCACCCATATTGTAAGGAATGTTTTCTTTATGGGTACATCAATAATGACATTACTGTACAGTGCTCTTTAACTTTTTTTTGACTACTGTGAATTGATACTACAGTTTGAGTAGACACATTGATGCCCTTACATGCAGTGGTGGAAAAAGTACCCAATTGTCATATTTGAGTAAAAATACAGATACCTTAGGTACTTCACACCACTGCCTACATGTCCAGTCTGAGTAATCACATGAGAGATTCACCATGTCAGAGTGCAGAGTTAATACTCCACAGGACAGATAGTAAGCCCTATCACCCCGTTCCATCAGGATTAATACTCCACAGGACAGATAGTAAGTCCTATCACCCCGTTCCATCAGGATTAATACTCCACAGGACAGATAGGACTTACTATCACCCCGTTCCATCAGGATTAATACTCCACAGGACAGATAGTAAGTCCTATCACCCCGTTCCATCAGGATTAATACTCCACAGGACAGATAGTAAGTCCTATCACCCCGTTCCATCAGGATTAATACTCCACAGGACAGATAGTAAGTCCTATCACCCCGTTCCATCAGGATTAATACTCCACAGGACAGATAGGACTTACTATCACCCCATTCCATCAGGATTAATACTCCACAGGACAGATAGGACTTACTATCACCCCGTTCCATCAGGATTAATACTCCACAGGACAGATAGGACTTACTATCACCCCGTTCCATCAGGATTAATACTCCACAGGACAGATAGGACTTACTATCACCCCGTTCCATCAGGATTAATACTCCACAGGACAGATAGGACTTACTATCACCCCGTTCCATCAGGATTAATACTCCACGTGACAGGTAGTAAGTCCTATCACTCCGTTCCATCAGGATTAATACTCCACAGGACAGATAAGACTTACTATCACCCCGTTCCATCAGGATTAATACTCCACAGGACAGATAGGACTTACTATCACCCCATTCCATCAGGATTAATACTCCACAGGACAGATAGGACTTACTATCACCCCGTTCCATCAGGATTAATACTCCACAGGACAGATAGGACTTACTATCACCCCATTCCACCAGGATTAATACTCCACAGGACAGATAGGACTTACTATCACCCCGTTCCATCAGGATTAATACTCCACAGGACAGATAGGACTTACAATCACCCCATTCCACCAGGATTAATACTCCACAGGACAGATAGTACGTCCTATCACCCCGTTCCATCAGGATCAATACTCCACAGGACAGATAGTAAGTCCTATCACTCCAGTCCATTAGGATTAATACTCCACAGGACAGATATGACTTACTATCACCCCGTTCCATCAGGATTAATACTCCACGTGGCAGGTAGTAAGTCCTATCACCCCGTTCCATCAGGATTAATACTCCACAGGACAGATAGGACTTACTATCACCCCGTTCCATCAGGATTAATACTCCACAGGACAGATAGTAAGTCCTATCACCCCGTTCCATCAGGATTAATACTCCACAGGACAGATAGGACTTACTATCACCCCGTTCCATCAGGATTAATACTCCACAGGACAGATAGGACTTACTATCACCCCATTCCATCAGGATTAATACTCCACAGGACAGATAGGACTTACTATCACCCCATTCCATCAGGATTAATACTCCACAGGACAGATAGTACGTCCTATCACCCCGTTCCATCAGGATTAATACTCCACAGGACAGATAGTAAGTCCTATCACCCCGTTCCATCAGGATTAATACTCCACAGGACAGATAGGACTTACTATCACCCCGTTCCATCAGGATTAATACTCCACAGGACAGATAGGGCTTACAATCACCCCATTCCACCAGGATTAATACTCCACAGGACAGATAGTAAGTCCTATCACCCCGTTCCATCAGGATTAATACTCCATAGTACAGATAGGACTTACTATCACCCCGTTCCATCAGGATTAATACTCCATAGGACAGATAGTACTTCCTATCACCCCGTTCCATCAGGATTAATACTCCATAGTACAGATAGGACTTACTATCACCCCGTTCCATCAGGATTAATACTCCATAGTACAGATAGGCTTACTATCACCCCGTTCCATCAGGATTAATACTCCACAGTACAGGCTTACTATCACCCATTCCTCTCTCCATTCTACCTTCCCTTCTTTTCTCCCTTGTTGGCAATAATGTATCACGGCATCAGTGAGTTAGGGCAGAGTTCATCAGTGAGTTAGGGCAGAGTTCATCAGTGAGTTAGGGCAGAGTTCATCAGTGAGTTAGGGCAGAGTTCATCAGTGAGTTAGGGCAGAGTTCATCAGTGAGTTAGGGCAGAGTTCATCAGTGAGTTAGGGCAGAGTTCATCAGTGAGTTAGGGCAGAGTTCATCAGTGAGTTAGGGCAGAGTTCATCAGTGAGTTAGGGCAGAGTTCATCAGTGAGTTAGGGCAGAGTTCATCAGTGAGTTAGGGCAGAGTTCATCAGTGAGTTAGGGCAGAGTTCATCGGTGAGTTAGGGCAGAGTTCATCGGTGAGTTAGGGCAGAGTTCATCGGTGAGTTAGGGCAGAGTTCATCGGTGAGTTAGGGCAGAGTTCATCGGTGAGTTAGGGCAGAGTTCATCGGTGAGTTAGGGCAGAGTTCATCGGTGAGTTAGGGCAGAGTTCATCGGTGAGTTAGGGCAGAGTTCATCGGTGAGTTAGGGCAGAGTTCATCGGTGAGTTAGGGCAGAGTTCATCGGTGAGTTAGGGCAGAGTTCATCGGTGAGTTAGGGCAGAGTTCATCGGTGAGTTAGGGCAGAGTTCATCGGTGAGTTAGGGCAGAGTTCATCGGTGAGTTAGGGCAGAGTTCATCGGTGAGTTAGGGCAGAGTTCATCGGTGAGTTAGGGCAGAGTTCATCGGTGAGTTAGGGCAGAGTTCATCGGTGAGTTAGGGCAGAGTTCATCGGTGAGTTAGGGCAGAGTTCATCGGTGAGTTAGGGCAGAGTTCATCGGTGAGTTAGGGCAGAGTTCATCGGTGAGTTAGGGCAGAGTTCATCGGTGAGTTAGGGCAGAGTTCATCGGTGAGTTAGGGCAGAGTTCATCGGTGAGTTAGGGCAGAGTTCATCGGTGAGTTAGGGCAGAGTTCATCGGTGAGTTAGGGCAGAGTTCATCAGTGAGTTAGGGCAGAGTTCATCAGTGAGTTAGGGCAGAGTTCATCAGTGAGTTAGGGCAGAGTTCATCAGTGAGTTAGGGCAGAGTTCATCAGTGAATTGCTAAGGGGGGTGTAGGGGATGTAGGGGTGAGTCACAAGCCAATCCCCCCCTGAGGCAAATATATACCCCTCTCCCACTCTAGGGAGGGTGAGGCAAATATATACCCCTCTCCCACTCTAGGGAGGGTGAGGCAAATATATACCCCTCTCCCACTCTAGGGAGGGTGAGGCAAATATATACCCCTCTCCCACTCTAGGGAGGGTGAGGCAAATATATACCCCTCTCCCACTCTAGGGAGGGTGAGGCAAATATATACCCCTCTCCCACTCTAGGGAGGGTGAGGCAAATATATACCCCTCTCCCACTCTGGGGAGGGTGAAGTACATACACACCCCTCTCCCCCTCTAGGGAGGGTGAGGTACATACACACCCCTCTCCCCCTCTAGGGAGGGTGAGATACAAACACACCCCTCTCCCCCTCTAGGGAGGGTGAGGTAAATCTGAGAACTGGAAACTTTTCCTTTCTAACCCACTCCCATCCTCATCCATGTCTCGTCTGTTTGTCCCCGGGAGAATGAATCACTAGATTCCAAGAAAGACTAATGATTTATGGTCAGTCCAACCTTACTGTGAGGAACATGGAGACCCGAGAGAGATAGTCAGTCCTGACGAGGGATCATCTGTTTCAGTCCTGACGAGGGATCATCTGTTTCAGTCCTGACGAGGGATCATCTGTTTCAGTCCTGACGAGGGATCATCTGTTTCAGTCCTGACGAGGTATCATCTGTTTCAGTCCTGACGAGGGATCATCTGTTTCAGTCCTGACGAGGGATCATCTGTTTCAGTCCTGACGAGGGATCATCTGTTTCAGTCCTGACGTGGGATCATCTGTTTCAGTCCTGACGAGGGATCATCTGTTTCAGTCCTGACGAGGGATCATCTGTTTCAGTCCTGACGAGGGATTATCTGTTTCAGTCCTGACGTGGTATCATCTGTTTCAGTCCTGACGAGGGATGATCTGTTTCAGTCCTGACGAGGTATCATCTGTTTCAGTCCTGACGAGGATCATCTGTTTCAGTCCTGACGAGGGATCATCTGTTTCAGTCCTGACGAGGATCATCTGTTTCAGTCCTGACGTGGGATCATCTGTTTCAGTCCTGACGTGGGATCATCTGTTTCAGTCCTGACGAGGTATCATCTGTTTCAGTCCTGACGAGGGATCATCTGTTTCAGTCCTGACGAGGGATCATCTGTTTCAGTCCTGACGAGGGATCATCTGTTTCAGTCCTGACGAGGGATCATCTGTTTCAGTCCTGACGAGGGATCATCTGTTTCAGTCCTGACGAGGGATCATCTGTTTCAGTCCTGACGAGGGATCATCTGTTTCAGTCCTGACGAGGTATCATCTGTTTCAGTCCTGACGAGGGATCATCTGTTTCAGTCCTGACGAGGGATCATCTGTTTCAGTCCTGACGAGGGATCATCTGTTTCAGTCCTGACGAGGGATCATCTGTTTCAGTCCTGACGAGGGATCATCTGTTTCAGTCCTGACGAGGGATCATCTGTTTCAGTCCTGACGAGGTATCATCTGTTTCAGTCCTGACGTGGGATCATTTGTTTCAGTCCTGACGTGGGATCATTTGTTTCAGTCCTGACGAAGGATCATCTGTTTCAGTCCTGACGAGGTATCATCTGTTTAGGTCCTGACGAGGGATCATCTGTTTCAGTCCTGACGAGGGATCATCTGTTTCAGTCCTGACGAGGGATCATCTGTTTCAGTCCTGACGTGGGATCATCTGTTTCAGTCCTGACGAGGGATCATCTGTTTCAGTCCTGACGAGGGATCAACTGTTTCAGTCCTGACGAGGGATCATCTGTTTCAGTCCTGACGAGGTATCATCTGTTTCAGTCCTGATGAGGGATCATCTGTTTCAGTCCTGATGAGGGATCATCTGTTTCAGTCCTGACGTGGTATCATCTGTTTCAGTCCTGACGAGGTATCATTTGTTTCAGTCCTGACGAGGGATCATCTGTTTCAGTCCTGACGAGGGATCATTTGTTTCAGTCCTGACGAGGGATCATCTGTTTCAGTCCTGACGAGGGATCATCTGTTTCAGTCCTGACGAGGTATCATCTGTTTCAGTCCTGACGTGGGATCATTTGTTTCAGTCCTGACGTGGGATCATTTGTTTCAGTCCTGACGAGGGATCATCTGTTTCAGTCCTGACGAGGGCTGACATGACATTAGAAATCTATCAAGCGACAGACATGAAACCATCGCATAGTCTCCCTTCGATGGTTTACATGTGAGTGACTGACTACTTCATCAGAACACGCAGAAACTGATTGTAAACATGTCTGCTGTGGATTACACTGGGAAGGCCCTCACTTTGGCCAACGTTTAAAAAAACAAGCTTTACCAATGGAATAATATCCAAGTTCGGCTTTCCGGAGATCAAGTGAGGGAAGATGATTTGTTTAGTCCATTGAGTCTGAATGCCACCAGGCTTTCCGGAGATCAAGTGAGGGAAGATGATTTGTTTAGTCCAATGAGTCTGAATGCCACCAGGCTTTCCGGAGATCAAGTGAGGGAAGATGATTTGTTTAGTCCATTGAGTCTGAATGCCACCAGGCTTTCCGGAGATCAAGTGAGGGAAGATGATTTGTTTAGTCCATTGAGTCTGAATGCCACCAGGCTTTCCGGAGATCAAGTGAGGGAAGATGATTTGTTTAGTCCATTGAGTCTGAATGCCACCAGGCTTTCCGGAGATCAAGTGAGGGAAGATGATTTGTTTAGTCCATTGAGTCTGAATGCCACCAGGCTTTCCGGAAGTCAAGTGAGGGAAGATGATTTGTTTAGTCCATTGAGTCTGAATGCCACCAGGCTTTCCGGAGATCAAGTGAGGGAAGATGATTTGTTTAGTCCATTGAGTCTGAATGCCACCAGGCTTTCCGGAGATCAAGTGAGGGAAGATGATTTGTTTAGTCCATTGAGTCTGAATGCCACCAGGCTTTCCGGAGATCAAGTGAGGGAAGATGATTTGTTTAGTCCATTGAGTCTGAATGCCACCAGGCTTTCCGGAGATCAAGTGAGGGAAGATGATTTGTTTAGTCCATTGAGTCTGAATGCCACCAGGCTTTCCGGAGATCAAGTGAGGGAAGATGATTTGTTTAGTCCATTGAGTCTGAATGCCACCAGGGTCTTGAATTCCTACGGATTCATGCCCATCCCAACATTAAACTCAACAGCAACATGTCTCCTGCACAACATTCAGCAGGGAAATCTATCTCCATCACAACTTTCTTCTATTTCCCCCTAAAAACAGGTCAAAACACAATGGAACATAATCCTCCCATCAGGCCCTGGGTTACTGGATTGGCCATTGAAGCAGGTATGATGACCCCTGGTGACAACTTACAGATAACCCCTTTACAGTCTAATTTACAGTCTCCTCTACAGTCCCCTTTACAGTCTTAATTTAGAGTCCCCTTTACAGTCTCCTCTACAGTCTCCTCTACAGTCTCATTTACAGTCCCCTTTACAATCTCATTTACAGTCCCCTTTAGAGTCTACTGTACAGTCCCCTTTACAGTCCCATTTACAGTCCCCTTTACAGTCCCCTCTGCAGTCCCCTTTACAGTCTCCTCTACAGTCTCCTCTACAGTCTCATTTACAGTCCCCTCTACAGTCTCCTCTACAGTCCCCTTTACAGTCCCCTTTACAGTCTCCTCTACAGTCCCCTTTACAGTCTCCTCTACAGTCTCCTCTACAGTCTCATTTACAGTCCCCTTTACAGTCTCCTCTACAGTCCCCTTTACAGTCTCCTCTACAGTCTCCTCTACAGTCTCATTTACAGTCCCCTTTACAGTCCCCTTTACAGTCTCCTCTGCAGTCCCCTTTACAGTCTCATGTACAGTCCCCTTTACAGTCTCCTTTACAGTCCCCTTTACAGTCTCCTCTACAGTCTCATTTACAGTCCCCTTTACAGTCTCCTCTGCAGTCCCCTTTACAGTCCCCTTTACAGTCTCCTCTACAGTCCCCTTTCCAGTCTCATTTACAGTCCCCTTTACAGTCTCCTCTACAGTCCCATTTACAGTCTCCTCTACAGTCTC
The DNA here is from genome assembly GCF_023373465.1 of Oncorhynchus keta. NCBI lineage: Eukaryota > Metazoa > Chordata > Actinopteri > Salmoniformes > Salmonidae > Oncorhynchus > Oncorhynchus keta. The sequence continues at coordinate 47,001,573 of NC_068438.1, forward strand.
CTCTACAGTCCCCTTTACAATCTACTGTACAGTCCCCTTTACAGTCCCCTTTACAGTCCCCTTTACAGTCTCCTTTACAGTCTCCTCTACAGTACCCTTTACAGTCTTCTCTACAGTCCCCTTTACAGTCCCCTTTACAGTCTAATTTACAGTCCCCGTTAAAATCTACTGTACAGTCCCCTTTACAGTCTCCTCTACAGTCTCATTTACAGTTTCCTCTACAGTCTCCTCTACAGTCCCTTTACAGTCCCCTTTACAGTCTCCTCTACAGTCCCCTTTACAGTCTCCTCTACAGTCTCCTCTACAGTCTCATTTACAGTCCCCTCTACAGTCTCCTCTACAGTCCCCTTTACAGTCCCCTTTACAGTCTCCTCTACAGTCCCCTTTACAGTCTCCTCTACAGTCTCCTCTACAGTCTCATTTACAGTCCCCTTTACAATCTCATTTACAGTCCCCTTTAGAGTCTCCTGTACAGTCCCCTTTACAGTCCCATTTACAGTCCCCTTTACAGTCCCCTCTGCAGTCCCCTTTACAGTCTCATTTACAGTCCCCTTTACAGTCTCCTCTACAGTCCCCTTTACAGTCTCATTTACAGTCCCCTGTACAGTCTCCTCTACAGTCCCCTTTACAGTCTCATTTACAGTCCCCTTTACAGTCTCCTCTACAGTCCCCTTTCCAGTCTCATTTACAGTCCCCTTTACAGTCTCCTCTACAGTCCCATTTACAGTCTCCTCTACAGTCTCCTCTACAGTCCCCTTTACAATCTACTGTACAGTCCCCTTTACAGTCCCCTTTACAGTCCCCTTTACAGTCTCCTTTACAGTCTCCTCTACAGTACCCTTTACAGTCTTCTCTACAGTCCCCTTTACAGTCCCCTTTACAGTCTAATTTACAGTCCCCGTTAAAAACTACTGTACAGTCCCCTTTACAGTCTCCTCTACAGTCTCATTTACAGTCTCCTCTACAGTCCCCTTTACAGTCTCATTTACAGTCCCCTGTACAGTCTCCTCTACAGTCCCCTTTACAGTCTCATTTACAGTCCCCTTTACAGTCTCCTCTACAGTCCCCTTTACAGTCTCCTCTACAGTCCCCTTTACAGTCTCCTCTACAGTCCCCTTTACAGTCTCCTCTACAGTCCCCTTTACAGTCTCCTTTACAGTCCCCTTTACAGTCTCCTTTACAGTCCCCTTTACAGTCTCCTTTACAGTCCCCTTTACAATCTACTGTACAGTCCCCGTTACAGTCCCCTTTAAAGTCTACTGTACAGTCCCCTTTACAGTCTCATCTACAGTCCCCTTTACAGTCTCATTTACAGTCCCCTTTAAAGTCTACTGTACAGTCCCCTTTACAGTCTCCTCTACAGTACCCTTAACAGTCTCCTCTACATACCCCTTTACAGTCTCATTTGCAGTCCCCTTTAGAGTCTCCTCTACAGTCCCCTTTATAGTCTCCTCTACAGTCCCCTTTACAGTCTCCTCTACAGTCCCCTTTACAGTCTCCTCTACAGTCCCCTTTACAGTCCCCTTTACAGTCTCCTCTACAGTCCCCTTTAGGGTCTACTGTACAGTCCCCTTTACAGTCCCCTTTACAATCTACTGTACAGTCCCCTTTACAGTCTCATCTACAGTCCCCTTTACAGTCTCCTCTACAGTCCCCTTTACAGTCTCATTTACAGTCCCCTTTACAGTCTACTGTACAGTCCCCTTTACAGTCTCCTCTACAGTACCCTTTACAGTCTCCTCTACAGTCCCCTTTACAGTCTCATTTACAGTCCCCTTTACAGTCCCCTTTACAATCTACTGTACAGTCCCCTTTACAGTCTCATCTACAGTCCCCTTTACAGTCTCCTCTACAGTCCCCTTTACAGTCTACTGTACAGCCCCCTTTACAGTCCCCTTTACAGTCTCATTTACATTCCCCTTTACAGTCCCCTTTACAGTCTTCTGTACAGTCCCCTTTACAGTCCCTTTACTGTTCACTTTATAGTCTTCTTTACAGTTCCTGTTACAGTATGCTGTATAGTCTCATTTACAGTCCCCTTTTACAGTCCCCCTTTACAGTCCACTGTACAGTCCCGTTTACAGTCTCCGTTACAGTTCCTTTACCATTCACTTCACAGTACACGTTACAGTATCCTTTACAGTCTCCTTTACAGTCCCCTTTATATTCTCCTTTACATTCCCCTTCACAGTCTTATTTACAGTCTCATTTATAGGAAACTTTACAGTCCCTTTACAGTCTCCATTACAGTCTCATTTACAGTCCCATTTACAGTCTTCTTTACAGTGCCATTTACAGTCCCCTTTACAGGCAACTTTACAGTCTCATTTTTAGGCAACTTTACAGGCAACTTTACAGTCCCATTTACAGTACACTTCTGGGGGTTTAGTTTTCTAACTTTAGTATGGATGTTGATGGTCAAGCATATCACCATCAGTTTCTAACATCCTTAAGTCGCTCCAAAATCAATGTCACAACAATATAATAGAGGCTCTGTCCTCTGGAGCTGGATGTAGTGGAAATATAGACACTCTCCACATCTGCTCCTGGCTTTGCCGCCATGACATGCTTGAAGCAACGCTGTGTTTGTGACAGCTGTGCAATGAGTCAGACACTCTAAAGCCAATATCTTATTCTTGTGATGAAGTCAGACCATGTTACAAATCTCTTATTGAAATGATTAAGTTAGACCATGTTACATATTACATTGTGGATGCACAGTTTAGGGCTTTAATGAACCAAGACAACTCTGAAGAGGATGAACCAAGAGGATGAACCAAGAGAACTCTGAAGAGGATGAACCAAGAGGATGAACCAAGACAACTCTAAAGAGGATGAACCAAGACAACTGTAAAGAGGACGAACCAAGACAACTCTGAAGAGGATGAACCAAGAGGATGAACCAAGAGGATGAACCAAGAGGATGAACCAAGACAACTCTGAAGAGGATGACCAAGAGGATGAACCAAGACAACTCTGAAGAGGATGAACCAAGACAACTTTTTTGTATATCCCCAAGGTCACTCTAGGTATTAATTTGTTTTTATCCCTGAGCAGACAGACACACCCTCTCTCTTGTTGGATAAACTGAGTCAGCCTCTAAACACAAAGGAATGTCCGCGTTTACGGCCAGGATGGAAAGAGGAAGGTGAAAGAGACATTCTCTTCTGATCTGTTTTAGCGCCATGTGTGTCTTAAAAGACAGCGTTCTGGCATTACGGCAGGCTGATACAATCATGTCTGGTCCTGTGATGATACCAAGGGCCAACAATGGGTCAGGGTGAAATACAAACCATGCTGGGGTAGTTTGAGGTCAGTTAAGTAGCAAACCATGCTGGGGTAGTTTGAGGTCAGTTAAGTAGAAAACCATGCTGGGGTAGTTTGAGGTCAGTTAAGTAGAAAACCATGCTGGGGTAGTTTGAGGTCAGTTAAGTAGAAAACCATGCTGGGGTAGTTTGAGGTCAGTTAAGTAGAAAACCATGCTGGGGTAGTTTGAGGTCAGTTAAGTAGAAAACCATGCTGGGGTAGTTTGAGGTCAGTTAAGTAGAAAACCATGCTGGGGTAGTTTGAGGTCAGTCGCTCTGGATAAGAGCGTCTGCTAAATGACTTAAATGTAAATGTTAAGTAGAAAACCATCCTGGGGTAGTTTAAGGTCAGTTAAGTAGAAAACCATGCTGGGGTAGTTTGAGGTCAGTTAAGTAGAAAACCATGCTGGGGTAGTTTGAGGTCAGTTAAGTAGAAAACCATGCTGGGGTAGTTTGAGGTCAGTTAAGTAGAAAACCATGCTGGGGTAGTTTGAGGTCAGTTAAGTAGAAAACCATGCTGGGGTAGGTTGAGGTCAGTTAAGTAGAAAACCATGCTGGGGTAGTTTGAGGTCAGTTAAGTAGAAAACCATGCTGGGGTAGTTTGAGGTCAGTTAAGTAGAAAACCATGCTGGGGTAGTTTGAGGTCAGTTAAGTAGAAAACCATGCTGGTGTAGTTTGAGGTCAGTTAAGTAGAAAACCATGCTGGGGTAGTTTGAGGTCAGTTAAGTAGAAAACCATGCTGGGGTAGTTTGAGGTCAGTTAAGTAGAAAACCATGCTGGGGTAGTTTGAGGTCAGTTAAGTAGAAAACCATGCTGGGGTAGTTTGAGGTCAGTTAAGTAGAAAACCATGCTGGGGTAGTTTGAGGTCAGTTAAGTAGAAAACCATGCTGGGGTAGTTTGAGGTCAGTTAAGTAGAAAACCATGCTGGGGTAGTTTGAGGTCAGTTAAGTAGAAAACCATGCTGGGGTAGTTTGAGGTCAGTTAAGTAGAAAACCATGCTGGGGTAGTTTGAGGTCAGTTAAGTAGAAAACCATGCTGGGGTAGTTTGAGGTCAGTTAAGTAGAAAACCATGCTGGGGTAGTTTGAGGTCAGTTAAGTAGAAAACCATGCTGGGGTAGTTTGAGGTCAGTTAAGTAGAAAACCATGCTGGGGTAGTTTGAGGTCAGTTAAGTAGCAAACCATGCTGGGGTCGTTTGAGGTCAGTTAAGACATGGCTTCTTTTGTAGTAACCGACTTGTAAAGGTCAATGCTTTTATTATTATTTTTCGATTGTAAAAAAAAAACTTTCTTCTCCAAATTCCTGCATGTGAAAAATATTTCCGGGGGGATTTTGAGATTATTATTTTCATGATGTTTGAAATTACAAAATAAACTCACACTTAAAATAATTTGGAAATGTATTAAATAAAATAATCTGGTATTAAAAGGATCATACATTCTCTTGTTTTCTTTTTTTTCCGTTTTTCCGTACAAGACACAAGCATTAACAAACCTCATGGGTATCAGGTATCAAGGTAAGACCCAAGTGCAGACTGTGTGAAGTAACAATGTTTAATGTAACAACAGGGGAAGGCAAACGACAGGTCAAGGCAGGCAGGGGTCGATTTTCCAGAGTAGGGGCAAAAGGTACAGGACGGCAGGCAGGCTCAGGGTCAGGAACAGGGACCGGCAGAGTGGTCAGGCAGGCTCAGGGTCAGGGACCGGCAGAGTGGTCAGGCAGGCTCAGGGTCAGGGACCAGCAGAGTGGTCAGGCAGGCTCAGGGTCAGGGACCGGCAGAGTGGTCAGGCAGGCTCAGGGTCAGGGACTGGCAGAGTGGTCAGGCAGGCTCAGGGTCAGGGACCGGCAGAGTGGTCAGGCTGGCTCAGGGTCAGGGACTGGCAGAGTGGTCAGGCAGGCTCAGGGTCAGGGACCGGCAGAGTGGTCAGGCAGGCTCAGGGTCAGGGACCGGCAGAGTGGTCAGGCAGGCTCAGGGTCAGGGACTGGCAGAGTGGTCAGGCAGGCTCAGGGTCAGGATCAGGGACCGGCAGAGTGGTCAGGCAGGCTCAGGGTCAGGGACTGGCAGAGTGGTCAGGCAGGCTCAGGGTCAGGGTCAGGGACCGGCAGAGTGGTCAGGCAGGGTCAGGGTCAGGGACCGGCAGAGTGGTCGGGCAGGCTCAGGGTCAGGGACCGGCAGAGTGGTCAGGCAGGGTCAGGGTCAGGGACCGGCAGAGTGGTCAGGCAGGCTCAGGGTCAGGGTCAGGGACCGGCAGAGTGGTCAGGCAGGCTCAGGGTCAGGGACAGGCAGAGTCGTCAGGCAGGGTCAGGGTCAGGGTCAGGGACCGGCAGAGTAGTCAGGCAGGCTCAGGGTCAGGGTCAGGGACAGGCAGAGTGGTCAGGCAGAGTGGTCAACCAGCCTCAGGGACAGGCAGAGTGGTCAGGCAGGCTCAGGGTCAGGGACCGGCAGAGTCGTCAGGCAGGCTCAGGGTCAGGGTCAGGGACTGGCAGAGTGGTCAGGCAGGCTCAGGGTCAGGGTCAGGGACCGGCAGAGTGGTCAGGCAGGCTCAGGGTCAGGGTCAGGAACGGGGACCGGCAGAGTGGTCAGGCAGGTTCAGGGTCAGGGTCAGGGACCGGCAGAGTGGTCAGGCAGGCTCAGGGTCAGGGTCAGGGACAGGCAGAGTCGTCAGGCAGGCTCAGGGTCAGGATCAGGGACCGGCAGAGTGGTCAGGCAGGCTCAGGGTCAGGGACTGGCAGAGTGGTCAGGCAGGCTCAGGGTCAGGGTCAGGGACCGGCAGAGTGGTCAGGCAGGGTCAGGGTCAGGGACCGGCAGAGTGGTCGGGCAGGCTCAGGGTCAGGGACCGGCAGAGTGGTCAGGCAGGGTCAGGGTCAGGGACCGGCAGAGTGGTCAGGCAGGCTCAGGGTCAGGGACTGGCAGAGTGGTCAGGCAGGCTCAGGGTCAGGATCAGGGACTGGCAGAGTGGTCAGGCAGGCTCAGGGTCAGGGACTGGCAGAGTGGTCAGGCAGGCTCAGGGTCAGGGTCAGGGACCGGCAGAGTGGTCAGGCAGGGTCAGGGTCAGGGACCGGCAGAGTGGTCGGGCAGGCTCAGGGTCAGGGACCGGCAGAGTGGTCAGGCAGGGTCAGGGTCAGGGACCGGCAGAGTGGTCAGGCAGGCTCAGGGTCAGGGACCGGCAGAGGGGTCAGGGTCAGGGACAGGCAGAGTCGTCAGGCAGGCTCAGGGTCAGGGTCAGGGACCGGCAGAGTAGTCAGGCAGGCTCAGGGTCAGGGTCAGGGACAGGCAGAGTTGTCAGGCAGAGTGGTCAGCCAGCCTCAGGGACAGGCAGAGTGGTCAGGCAGGCTCAGGGTCAGGGACCGGCAGAGTCGTCAGGCAGGCTCAGGGTCAGGGTCAGGGACTGGCAGAGTGGTCAGGCAGGCTCAGGGTCAGGGTCAGGGACCGGCAGAGTGGTCAGGCAGGCTCAGGGTCAGGGTCAGGAACGGGGACCGGCAGAGTGGTCAGGCAGGTTCAGGGTCAGGGTCAGGGACCGGCAGAGTGGTCAGGCAGGCTCAGGCTCAGGGTCAGGGTCAGGGACCGGCAGAGTGGTCAGGCAGGCTCAGGGTCAGGGACCGGCAGAGTGGTCAGGCAGGGTCAGGGACAGGCAGAGTGGTCAGGCAGAGTGGTCAGGCAGCCTCAGGGTCAGGGACAGGCAGAGTGGTCAGGCAGGCTCAGGGACAGGCAGAGTGGTCAGGCAGAGTGGTCAGGCAGGCTCAGGGACAGGCAGAGTGGTCAGGCAGGCTCAGGGTCAGGGACAGGCAGAGTGGTCAGGCAGGCTCAGGGTCAGGGACAGGCAGAGTGGTCAGGCTGGGTCAGGGACAGGCAGAGTGGTCAGGCAGAGTGGTCAGGCAGCCTCAGGGTCAGGGACCGGCAGAGTGATCAGGCAGAGTGGTCAGGCAGCCTCAGGGTCAGGGACAGGCAGAGTGGTCAGGCAGGCTCAGGGTCAGGGACAGGCAGAGTGGTCAGGCTGGGTCAGGGACAGGCAGAGTGGTCAGGCAGAGTGGTCAGGCAGCCTCAGGGATAGGCAGAGTGGTCAGGCAGGCTCAGGGTCAGGGACCGGCAGAGTGGTCAGGCAGAGTGGTCAGGCAGGGTCAGGGACCGGCAGAGGGGTCAGGCAGGCTCAGGGTCAGGGACTGGCAGAGTGGTCAGGCAGGCTCAGGGTCAGGATCAGGGACCGGCAGAGTGGTCAGGCAGGCTCAGGGTCAGGGACTGGCAGAGTGGTCAGGCAGGCTCAGGGTCAGGGTCAGGGACCGGCAGAGTGGTCAGGCAGGGTCAGGGTCAGGGTCAGGGACAGGCAGAGTGGTCAGGCAGAGTGGTCAGGCAGCCTCAGGGTCAGGGACCGGCAGAGTGATCAGGCAGAGTGGTCAGGCAGGCTCAGGGTCAGGTTCAGGGACTGGCAGAGTGGTCAGGCAGGCTCAGGGTCAGGGACAGGCAGAGTCGTCAGGCAGGCTCAGGGTCAGGGTCAGGGACCGGCAGAGTGGTCAGGCAGGCTCAGGGTCAGGGACCGGCAGAGTGGTCAGGCAGGGTCAGGGACAGGCAGAGTGGTCAGGCAGAGTGGTCAGGCAGCCTCAGGGTCAGGGACAGGCAGAGTGGTCAGGCAGGCTCAGGGACAGGCAGAGTGGTCAGGCAGAGTGGTCAGGCAGGCTCAGGGACAGGCAGAGTGGTCAGGCAGGCTCAGGGTCAGGGACAGGCAGAGTGGTCAGGCAGGCTCAGGGTCAGGGACAGGCAGAGTGGTCAGGCTGGGTCAGGGACAGGCAGAGTGGTCAGGCAGAGTGGTCAGGCAGCCTCAGGGTCAGGGACCGGCAGAGTGATCAGGCAGAGTGGTCAGGCAGCCTCAGGGTCAGGGACAGGCAGAGTGGTCAGGCAGGCTCAGGGTCAGGGACAGGCAGAGTGGTCAGGCTGGGTCAGGGACAGGCAGAGTGGTCAGGCAGAGTGGTCAGGCAGCCTCAGGGATAGGCAGAGTGGTCAGGCAGGCTCAGGGTCAGGGACCGGCAGAGTGGTCAGGCAGAGTGGTCAGGCAGGGTCAGGGACCGGCAGAGGGGTCAGGCAGGCTCAGGGTCAGGGACTGGCAGAGTGGTCAGGCTGGGCAGGCTCAGGGTCAGGATCAGGGACCGGCAGAGTGGTCAGGCAGGCTCAGGGTCAGGGACTGGCAGAGTGGTCAGGCAGGCTCAGGGGCAGGGACCGGCAGAGGGTCAGGGTCAGGGTCAGGGACCGGCAGAGTGGTCAGGCAGGGTCAGGGTCAGGGACCGGCAGAGTGGTCGGGCAGGCTCAGGGTCAGGGACCGGCAGAGTGGTCAGGCAGGGTCAGGGTCAGGGACCGGCAGAGTGGTCAGGCAGGCTCAGGGTCAGGGACTGGCAGAGTGGTCAGGCAGGCTCAGGGTCAGGGTCAGGGACCGGCAGAGTGGTCAGGCAGGCTCAGGGTCAGGGAATGGCAGAGTGGTCAGGCAGGCTCAGGGTCAGGGTCAGGGACCGGCGGAGTGGTCGGGCAGGGTCAGGGTCAGGGACCGGGAGAGTGGTCGGGCAGGCTCAGGGTCAGGGACCGGCAGAGTGGTCAGGCAGGGTCAGGGTCAGGGACCGGCAGAGTGGTCAGGCAGGCTCAGGGTCAGGGTCAGGGACCGGCAGAGTGGTCAGGCAGGCTCAGGGTCAGGGTCAGGGACAGGCAGAGTCGTCAGGCAGGCTCAGGGTCAGGGTCAGGGACCGGCAGAGTAGTCAGGCAGGCTCAGGGACAGGCAGAGTGGTCAGGCAGAGTGGTCAGGCAGGTTCAGGGTCAGGGTCAGGAACAGGGACCGGCAGAGTGGTCAGGCAGGCTCAGGGTCAGGGTCAGGGACCGGCAGAGTGGTCAGGCAGGCTCAGGGTCAGGGTCAGGGACAGGCAGAGTCGTCAGGCAGGCTCAGGGTCAGGGTCAGGGACCGGCAGAATGGTCAGGCAGCCTCAGGGTCAGGGACAGGCAGAGTGGTCAGGCAGAGTGGTCAGGCAGGCTCAGGGACCGGCAGAGTGGTCAGGCAGGGTCAGGGACAGGCAGAGTGGTCAGGCAGGCTCAGGGTCAGGGACAGGCAGAGTGGTCAGGCAGGCTCAGGGTCAGGGACAGGCAGAGTGGTCAGGCAGGCTCAGGGTCAGGGACAGGCAGAGTGGTCAGGCAGAGTGGTCAGGCAGCCTCAGGGATAGGCAGAGTGGTCAGGCAGGCTCAGGGTCAGGGACAGGCAGAGTGGTCAGGCAGGCTCAGGGTCAGGGACAGGCAGAGTGGTCAGGCAGAGTGGTCAGGCAGGGTCAGGGACCGGCAGAGGGGTCAGGCAGGCTCAGGGTCAGGGACCGGCAGAGTGGTCAGGCAGGCGGGTACAGGGACCGGCAGAGGGGTCAGGCAGGCTCAGGGTCAGGGACCAGCAGAGTGGTCAGGCAGAGTGGTCAGGCAGGCGGGTACAGGGACAGGCAGAGTGGTCAGGCAGGCGGGTACAGGGACAGGAAGAGTGGTCAGGCAGGCGGGTACAGGGACAGGCAGAGTGGTCAGGCAGGCGGGTACAGGGTCAGGCAGAGTGGTCAGGCAGGCGGGTACAGGGTCAGGCAGAGTGGTCAGGCAGGCGGGTACAGGGACAGGCAGAGTGGTCAGGCAGAGTGGTCAGGCAGGCGGGTACAGGGTCAGGCAGAGTGGTCAGGCAGGCGGGTACAGGGTCAGGCAGAGTGGTCAGGCAGGCAGGTACAGGGACAGGCAGAGTGGTCAGCCAGTCGGGTACAGGGTCAGACAGAGTGGTCAGGCAGGCTGGTACAGGGTCTGGCAGAGTGGTCAGCCAGTCGGGTATAGGGACAGGCAGGCGGGTACAGGGTCAGGCAGAGTGGTCAGGCAGGCGGGTACAGGGTCAGGCAGAGTGGTCAGGCAGGCGGGTACAGGGTCAGGCAGAGTGGTCAGGCAGGCAGTTACAGGGTCAGTTAGAGTGGTCAGCAGGCGGGTACAGGGTCAGTTAGAGTGGTCAGGCGGGTACAGGGTCAGGGAGCGGCAGAGTGCTCAGGCAGAGTGGTCAGGCAGGCTCAGGGTCAGGGACCGGCAGAGTGGTCAGGCAGAGTGATCAGGCAGGGTCAGGGACCGGCAGAGGGGTCAGGCAGGCTCAGGGTCAGGGACTGGCAGAGTGGTCAGGCAGGCTCAGGGTCAGGATCAGGGACCGGCAGAGTGGTCAGGCAGGCTCAGGGTCAGGGACTGGCAGAGTGGTCAGGCAGGCTCAGGGTCAGGGTCAGGGACCGGCAGAGTGGTCAGGCAGGGTCAGGGTCAGGGTCAGGGACAGGCAGAGTGGTCAGGCAGAGTGGTCAGGCAGCCTCAGGGTCAGGGACCGGCAGAGTGATCAGGCAGAGTGGTCAGGCAGGCTCAGGGTCAGGTTCAGGGACTGGCAGAGTGGTCAGGCAGGCTCAGGGTCAGGGACAGGCAGAGTCGTCAGGCAGGCTCAGGGTCAGGGTCAGGGACCGGCAGAGTGGTCAGGCAGGCTCAGGGTCAGGGACCGGCAGAGTGGTCAGGCAGGGTCAGGGACAGGCAGAGTGGTCAGGCAGAGTGGTCAGGCAGCCTCAGGGTCAGGGACAGGCAGAGTGGTCAGGCAGGCTCAGGGACAGGCAGAGTGGTCAGGCAGAGTGGTCAGGCAGGCTCAGGGACAGGCAGAGTGGTCAGGCAGGCTCAGGGTCAGGGACAGGCAGAGTGGTCAGGCAGGCTCAGGGTCAGGGACAGGCAGAGTGGTCAGGCTGGGTCAGGGACAGGCAGAGTGGTCAGGCAGAGTGGTCAGGCAGCCTCAGGGTCAGGGACCGGCAGAGTGATCAGGCAGAGTGGTCAGGCAGCCTCAGGGTCAGGGACAGGCAGAGTGGTCAGGCAGGCTCAGGGTCAGGGACAGGCAGAGTGGTCAGGCTGGGTCAGGGACAGGCAGAGTGGTCAGGCAGAGTGGTCAGGCAGCCTCAGGGATAGGCAGAGTGGTCAGGCAGGCTCAGGGTCAGGGACCGGCAGAGTGGTCAGGCAGAGTGGTCAGGCAGGGTCAGGGACCGGCAGAGGGGTCAGGCAGGCTCAGGGTCAGGGACTGGCAGAGTGGTCAGGCAGGCTCAGGGTCAGGATCAGGGACCGGCAGAGTGGTCAGGCAGGCTCAGGGTCAGGGACTGGCAGAGTGGTCAGGCAGGCTCAGGGTCAGGGTCAGGGACCGGCAGAGTGGTCAGGCAGGGTCAGGGTCAGGGACCGGCAGAGTGGTCGGGCAGGCTCAGGGTCAGGGACCGGCAGAGTGGTCAGGCAGGGTCAGGGTCAGGGACCGGCAGAGTGGTCAGGCAGGCTCAGGGTCAGGGACTGGCAGAGTGGTCAGGCAGGCTCAGGGTCAGGATCAGGGACCGGCAGAGTGGTCAGGCAGGCTCAGGGTCAGGGACTGGCAGAGTGGTCAGGCAGGCTCAGGGTCAGGGTCAGGGACCGGCAGAGTGGTCAGGCAGGGTCAGGGTCAGGGACCGGCAGAGTGGTCGGGCAGGCTCAGGGTCAGGGACCGGCAGAGTGGTCAGGCAGGGTCAGGGTCAGGGACCGGCAGAGTGGTCAGGCAGGCTCAGGGTCAGGGTCAGGGACCGGCAGAGTGGTCAGGCAGGCTCAGGGTCAGGGTCAGGGACAGGCAGAGTCGTCAGGCAGGCTCAGGGTCAGGGTCAGGGACCGGCAGAGTAGTCAGGCAGGCTCAGGGACAGGCAGAGTGGTCAGGCAGAGTGGTCAGGCAGGTTCAGGGTCAGGGTCAGGAACAGGGACCGGCAGAGTGGTCAGGCAGGCTCAGGGTCAGGGTCAGGGACCGGCAGAGTGGTCAGGCAGGCTCAGGGTCAGGGTCAGGGACAGGCAGAGTCGTCAGGCAGGCTCAGGGTCAGGGTCAGGGACCGGCAGAATGGTCAGGCAGCCTCAGGGTCAGGGACAGGCAGAGTGGTCAGGCAGAGTGGTCAGGCAGGCTCAGGGACCGGCAGAGTGGTCAGGCAGGGTCAGGGACAGGCAGAGTGGTCAGGCAGGCTCAGGGTCAGGGACAGGCAGAGTGGTCAGGCAGGCTCAGGGTCAGGGACAGGCAGAGTGGTCAGGCAGGCTCAGGGTCAGGGACAGGCAGAGTGGTCAGGCAGAGTGGTCAGGCAGCCTCAGGGATAGGCAGAGTGGTCAGGCAGGCTCAGGGTCAGGGACAGGCAGAGTGGTCAGGCAGGCTCAGGGTCAGGGACAGGCAGAGTGGTCAGGCAGAGTGGTCAGGCAGGGTCAGGGACCGGCAGAGGGGTCAGGCAGGCTCAGGGTCAGGGACCGGCAGAGTGGTCAGGCAGGCGGGTACAGGGACCGGCAGAGGGGTCAGGCAGGCTCAGGGTCAGGGACCAGCAGAGTGGTCAGGCAGAGTGGTCAGGCAGGTGGGTACACGGTAAGGCAGAGTGGTCAGGCAGGCGGGTACAGGGTCAGGAAGAGTGGTCAGGCAGGCGGGTACAGGGACAGGCAGAGTGGTCAGGCAGGCGGGTACAGGGACAGGCAGAGTGGTCAGGCAGGCGGGTACAGGGTCAGGCAGAGTGGTCAGGCAGGCGGGTACAGGGACAGGCAGAGTGGTCAGGCAGAGTGGTCAGGCAGGCGGGTACAGGGTCAGGCAGAGTGGTCAGGCAGGCGGGTACAGGGTCAGGCAGAGTGGTCAGGCAGGCAGGTACAGGGACAGGCAGAGTGGTCAGTCAGTCGGGTACAGGGTCAGACAGAGTGGTCAGGCAGGCTGGTACAGGGTCTGGCAGAGTGGTCAGCCAGTCGGGTATAGGGACAGGCAGGCGGGTACCTGGTCAGGCAGAGTGGTCAGGCAGGCGGGTACAGGGTCAGGCAGAGTGGTCAGGCAGGCGGGTACAGGGTCAGGCAGAGTGGTCAGGCAGGCAGTTACAGGGTCAGTTAGAGTGGTCAGCAGGCGGGTACAGGGTCAGTTAGAGTGGTCAGGCGGGTACAGGGTCAGGGAGCGGCAGAGTGCTCAGGCAGAGTGGTCAGGCAGGCTCAGGGTCAGGCAGAGTGGTCAGGCAGGCTCAGGGTCAGGGACCGACAGAGTGGTCAGGCAGGCTGGTACAGGGTCTGGCAGAGTGGTCAGCCAGTCGGGTATAGGGACAGGCAGGCGGGTACCTGGTCAGGCAGAGTGGTCAGGCAGGCGGGTACAGGGTCAGGCAGGCGGGTACAGGGTCAGGCAGAGTGTTTAGGCAGGCGGTTACAGGGACAGGCAGAGTGGTCAGGCAGGCGGGTACAGGGTCAGGCAGAGTGGTCAGGCAGGTGGGTACAGGGTCAGGAAGAGTGGTCAGGCAGGGTCAGGGTCAGGAAGAGTGGTCAGGCAGGTGGGTACAGGGTCAGGCAGAGTGGTCAGGCAGGCGGGTACAGGGTCAGGCAGAGTGGTCAGGCAGGCGGGTACAGGGTCAGGCAGGCGGGTACAGGGTCAGTTAGAGTGGTCAGCAGGCGGGTACAGGGTCAGGCAGGCGGGTACAGGGTCAGTTAGAGTGGTCAGGCAGGCGGTTACAGCGTCAGGCAGAGTGGTCAGGCAGGCGGGTACAGGGTCAGTTAGAGTGGTCAGGCAGGCGGTTACAGGGTCTGGCAGAGTGGTCAGGCAGCGGTTACAGGGTCAGTTAGTGGTCAGGCGGGTACAGGGTCAGGGACCGGCAGAGTGGTCAGGCAGAGTGGTCAGGCAGGCTCAGGGTCAGGCAGAGTGGTCAGGCAGGCTCAGGGTCAGGCAGAGTGGTCAGGCAGGCTCAGGGTCAGGGACCGGCAGAGTGGTCAGGCAGGGTCAGGGACCGGCAGAGTGGCCAGGCAGGCTCAGGGTCAGGGACCGGCAGAGTGGTCAGGCAGGCTCAGGGTCAGCCAGAGTGGTCAGGCAGGCTCAGGGTCAGCCAGAGTGGTCAGGCAGGCTCAGGGTCAGCCAGAGTCGTCAGGCAGGCTCAGGGACAGGCAGAGTGGTCAGGCAGGCTCAGGGTCAGGGACCGGCAGAGTGGTCAGGCAGGCTCAGGGTCAGCCAGAGTGGTCAGGCAGGCTCAGGGTCAGGGACCGGCAGAGTGGTCAGGCAGAGTGGTCAGGCAGGCTCAGGGACAGGCAGAGTGGTCAGGCAGGCTCAGGGTCAGGGACCGGCAGAGTGGTCAGGCAGAGTGGTCAGGCAGAGTGGTCAGGCAGGCTCAGGGACAGGCAGAGTGGTCAGGCAGGCTCAGGGACAAGCAGAGTGGTCAGGCAGGTGGGTACAGGGTCAGGGTCAGTTAGAGTGGTCAGGCAGAGTGGTCAGGCAGAGTGGTCAGGCAGAGTGGTCAGGCAGGCAGGTACAGGGTCAGGCAGAGTGGTCAGGCAGGCGGGTACAGGGACAGGCAGAGTGGTCAGGCAGGCGGGTACAGGGTCAGGGTCAGTTAGAGTGGTCAGGCGGGTACAGGGTCAGGACAGGCAAGGGTTAAAAACCATGAGAATGAGAAAAAAGAGAGGATGGGGAAAAGACAGGAGCTGGTAAGCTTGACAAACAAAACAAACTGGCATCTGCTGGTTGGAGGGCTGGAGGGGATGATGTTAGAGAGAACCCACATTCCCCTCTCATCCCATCCTGAATCTGGAAAGTTATCTCCGTCTGTGTCATAAATGGCCATAAAGTCAACACTGGTGTTTTCCATCACTCAGAATTGATTCCAAATGGCCTCTTTCTCGAGGAAGGCTCCAGCCTCACCTGCTGTATCACTTTGGGGACGTGGTAATGGTTTTAACACTTTATCTCAGGTTGTAGCGCCAGCGTAGAGGTCATAAACACAGTCTTTAAAGGATAAGTGGAACATAGAGGTCATAAACACAGTCTTTAAAGGATAAGTGGAACGTAGAGGTCATAAACACAGTCTTTAAAGGATAAGTGGAACGTAGAGGTCATAAACACAGTCTTTAAAGGATAAGTGGAACGTAGAGGTCATAAACACAGTCTTTAAAGGATAAGTGGAACGTAGAGGTCATAAACACAGTCTTTAAAGGATAAGTGGAACGTAGAGGTCATAAACACAGTCTTTAAAGGATAAGTGGAACGTAGAGGTCATAAACACAGTCTTTAAAAGATAAGTGGAACGTAGAGGTCATAAACACAGTCTTTAAAGGATAAGTGGAACGTAGAGGTCATAAACACAGTCTTTAAAGGATAAGTGGAACGTAGAGGTCATAAACACAGTCTTTAAAGGATAAGTGGAACGTAGAGGTCATAAACACAGTCTTTAAAGGATAAGTGGAACGTAGAGGTCATAAACACAGTCTTTAAAGGATAAGTGGAACGTAGAGGTCATAAACACAGTCTTTAAAGGATAAGTAGAACGTAGAGGTCATAAACACAGTCTTTAAAGGATAAGTGGAACGTAGAGGTCATAAACACAGTCTTTAAAGGATAAGTAGAACGTAGAGGTCATAAACACAGTCTTTAAAGGATAAGTAGAACGTAGAGGTCATAAACACAGTCTTTAAAGGATAAGTGGAACGTAGAGGTCATAAACACAGTCTTTAAAGGATAAGTGGAACGTAGAGGTCATAAACACAGTCTTTAAAGGATAAGTGGAACGTAGAGGTCATAAACACAGTCTTTAAAGGATAAGTGGAACGTAGAGGTCATAAACACAGTCTTTAAAGGATAAGTGGAACGTAGAGGTCATAAACACAGTCTTTAAAGGCTAAGTGGAACGTAGAGGTCATAAACACAGTCTTTAAAGGATAAGTGGAACGTAGAGGTCATAAACACAGTCTTTAAAGGCTAAGTGGAACGTAGAGGTCATAAACACAGTCTTTAAAGGATAAGTAGAACGTAGAGGTCATAAACACAGTCTTTAAAGGATAAGTGGAACGTAGAGGTCAGAAACACAGTCTTTAAAGGATAAGTGGAACGTAGAGGTCATAAACACAGTCTTTAAAGGATAAGTGGAACGTAGAGGTCATAAACACAGTATTTAAAGGATAAGTAGAACGTAGAGGTCATAAACACAGTCTTTAAAGGATAAGTGGAACGTAGAGGTCATAAACACAGTCTTTAAAGGATAAGTGGAACGTAGAGGTCATAAACACAGTCTTTAAAGGATAAGTGGAACGTAGAGGTCAGAAACACAGTCTTTAAAGGATAAGTGGAACGTAGAGGTCATAAACACAGTCTTTAAAGGATAAGTAGAACGTAGAGGTCATAAACACAGTCTTTAAAGGATAAGTGGAACGTAGAGGTCAGAAACACAGTCTTTAAAGGATAAGTGGAACGTAGAGGTCATAAACACAGTCTTTAAAGGATAAGTGGAACGTAGAGGTCATAAACACAGTCTTTAAAGGATAAGTGGAACGTAGAGGTCATAAACACAGTCTTTAAAGGATAAGTGGAACGTAGAGGTCATAAACACAGTCTTTAAAGGATAAGTAGAACGTAGAGGTCATAAACACAGTCTTTAAAGGATAAGTAGAACGTAGAGGTCATAAACACAGTCTTTAAAGGATAAGTGGAACGTAGAGGTCAGAAACACAGTCTTTAAAGGATAAGTGGAACGTAGAGGTCATAAACACAGTCTTTAAAGGATAAGTAGAACGTAGAGGTCATAAACACAGTCTTTAAAGGATAAGTGGAACGTAGAGGTCATAAACACAGTCTTTAAAGGATAAGTGGAACGTAGAGGTCATAAACACAGTCTTTAAAGGATAAGTGGAACGTAGAGGTCATAAACACAGTCTTTAAAGGATAAGTAGAACGTAGAGGTCATAAACACAGTCTTTAAAGGCTAAGTGGAACGTAGAGGTCAGAAACACAGTCTTTAAAGGATAAGTAGAACGTAGAGGTCATAAACACAGTCTTTAAAGGCTAAGTGGAACGTAGAGGTCATAAACACAGTCTTTAAAGGATAAGTGGAACGTAGAGGTCATAAACACAGTCTTTAAAGGATAAGTGGAACGTAGAGGTCAGAAACACAGTCTTTAAAGGATAAGTGGAACGTAGAGGTCATAAACACAGTCTTTAAAGGATAAGTGGAACGTAGAGGTCAGAAACACAGTCTTTAAAGGATAAGTGGAACGTAGAGGTCATAAACACAGTCTTTAAAAGGATAAGTAGAACGTAGAGGTCATAAACACAGTCTTTAAAGGATAAGTAGAACGTAGAGGTCATAAACACAGTCTTTAAAGGATAAGTGGAACGTAGAGGTCATAAACACAGTCTTTAAAGGATAAGTGGAACGTAGAGGTCATAAACACAGTCTTTAAAGGATAAGTGGAACGTAGAGGTCATAAACACAGTCTTTAAAGGATAAGTGGAACGTAGAGGTCATAAACACAGTCTTTAAAGGATAAGTGGAACTTTAAAGGATAAGTAGAGGTCATAAACACAGTCTTTAAAGGATAAGTGGAACGTAGAGGTCATAAACACAGTCTTTAAAGGCTAAGTGGAACGTAGAGGTCATAAACACAGTCTTTAAAGGATAAGTGGAACGTAGAGGTCATAAACACAGTCTTTAAAGGATAAGTGGAACGTAGAGGTCATAAACACAGTCTTTAAAGGATAAGTAGAACGTAGAGGTCATAAACACAGTCTTTAAAGGATAAGTGGAACGTAGAGGTCATAAAACACAGTCTTTAAAGGATAAGTGGAACGTAGAGGTCATAAACACAGTCTTTAAAGGATAAGTGGGAGAGGTCATAAACACAGTCTTTAAAGGATAAGTGGAACAGAGGTCAGAAACACAGTCTTTAAAGGATAAGTAGAACGTAGAGGTCATAAACACAGTCTTTAAAGGATAAGTGGAACGTAGAGGTCATAAACACAGTCTTTAAAGGATAAGTGGAACGTAGAGGTCATAAACACAGTCTTTAAAGGATAAGTGGAACGTAGAGGTCATAATCACAGTCTTTAAAGGATAAGTGGAACGTAGAGGTCATAAACACAGTCTTTAAAGGATAAGTAGAACGTAGAGGTCATAAACACAGTCTTTAAAGGATAAGTAGAATGTAGAGGTCATAAACACAGTCTTTAAAGGCTAAGTGGAACGTAGAGGTCATAAACACAGAGGTTTAAACACAGTCTTTAAAGGATAAGTGGAACGTAGAGGTCATAAACACAGTCTTTAAAGGATAAGTAGAACGTAGAGGTCATAAACACTGTCTTTAAAGGATAAGTGGAACGTAGAGGTCATAAACACAGTCTTTAAAGGATAAGTGGAACGTAGAGGTCATAAACACAGTCTTTAAAGGATAAGTGGAACGTAGAGGTCATAAACACAGTCTTTAAAGGATAAGTGCAACGTAGAGGTCATAATCACAGTCTTTAAAGGATAAGTGGAACGTAGAGGTCATAAACACAGTCTTTAAAGGATAAGTAGAACGTAGAGGTCATAAACACAGTCTTTAAAGGATAAGTAGAACGTAGAGGTCATAAACACAGTCTTTAAAGGCTAAGTGGAACGTAGAGGTCATAAACACAGTCTTTAAAGGATAAGTAGAACGTAGAGGTCATAAACACAGTCTTTAAAGGATAAGTGGAACGTAGAGGTCATAAACACAGTCTTTAAAGGATAAGTGGAACGTAGAGGTCATAAACACAGTCTTTAAAGGATAAGTGGAACGTAGAGGTCATAAACACAGTCTTTAAAGGATAAGTAGAACGTAGAGGTCATAAACACAGTCTTTAAAGGATAAGTGGAACGTAGAGGTCATAAACACAGTCTTTAAAGGATAAGTGGAACGTAGAGGTCATAAACACAGTCTTTAAAGGATAAGTAGAACGTAGAGGTCATAAACACAGTCTTTAAAGGATAAGTGGAACGTAGAGGTCATAAACACAGTCTTTAAAGGATAAGTGGAACGTAGAGGTCATAAACACAGTCTTTAAAGGATAAGTGGAACGTAGAGGTCATAAACACAGTCTTTAAAGGATAAGTAGAACGTAGAGGTCATAAACACAGTCTTTAAAGGATAAGTGGAATGTAGAGGTCATAAACACAGTCTTTAAAGGCTAAGTGGAACGTAGAGGTCATAAACACAGTCTTTAAAGGCTAAGTGGAACGTAGAGGTCATTAAACACAGTCTTTAAAGGCTAAGTTGAACGTAGAGGTCATAAACACAGTCTTTAAAGGATAAGTGGAATGTAGAGGTCATTAAACACAGTCTTTAAAGGCTAAGTGGAACGTAGAGGTCATAAACACAGTCTTTAAAGGCTAAGTGGAACGTAGAGGTCATAAACACAGTCTTTAAAGGATAAGTGGAACGTAGAGGTCATAAACACAGTCTTTAAAGGATAAGTAGAACGTAGAGGTCATAAACACAGTCTTTAAAGGATAAGTGGAACGTAGAGGTCATAAACACAGTCTTTAAAGGCTAAGTGGAACGTAGAGGTCATAAACACAGTCTTTAAAGGCTAAGTGGAACGTAGAGGTCATAAACACAGTCTTTAAAGGATAAGTGGAACGTAGAGGTCATAAACACAGTCTTTAAAGGATAAGTAGAACGTAGAGGTCATAAACACAGTCTTTAAAGGATAAGTGGAACGTAGAGGTCATAAACACAGTCTTTAAAGGATAAGTGGAACGTAGAGGTCATAAACACAGTCTTTAAAGGATAAGTAGAACGTAGAGGTCATAAACACAGTCTTTAAAGGATAAGTAGAACGTAGAGGTCATAAACACAGTCTTTAAAGGATAAGTAGAACATAGAGGTCATAAACACAGTCTTTAAAGGCTAAGTGGGGTGAACCAGGAATATTTATAAGACCTCTTATCAGGAAGTTATGTGGACAACAATTACACCAGATTATAATTACACAACAGACATGATTGAAAGTTCAAACATGTACTGATCCCAATGCATATACGTACTCCAATAGGACCGGTGTATTTACGTGTACTGTAATGTAATGTAATGCAGTAACTAATGCATATACGTACTCCATTAGGACCGGTGTATTTACGTGTACTGTACTGTAATGTAATGCAGTAACTAATGCATATACGTACTCCATTAGTACCAGTGTATTTACGTGTACTGTAATGTAATGTAGTAACTAATGCATATACGTACTCCATTAGGACCGGTGTATTTACGTGTACTGTAATGTAATGTAGTAACTAATGCATATACGTACTCCATTAGGACCTGTGTATTTACATGTACTGTAATGTAATGTAGTAACTAATGCCTATACGTACTCCATTGGGACCTGTGTATTTACATGTACTGTAATGTAATGTAGTAACTAATGCATATACGTACTGCATAAGGACCGGTGTATTTATGTGTACTGTACTGTAATGTAATGCAGTAACTATTGCATATACGTACTCCATTAGTACCAGTGTATTATGTGTACTGTACTGTAATGTAATGCAGTAACTAATGCATATACGTACTCCATTAGGACCTGTGTATTTACATGTACTGTAATGTAATGTAGTAACTAATGCCTATACGTACTCCATTGGGACCTGTGTATTTACATGTACTGTAATGTAATGTAGTAACTAATGCATATACGTACTCCATTAGGACCTGTGTATTTACATGTACTGTAATGTAATGCAGTAACTAATGCTGACACCTTTTCGGTGGTCCGTTTCCTTGTTCCATCCCCTTAATTGAAGGTTCTTTAAATGAAGCCCTGTGTGGATTGTGGGGAAGGACAAAAGCGAGAGAATCACATACAGGAGGAGAGATGGGGGGGTGGAGGAGTGAGGGAGACATCTGGGGAGATTATTGAGGCGTAGAAATGTAGAGGAGAAAAATTTAAATATATGAAATCAGAAAGAAAGAGAGAGAGAGGAGAAAGAGGTGTGGCAAAGTGAAATATTAAGAAAGAGCATCGTCCCCCCCCCTGGCCACACACAGGTTGAATCAACGTTGTTTCCACGTACTTTGAATTGACGTCTGTGCCCATTACAGTCCTCTTTATAGTAATCCTGGGTGGAGAGAGAGAGAAAGAGTAGAGAAAGAAGAATAGAGAGAGAGAGGAAACAGCACCACTACCAGAACATCCTTGATGTCCGTTAATGTTTGTAATAGTCTGAGATGTTTTTATTGACCGTTAGGCCCCAGAGGACCACAGGGGAGGAGAGGGGAAAGCTTTCATTAACCCCTTCGTTCTGGGTCGTTGCGCCCACGTTCATGAGAGTTAAGATCAGAAACACATGTCGCACTTGGCTCCCTCTAAACATAGACCCCAACTTGGTTCCCCTACAGATGAGCTACAATGCCTGTCGTCGTCCCCCCTTTCTCCCACAAAGACCGGGAGTCAGAGAGAGGACGTTAAAAGAGGACTCAGCGACAGAGGCTCAACCCACAAGAGGAGTTACAGTGATGGGTCTAGATTTCTACATAAGATCAGAGTTTACTGCGTTCTATTTCTGACTGATCTGAAAGTTAAATATGTGTTCTGGCTCTGCCAAGTCTCTGCCTACAATCCAATACAAACAGTCCTACTGACTGAGATACACATTTACAGACACACACGATTTAACGAGCGCAATTTTCCATTCATAATTTATACGTCCCACAGGTTGAAAAAAAAAGACCTCTTTAGTCACTTTCAACAGATTCTCTCTTTACAGAGAAACATGTTTTGTTCAAGATCATCGTATTGCTTTGTGTAAAAATCACTGACTGGATCCAGGGGGTTCTGCTGTGTGATCTTCCTCTCTCCCACGTTAAACAATCTCAAGGTCATACCAGACAGATCCTCATACATGTCCATGTGCTAACCTATCTTTAGTAATGCTAAAACTGTACGTCACCCAACAACCATATGCGTTGAGACCTCACCTGTTACCGTAGTGACCTGTGTCGCTGTGACAACCTTTCAATCAAAGGGAGAAACAAACAGAAGTAAGCACATACTTTTACTGCTCTCACTCTCTCTCTATCTCTGTTCTCTCTCTCTGCTCTCTCTATCTCTGTTCTCTCTCTCTGCTCTCTCTATCTCTGTTCTCTCTCTCTGCTCTCTCTCTCTCTCTGTTCTCTCTCTCTGCTCTCTCTCTCTCTGTTCTCTCTCTGTTCTCTCTCTCTGCTCTCTCTCTCTCTCTCTGTTCTCTCTCTCTCTGTTCTCTCTCTCTGCTCTCTCTCTCTGTTCTCTCTCTCTCTGCTCTCTCTCTCTGCTCTCTCTATCTCTGTTCTCTCTCTCTGCTCTCTCTCTCTCTCTCTGTTCTCTCTCTCTGCTCTCTCTCTCTCTGTTCTCTCTCTCTCTCTCTGCTCTCTCTCTGTCTGTTCTCTCTCTCTGCTCTCTCTCTCTGTTCTCTCTCTCTGCTCTCTCTCTCTGTTCTCTCTCTCTGCTCTCACTCTCTCTATCTCTGTTCTCTCTCTCTGCTCTCTCTCTCTCTGTTCTCTCTCTCTGCTCTCTCTCTCTGTTCTCTCTCTCTGCTCTCTCTGTTCTCTCTCTCTCTGTTCTCTCTCTCTGCTCTCTCTCTCTGTTCTCTCTCTCTGTTCTCTCTCTCTGCTCTCTCTCTCTCTGTTCTCTCTCTCTGCTCTCTCTCTCTCTCTGTTCTCTCTCTCTCTCTCTCTGCTCTCTCTCTGTCTGTTCTCTCTCTCTGCTCTCTCTCTCTCTGTTCTCTCTCTCTGCTCTCTCTCTCTCTGTTCTCTCTCTCTCTTCTCTCTCTCTCTCTGTCTCTCTCTCTCTCTCTCTCTCTCTGTTCTCTCTCTCTGCTCTCTCTCTCTGTTCTCTCTCTGCTCTCTCTCTCTGTTCTCTCTCTGCTCTCTCTATCTCTGTTCCCTCTCTCTCTCTCTGCTCTCTCTCTCTCTCTGTTCTCTCTCTCTGCTCTCTCTCTCTCTGTTCTCTCTCTCTCTGTTCTCTCTCTCTCTGCTCTCTGTATCTCTGCTCTCTCTCTCTGCTCTCTCGTTCTCTCTCTCTCCCTCCCTCCCTCTCTCTCCCTCTCCCTCTCTCCTCTCTCTCTCTCTCTCTCTCTCTCTCTCTCTCTCTCTCTCTCTCTCTCTCTCTCTCTCTCTCTCTCTCTGTTCTCTCTCTCTCTCTCTCTCTCTCTCTCTCTCTCTCTCTCTCTCTCTCTCTCTCTCTCTCTCTCTCTCTCTCTCTCTCTCTCTCTCTCTCTCTCTCTCTCTGCTCTCTGCTCTCTCTATCTCTGCTCTCTCTCTCTCTGCTTCCTCTCTCTTCTCTCTATCTCTGCTCTCTCTATCTCTGCTCTCTCTCTCTCTCTGCTTTCTCTCTCTGCTTTCTCTCTCTCTGCTCTCTCTCTCTGCTCTTTCTCTAAATATGGGTTGTATTTACAATGGTGTTTGTTGTTCACTGGTTGACCTTTTCTTGTGGCAACAGGTCACACATCTTGCTGCTGTGATGGCACACTGTGGAATTTCACCCAGTAGATATGGGAGTTTATCAAAATTGGATTTGTTTTCGAAATCGTTGTGGGTCTGTGTAATCTGAGGGAAATATGTGTCTCTAATATGGTCATACCAGGAGGATAGGAAGTGCAGCTCAGTTTCCACCTCATTTTGTGGGAAGTGTGCACATAGCCTGTCTTCTCTTGCGAGCCAGGTCTGCCTACGGCGGCCTTTTTCATTAGCAAGGCTAAGCTCACTTAGTCTGTACATAGTCAAAGTATTCCTTAATTTTGTGTCAGTCACTCTCTCAGCTCTCTACCCCCCTCTCTCTCTGTGTTCGCTCTCTGTCTCTCTCTCTCTCTCTCTCTCTCTCTCTGCTCTCTCTCTCTCTGCCCTCTCTCTCTCTGCCCTCTCTCTGCTCTTGCTCTCTCTGCTCTTGCTCTCTCTCTCTGTTCTCTCTCTCTGTTCTTGCTCTCTCTCTATTTTCTCTCTCTGCTCTTGCTCTCTCTCTCTCTCTCTGCTCTTGCTCTCTCTCTGTTCTCTCTCTCTCTCTATTCCCTCTCTGCTCTTGCTCTCTCTCTCTGCTCTTGCTCTCTCTGCTCTTGCTCTCTCTCTCTGCTCTTGCTCTCTCTCTCTGCTCTTGCTCTCTCTCTGTTATCTTTCTCTATTCTCTCTCTGCTCTTGCTCTCTCTCTCTGCTCTTGCTCTCTCTGCTCTTGCTCTCTCTTGCTCTCTCTCTCTTGTTCGCTCTCTGTTCTCTCTCTCTGCTCTCGCTCTCTGCTCTCGCTCTCTCTGTACTCTTCTATAGCTGCATGACCTTATCATGTTCATCTCAGTGAAGTCACACAGCAGCCCTCTTTAGAGAGGAAGGAAGGAAGGCAGGAAGTGTGGTAGAGGGGGAGATAGAGAGTCGAAGGTAGGAAGGGTGGTAGAGGGGGAGAGAGAGAGAGGAAGGAGGATGGCAGGAAGTGTGGTTACGGGTTAGGAGAGAGAGAAATGTTGGATATAGATAGAAAGACGGAGATTAAAAAGAGTGACTAATCTGCATTTTTCTTGATTGTAAAAATGTCTTATAGCTGATCAGAAAGTGACTCACAAATTCCAGGCGGCAGTAAAAGAGAGGGATAAAGAATAAAGAAGGGTTGGTTCCATGGGGTTGATTGGTTCCATCTGATTGGTTCCATGGGGTTGATTTGTTCCATATGATTGGTTCCATGGGGTTGATTAGTGCACTACTTTATTCTGATTGGTTCCAGGGGGTTGGTCAGTGCACTACTTTATTCTGATTGGTTCCAGGGGGTTGGTCAGTGCACTACTTTATTCTGATTGGTTCCAGGGGGTTGGTCAGTGCACTACTTTCTTCTGATTGCTTCCAGGGGGTTGATAAGTGCACTACTTTATTCTGATTGGTTCCAGGGGGTTGATCAGTGCACTACTTTATTCTGATTGGTTCCAGGGGGTTGATCAGTGCACTACTTTATTCTGATTGGTTCCAGGGGGTTGATCAGTGCACTACTTTATTCTGATTGGTTCCAGGGGGTTGTTCAGTGCACTACTTTATTCTGATTGGTTCCAGGGGGTTGATAAGTGCACTACTTTATTCTGATTGGTTCCAGGGGGTTGATCAGTGCACTACTTTATTCTGATTGGTTCCAGGGGGTTGATCAGTGCACTACTTTATTCTGATTGGTTCCAGGGGGTTGATCAGTGCACTACTTTATTCTGATTGGTTCCAGGGGGTTGATCAGTGCACTACTTTATTCTGATTGGTTCCAGGGGGTTGATCAGTGCACTACTTCATTCTGATTGGTTCCAGGGGGTTGATCAGTGCACTACTTTATTCTGATTGCTTCCAGGGGGTTGATCAGTGCACTACTTTATTCTGATTGCTTCCAGGGGGTTGATCAGTGCACTACTTTATTCTGTCCTACAGCTTTACTGAGAGTTGAGTTTTACTCAGTGTGCCCTGTAACAGCACAGGGTGGAGTTTTACTCAGTCATATCAAATCAAAGTTTATTTGTCACGTGTGCCGAATACAACAGGTAGACCTTACAGTGAAATGCTTACTTACAGTCTCTGACCAATGGTGCAGAAAAAAATGTGTGTGTGTGTGTGTGTGTGTGTGTGTGTGTGTGTGTGTGTGTGTGTGTGTGTGTGTGTGTGTGTGTGTGTGTGTGTGTGTGTGTGTAGGTAAGTAAAGAAATAAATAAAACAACAGTAAAAAGACATTTGAAAAAAGACTAGCAAGTCTCTATACAGACACATGTTAGTCAGGTTTATTGAGGTAGTATGTACATGTAGGTATCATTAAAGTGACTATGCATATATGATGAACAGAGAGTAGCAGAAGTGTAAAAAGAGGGGTTGGCGGGTGGTGGGACACAATGCAGATAGCCTGGTTAGACAATGTGTGGGAGCATTGGTTGGTTGGGCCAATTTAGGTAGTATGTACATTAATGTATATTTAAAGTGACTATGCATATATGATGAGCAGAGAGTAGAAGAAGCGTAAAAAGAGGGGTTGAGGGGGCCACACAATGCAAATAGGCCGGGTAACCATTTGGTTACCTGTTAAGGAGTCATATGGCTCGGGGGTAAAAACTGTTGAGAAGCCTTTTTGTCCTAGACTTGGCACTCCGATACCGCTTGCCAAGCGGTAGTAGAGAGAAAAGTTTATGACTGGGGTGGCTGGGGTCTTTGACAATTTTTAGGGCCTTTCTCTGACACCGCCTGGTGTAGAGGTCCTGGATGGCAGAGGGGCTTAGCCACCGTGATGTACTGGGCCGTATGCACTACCCTCTGAAATACCTTGCGGTCGGAGGCCGAGCAATTGCTGTACCAGGCAGTGATGCAACCGGTCAGGATTCTCTCGATGTTGCAGCTGTAGAACCTTTTGAGGATGTCAGGACCCATGACAAATCTGTTTAGTTTCCTGAGGGGGAATAGGCTTTGTTGTGCCCTCTTCATGACTGTCTTGGTGTGTTTGGACCATGTTAGTTTGTTGTTGATGTGTCCTCTTCATGACTGTCTTGGTGTGTTTGGACCATGTTAGTTTGTTGGTGATGTGTCCTCTTCATGACTGTCTTGGTGTGTTTGGACCATTCTAGTTTGTTGTTGATGTGGACGCCAAGGAACTTGAAGCTCTCAACCTGCTCCACTACAGCCCCGTTGATGAGAATGTGGGCGTGCTCGGTCCTCCTTTTCCTGTAGTCCACAATCATCTCCTTAGTCTTGGTTACATTGAGGGATAGGTTGTTATTCTGGCACCAACCGGCCAGGTCTCTGACCTCCTCCCTACAGGCTGTCTCGTCCTTGTCGGTGATCAGGCCTACCACTGTTGTGTCGTCAGCAAACTTAATGATGGTGTTGGAATCTTGCCTGGCCATGCAGTCGTGGATGTGCCCCTGTAAACACAGAGAGTTGAGTTGTACTCTATGTGCCCTATAACAGCAGAGAGTTGAGTTTTACTCTGTGAGCCCTATAACAGGGGAGAGTTGAGTTTTACTCTGTGTGCCCTATAACAGCAGAGAGTTGAGTTTTACTCTGTGTGCCCTATAACAGGGGAGAGTTGAGTTTTACTCTGTGTGCCCTATAACAGCAGAGAGTTCAGTTTTACTCTGTGTGCCCTATAACAGCAGAGGGTTGAGTTTTACTCTGTGTGCCCTATAACAGCAGAGGGTTGAGTTTTACTCTGTGTGCCCTATAACAGCATAGAGTTGAGTTTTACTCTGTGTGCCCTATAACAGCAGAGGGTTGAGTTTTACTCTGTGTGCCCTATAACAGCAGAGAGTTGAGTTTTACTCTGTGTGCCCTATAACAGCAGAGGGTTGAGTTTTACTCTGTGTGCCCTATAACAGCAGAGGGATGAGTTTTACTCTGTGTGCCCTATAACAGCAGAGAGTTCAGTTTTACTCTGTGTGCCCTATAACAGCAGAGAGATGAGTTTTAGTCAGTGTGCCCTATAACAGCAGAGGTTTGAGTTTTACTCTGTGTGCCCTATAACAGCAGAGAGATGAGTTTTAGTCAGTGTGCCCTATAACAGGGGAGAGTTGAGTTTTACTCTGTGTGCCCTATAACAGCAGATAATTGAGTTTTACTCTGTGTGCCCTATAACAGCAGAGAGTTGAGATTTACTCAGTGTGCCCTATAACAGCAGAGAGTTGAGATTTACTCAGTGTGCCCTATAACAGCATAGAGTTGAGTTTTACTCCGTGTGCCCTATAACAGCAGAGAGATTAGTTTTAGTCACTGTGCCCTATAACAGCAGAGAGTTCAGTTTTACTCTGTGTGCCCTATAACAGCAGAGGGATGAGTTTTAGTCAGTGTGCCCTATAACAGGGGAGAGTTGAGTTTTACTCTGTGTGCCCTATAACAGCAGATAATTGAGTTTTACTCTGTGTGCCCTATAACAGCAGAGAGTTGAGATTTACTCAGTGTGCCCTATAACAGCAGAGAGTTGAGATTTACTCAGTGTGCCCTATAACAGCATAGAGTTGAGTTTTACTCCGTGTGCCCTATAACAGCAGAGAGATTCGTTTTAGTCACTGTGCCCTATAACAGCAGAGAGTTCAGTTTTACTCTGTGTGCCCTATAACAGCAGAGGGATGAGTTTTACTCAGTGTGCCCTATAACAGCAGAGAGTTCAGTTTTACTCTGTGTGCCCTATAACAGCAGAGAGATGAGTTTTAGTCAGTGTGCCCTATAACAGCAGAGGGTTGAGTTTTACTCTGTGTGCCCTATAACAGCAGAGAGATGAGTTTTAGTCAGTGTGCCCTATAACAGCAGAGAATTGAGTTTTACTCTGTGTGCCCTATAACAGCAGAGAGATGAGTTTTAGTCAGTGTGCCCTATAACAGGGGAGAGTTGAGTTTTACTCTGTGTGCCCTATAACAGCAGATAATTGAGTTTTACTCTGTGTGCCCTATAACAGCAGAGAGTTGAGATTTACTCAGTGTGCCCTATAACAGCAGAGAGTTGAGATTTACTCAGTGTGCCCTATAACAGCATAGAGTTGAGTTTTACTCCGTGTGCCCTATAACAGCAGAGAGATTCGTTTTAGTCACTGTGCCCTATAACAGCAGAGAGTTCAGTTTTACTCTGTGTGCCCTATAACAGCAGAGGGATGAGTTTTACTCAGTGTGCCCTATAACAGCAGAGAGTTCAGTTTTACTCTGTGTGCCCTATAACAGCAGAGAGATGAGTTTTAGTCAGTGTGCCCTATAACAGCAGAGGGTTGAGTTTTACTCTGTGTGCCCTATAACAGCAGAGAGATGAGTTTTAGTCAGTGTGCCCTATAACAGCAGATAATTGAGTTTTACTCTGTGTGCCCTATAACAGCAGAGAGTTGAGATTTACTCAGTGTGCCCTATAACAGCAGAGAGTTGAGATTTACTCAGTGTGCCCTATAACAGCATAGAGTTGAGTTTTACTCCGTGTGCCCTATAACAGCATAGAGTTGAGTTTTACTCAGTGTGCCCCTGTAACAGCGGAGAGTTGAGTTTTACTCAGTGTGCCCCTGTAACAGCGGAGAGTTCAGTTTTACTCTGTGTGCCCTATAACAGCAGAGGGTTGAGTTTTACTCTGTGTGCCCTATAACAGCAGAGGGTTGAGTTTTACTCTGTGTGCCCTATAACAGCAGAGGGATGAGTTTTACTCAGTGTGCCCTATAACAGCAGAGAGTTCAGTTTTACTCTGTGTGCCCTATAACAGCAGAGAGATGAGTTTTAGTCAGTGTGCCCTATAACAGCAGAGGGTTGAGTTTTACTCTGTGTGCCCTATAACAGCAGAGATGAGTTTTAGTCAGTGTGCCCTATAACAGGGGAGAGTTGAGTTTTACTCTGTGTGCCCTATAACAGCAGATAATTGAGTTTTACTCTGTGTGCCCTATAACAGCAGAGAGTTGAGATTTACTCAGTGTGCCCTATAACAGCAGAGAGTTGAGATTTACTCAGTGTGCCCTATAACAGCATAGAGTTGAGTTTTACTCCGTGTGCCCTATAACAGCAGAGAGATTAGTTTTAGTCACTGTGCACTATAACAGCAGAGAGTTCAATTTTACTCTGTGTGCCCTATAACAGCAGAGGGATGAGTTTTAGTCAGTGTGCCCTATAACAGGGGAGAGTTGAGTTTTACTCTGTGTGCCCTATAACAGCAGATAATTGAGTTTTACTCTGTGTGCCCTATAACAGCAGAGAGTTGAGATTTACTCAGTGTGCCCTATAACAGCAGAGAGTTGAGATTTACTCAGTGTGCCCTATAACAGCATAGAGTTGAGTTTTACTCCGTGTGCCCTATAACAGCAGAGAGATTCGTTTTAGTCACTGTGCCCTATAACAGCAGAGAGTTCAGTTTTACTCTGTGTGCCCTATAACAGCAGAGGGATGAGTTTTACTCAGTGTGCCCTATAACAGCAGAGAGTTCAGTTTTACTCTGTGTGCCCTATAACAGCAGAGAGATGAGTTTTAGTCAGTGTGCCCTATAACAGCAGAGGGTTGAGTTTTACTCTGTGTGCCCTATAACAGCAGAGAGATGAGTTTTAGTCAGTGTGCCCTATAACAGCAGAGAATTGAGTTTTACTCTGTGTGCCCTATAACAGCAGAGAGATGAGTTTTAGTCAGTGTGCCCTATAACAGGGGAGAGTTGAGTTTTACTCTGTGTGCCCTATAACAGCAGATAATTGAGTTTTACTCTGTGTGCCCTATAACAGCAGAGAGTTGAGATTTACTCAGTGTGCCCTATAACAGCAGAGAGTTGAGATTTACTCAGTGTGCCCTATAACAGCATAGAGTTGAGTTTTACTCCGTGTGCCCTATAACAGCAGAGAGATTCGTTTTAGTCACTGTGCCCAATTACAGCAGAGAGTTCAGTTTTACTCTGTGTGCCCTATAACAGCAGAGGGATGAGTTTTACTCAGTGTGCCCTATAACAGCAGAGAGTTCAGTTTTACTCTGTGTGCCCTATAACAGCAGAGAGATGAGTTTTAGTCAGTGTGCCCTATAACAGCAGAGGGTTGAGTTTTACTCTGTGTGCCCTATAACAGCAGAGAGATGAGTTTTAGTCAGTGTGCCCTATAACAGCAGATAATTGAGTTTTACTCTGTGTGCCCTATAACAGCAGAGAGTTGAGATTTACTCAGTGTGCCCTATAACAGCAGAGAGTTGAGATTTACTCAGTGTGCCCTATAACAGCATAGAGTTGAGTTTTACTCCGTGTGCCCTATAACAGCAGAGAGATTAGTTTTAGTCACTGTGCCCTATAACAGCAGAGAGTTCAGTTTTACTCTGTGTGCCCTATAACAGCAGAGAGTTGAGTTTTACTCTGTGTGCCCTATAACAGCAGAGAGTTCAGTTTTAGTCACTGTGCCCTATAACAGCAGAGAGTTCAGTTTTACTCTGTGTGCCCTATAACAGCAGAGAGTTGAGATTTACTCAGTGTGCCCTATAACAGCAGAGAGTTGAGATTTACTCAGTGTGCCCTATAACAGCATAGAGTTGAGTTTTACTCCGTGTGCCCTATAACAGCAGAGAGATTAGTTTTAGTCACTGTGCCCTATAACAGCAGAGAGTTCAGTTTTACTCTGTGTGCCCTATAACAGCAGAGAGTTCAGTTTTACTCTGTGTGCCCTATAACAGCAGAGAGTTCAGTTTTACTCTGTGTGCCCTATAACAGCAGAGAGTTCAGTTTTACTCTGTGTGCCCTATAACAGCAGAGAGTTGAGATTTACTCAGTGTGCCCTATAACAGCAGAGAGTTGAGATTTACTCAGTGTGCCCTATAACAGCATAGAGTTGAGTTTTACTCCGTGTGCCCTATAACAGCAGAGAGATTAGTTTTAGTCACTGTGCCCTATAACAGCAGAGAGTTCAGTTTTACTCTGTGTGCCCTATAACAGCAGAGAGTTGAGTTTTACTCTGTGTGCCCTATAACAGCAGAGAGTTCAGTTTTACTCTGTGTGCCCTATAACAGCAGAGAGTTCAGTTTTACTCTGTGTGCCCTATAACAGCAGAGAGTTGAGATTTACTCAGTGTGCCCTATAACAGCATAGAGTTGAGTTTTACTCCGTGTGCCCTATAACAGCAGAGAGATTAGTTTTAGTCACTGTGCCCTATAACAGCAGAGAGTTCAGTTTTACTCTGTGTGCCCTATAACAGCAGAGAGTTCAGTTTTTACTCCGTGTGCCCTATAACAGCAGAGGGTTGAGTTTTGCTCTGTGTGCCCTATAACAGCAGAGAATTGAGTTTTACTCTGTGTGCCCTATAACAGCAGAGGGTTGAGTTTTGCTCTGTGTGCCCTATAACAGCAGAGAATTGAGTTTTACTCAGTGTGCCCTATAACAGCAGAGGGTTGAGTTTTACTCTGTGTGCCCTATAACAGCGGAGAGTTGAGTTTTACTCTGTGTGCCCTATAACAGCAGAGGGTTGAGTTTTACTCTGTGTGCCCTATAACAGCAGAGGGTTGAGTTTTACTCTGTGTGCCCTATAACAGCGGAGAGTTGAGTTTTACTCTGTGTGCCCTATAACAGCAGAGGGTTGAGTTTTACTCTGTGTGCCCTATAACAGCATAGAGTTGAGTTTTACTCTGTGTGCCCTATAACAGCATAGAGTTGAGTTTTACTCTGTGTGCCCCTGTAAAAGCAGAGGATGGAGGGTAAACACATGTTTAAGTGGAGCGTGATTTATGAGGTAAATCTGATGACAACAGGCATAGACAGGCCAGTAATGACACAATGATAGGATTCAAAAGGCCTGGCTTGGATCAACGCCTCTGAGAGAAGTGATTTAGCTAACTCTGCAGGAGGCAGAAGCTTTCCCATGGTTGTTCCAGTCTGAGATCATGTTTTACTCCCCGATTCTACCCCAATACAATGTATAATCAGTCCCACCATAAGATCTGCCTGAAATACTGTCTTTGTACGTCTTTGGCCAGTAATTATATGGTTTTCATGGAAGATGAGAATTACAACGCGTATTGAGGAGATTTCATATCACCCCCAGAGTTCACCTCCTCCGTATATCACCCCCAGAGTTCACCTCCTCCGTATATCACCCCCAGAGTTCACCTCCTCCGTATATCACCCCCAGAGTTCACCTCCTCCGTATATCACCCCCAGAGTTCACCTCCTCCGTATATCACCCCCAGAGTTCACCTCCTCCGTATATCACCTCCAGAGTTCACCTCCTCCGTATATCACCTCCAGAGTTCACCTCCTCCGTATATCACCCCCAGAGTTCACCTCCTCCGTATATCACCTCCAGAGTTCACCTCCTCCGTATATCACCCCCAGAGTTCACCTCCTCCGTATATCACCTCCAGAGTTCACCTCCTCCGTATATCACCCCCAGAGTTCACCTCCTCCGTATATCACCCCCAGAGTTCACCTCCTCCGTATATCACCCCAGAGTTCACCTCCTCCGTATATCACCTCCAGAGTTCACCTCCTCCGTATATCACCCCCAGAGTTCACCTCCTCCGTATATCACCCCCAGAGTTCACCTCCTCCGTATATCACCTCCAGAGTTCACCTCCTCCGTATATCACCTCCAGAGTTCACCTCCTCCGTATATCACCTCCAGAGTTCACCTCCTCCGTATATCACCCCCAGAGTTCACCTCCTCCGTATATCACCCCCAGAGTTCACCTCCTCCGTATATCACCCCCAGAGTTCACCTCCTCCGTATATCACCTCCAGAGTTCACCTCCTCCGTATATCACCCCCAGAGTTCACCTCCTCCGTATATCACCCCCAGAGTTCACCTCCGTATATCACCCCCAGAGTTCACCTCCTCCGTATATCACCTCCAGAGTTCACCTCCTCCGTATATCACCCCCAGAGTTCACCTCCTCCGTATATCACCTCCAGAGTTCACCTCCTCCGTATATCACCTCCAGAGTTCACCTCCTCCGTATATCACCTCCAGAGTTCACCTCCTCCGTATATCACCTCCAGAGTTCACCTCCTCCGTATATCACCTCCAGAGTTCACCTCCTCCGTATATAACTCCCAGGGTTCACCTCCTCCGTATATCACCCCCAGAGTTCACCTCCGTATATCACCCCCAGAGTTCACCTCCTTCCGTATATCACCCCCAGAGTTCACCTCCTTCCGTATATCACCCCCAGAGTTCACCTCCTCTGTATATCACCCCCAGAGTTCACCTCCTCCGTATATCATCCCCAGGGTTCACCTCCGTATATCACCCCAGGGTTCACCTCCGTATATCTCCCCAGGGTTCACCTCCTCCGTATATCACCCTCAGGGTTCACCTCCGTATATCACCCTCAGGGTTCACCTCCGTATATCACCCCCAGAGTTAATCTCCGTATATCACCCCCAGGGTTCACCTCCTCCGTATATCACCTCCAGAGTTCACCTCCTCCGTATATCACCTCCAGAGTTCACCTCCTCCGTATATCACCTCCAGAGTTCACCTCCTCCGTATATCACCTCCAGAGTTCACCTCCTCCGTATATCACCCCCAGAGTTCACCTCCGTATATCACCCCCAGAGTTCACCTCCTCCGTATATCACCCCCAGAGTTCACCTCCTCCGTATATCACCTCCAGAGTTCACCTCCTCCGTATATCACCTCCAGAGTTCACCTCCTCCGTATATCACCCCCAGGGTTCACCTCCTCCGTATATCACCCCCAGAGTTCACCTCCGTATATCACCCCAGAGTTCACCTCCTCCGTATATCACCCCCAGAGTTCACCTCCTCTGTATATCACCCCCAGAGTTCACCTCCTCCGTATATCACCCCCAGGGTTCACCTCCGTATATCACCCCAGGGTTCACCTCCGTATATCACCCCAGGGTTCACCTCCGTATATCACCCCCAGGGTTCACCTCCGTATATCAACCCCCAGGGTTCACCTCCTTATATCACCCCCAGGGTTCACCTCCTCCGTATATCACCCCCAGGGTTCACCTCCTCCGTATATCACCCCCAGGGTTCACCTCCTCCGTATATCACCCCCAGAGTTCACCTCCGTATATCACCCCCAGGGTTCATCTCCGTATATCACCCCCAGGGTTCACCTCCTCCGTATATCACCCCCAGGGTTCACCTCCGTATATCACCCCCAGGGTTCACCTCCGTATATCACCCCCAGGGTTCACCTCCGTATATCACCCCCAGAGTTCACCTCCTCCGTATATCACCCCCAGAGTTCACCTCCTCCGTATATCACCTCCAGAGTTCACCTCCTCCGTATATCACCCCCAGAGTTCACCTCCTCCGTATATCACCCCCAGAGTTCACCTCCTCCGTATATCACCTCCAGAGTTCACCTCCTCCGTATATCACCTCCAGAGTTCACCTCCTCCGTATATCACCTCCAGAGTTCACCTCCTCCGTATATCACCCACAGAGTTCACCTCCTCCATATATAACCCCCAGGGTTCACCTCCTCCGTATATCACCTCCAGAGTTCACCTCCTCCGTATATCACCCCAGAGTTCACCTCCTCCGTATATCACCCCCAGAGTTCACCTCCGTATATCACCCCCAGAGTTCACCTCCTCCGTATATCACCTCCAGAGTTCACCTCCTCCGTATATCACCCCAGAGTTCACCTCCTCCGTATATCACCTCCAGAGTTCACCTCCTCCGTATATCACCTCCAGAGTTCACCTCCTCCGTATATCACCTCCAGAGTTCACCTCCTCCGTATATCACCTCCAGAGTTCACCTCCTCCGTATATAACCCCCAGGGTTCACCTCCTCCGTATATCACCCCCAGAGTTCACCTCCGTATATCACCCCCAGAGTTCACCTCCTTCCGTATATCACCCCAGAGTTCACCTCCTCTGTATATCACCCCCAGAGTTCACCTCCTCCGTATATCACCCCCAGGGTTCACCTCCGTATATCACCCCAGTGTTCACCTCCGTATATCTCCCCCAGGGTTCACCTCCTCCGTATATCACCCTCAGGGTTCACCTCCGTATATCACCCTCAGGGTTCACCTCCGTATATCACCCCCAGAGTTAATCTCCGTATATCACCCGCAGGGTTCACCTCCTCCGTATATCACCTCCAGAGTTCACCTCCTCCGTATATCACCTCCAGAGTTCACCTCCTCCGTATATCACCTCCAGAGTTCACCTCCTCCGTATATCACCCCAGGGTTCACCTCCTCCGTATATCACCTCCAGAGTTCACCTCCTCCGTATATCACCTCCAGAGTTCACCTCCTCCGTATATCACCTCCAGAGTTCACCTCCTCCGTATATCACCTCCAGAGTTCACCTCCTCCGTATATCACCCCCAGGGTTCACCTCCTCCGTATATCACCCCCAGAGTTCACCTCCGTATATCACCCCCAGGGTTCACCTCCTCCGTATATCACCCCCAGAGTTCACCTCCTCCGTATATCACCCCCAGAGTTCACCTCCTCCGTATATCACCCCCAGGGTTCACCTCCGTATATCACCCCAGGGTTCACCTCCGTATATCTCCCCCAGAGTTCACCTCCTCCGTATATCACCCCCAGGGTTCACCTCCGTATATCACCCCCAGGGTTCACCTCCGTATATCACCCCCAGGGTTCACCTCCTCCGTATATCACCCCCAGGGTTCACCTCCTCCGTATATCACCCCCAGGGTTCACCTCCGTATATCACCCCCAGAGTTCACCTCCGTATATCACCCCCAGAGTTAATCTCCGTATATCACCCCCAGGGTTCACCTCCTCCGTATATCACCCCCAGGGTTCACCTCCGTATATCACCCCCAGGGTTCACCTCCTCCGTATATCACCCCCAGGGTTCACCTCCGTATATCACCCCCAGGGTTCACCTCCGTATATCACCCCCAGGGTTCACCTCTGTGTATCACCCCCAGGGTTCACCTCTGTATATCACCCCAGGGTTCACCTCCTCCGTATATCACCCCCAGGGTTCACCTCCGTATATCACCCCCAGGGTTCACCTCCGTATATCACCCCCAGGGTTCACCTCCTCCGTATATCACCCCCAGGGTTCACCTCCGTATATCACCCCAGGGTTCATATCACCCCAGGGTTCACCTCCTCCGTATATCACCTCCAGGGTTCACCTCCTCCGTATATCACCCCCAGGGTTCACCTCCGTATATCACCCCCAGAGTTCACCTCCTCCGTATATCACCCCAGGGTTCACCTCCGTATATCACCCCCAGGGTTCACCTCTGTATATCACCCCCAGGGTTCACCTCCGTATATCACCCCCAGGGTTCACCTCCTCCGTATATCACCCCAGGGTTCACCTCCGTATATCACCCCCAGGGTTCACCTCCTCCGTATATCACCCCCAGAGTTCACCTCCTCCGTATATCACCCCCAGAGTTCACCTCCTCCGTATATCACCCCCAGGGTTCACCTCTGTATATCACTCTCAGGGTTCACCTCTATATCATCTTGTGCTTCCTCAAACATCAGGCCCAGTGAACTCAGGCCCAGTGAACATCAGGCCCAGTGAACATCAGGCCCAGTGAACATCAGGCCCAGTGAACATCAGGCCCAGTGAACATCCACAACTCTCCAGCTGATAACAGAGATAAAGTGACAGTAGTAGAGAGACAGAGTTGTGAGAGAATAAAGAGATGAAGGAGATAAACCCTGCATTAAAGAACATGAAACAGGAGACCATATCTGTTGGACACAGATAGAGTTTGATCAAACACTGCCGTTCATTATTGAGCCAAATCAGTAGACCAACTTTAGAAAATGGAGGTTGCACATGTACACACACAAACACAAACACACACACACACACACACACACACACACACACACACACACACACACACACACACACACACACACACACACACACACACACACACACACACACACACACTACAGTCTCCTCCAGACTGGATAACTCCACACCAAGGTTATTACACAGGGCTTTCGGAAATGATTCAGACCCATTGACTTTTTCCACATTTTGTTACATTACAGCCTTATTCTAAAATGGATTAAATAAATAAAAAGTCCTCATCAATATACACACAATACCCCATAATGACAAAGTGAAAACAGTTTTTTTTGCAAATGTATTTTTAAAAAAAAACAGATATCTTAACTACATAAGAATTCCGACCCTTTCTTGTGAGACTCGAAATTGAGCTGAGTTGAGGTGTATCCTGTTTCCAGTGAACATCCTCGGGACATTTCGACAACTTGATTGGAATCCAACTGTGGTAAATTCAATTAATTGGACATGTTTTGGAAAGGCACACACCTTCTTTATAAAGGTCCCACAGTTGACAGTGCATGTTATAGCAAAAACCATGAGGTCAAATGTCTCTCTTTCTCTCTTTCTCTCGGAGGACCTGAGCCCTAGGACCAGTCCACCTGGCCATGCTGCTGCTCCAGTTTCAACTGTTCTGCCTGTGGCTATGGAATCCTGACCTGTTCACCGGACGTGCTACCTGTCCCAGACCTGCTGTTTTCAACTCTCTAGAGACAGCAGGAGTGGTAGAGATACTCTTAATGTTCGCCTATGAAAAGCCAACTGACATTTACTCCTAAGGTGCTGACTTGCTGCACCCTCGACAACTACTGTGATTATTATCATTTGACCATGCTGGTCATTTATGAACATTTGAACATCTTGGCCATGTTCTGTTATAATCTCTACCTGGCACAGCCAGAAGAGGACTGGCCACCCCTCATAGCCTGGTTCCTCTCTAGGTTTCTTCCTGGGTTTTGGCCTTTCTAGGGAGTTTTTCCTAGCCACTGTGCTTCTACACCTGCATTGCTTGCTGTTTGGGGTTTTAGGCCTGGTTTCTGTACAGCACTTTGAGATATCAGCTGATGTACGAAGGGCTATATAAATAGATTTTATTTGATCCATGGCACGAAGCCTCCAGCGACGGCCTCCAGTCCGGGGCCCACAACGAGGGTCCCCAGATCAAGGCCCGCAGAGATGGTCCCCAGTCCGGGGTCGGCGGCGAGGGTCCTCAGAGGCGCCACCAAAGCAGGGTGAGCCAGAGGTGGAGCTGGGTTTACATCC
This sequence comes from Oncorhynchus keta, assembly GCF_023373465.1. NCBI lineage: Eukaryota > Metazoa > Chordata > Actinopteri > Salmoniformes > Salmonidae > Oncorhynchus > Oncorhynchus keta. Next base: position 47,040,129 of record NC_068438.1, read on the forward strand.
CGCACCATAGCCGCCACCGCGGACAGATGCCCACCCAGACCCTCCCCTTTAGGTTCAGGTTTTGAGGATGGAGTCCGCACCTTTGGGGGGTGGGGGGGGGGTACTGTCACGCCCTGACCTTAGAGAGCCTTTTTATGTCTCTTTTGGTTTGGTCAGGGTGTAATTTGGGTGGGCATTCTATGTCCTTTGTTTCTTTGATTTGTATTTCTTTGTTTTGGCCGGCTATTGTTCTCAATCAGGGACAGCTGTCTATCGTTGTCTCTGATTGGGAATCATACTTGGGCAGCCTTTTTCCCTGATGTGTTTGTGGGAAGTTGACTTTTGTTTGTGGCACTAATGACCTGTAAGCTTCACGGTTGTTTCTTCGTTTGTTGTTTTGTTGGCGACATTTACTCCAATAAAAGGAAATGTACGCTCACCACGCTGCAGTTTGGTACACTTCTTTCAACGGCCGTGACATCAAAGGAATTGTCCGTAGAGCTCCGAGACAGGATTGTGTCGAGGTTACAGATCTTGGGAAGGGTAGCAAAAAATGTCTGCAGCATTGAAGGTCCCCAAGAACACAGTGGCCTCCATCATTCTTAAATTGAAGAAGTTTAGAACCACCATGGCTGAGCAATCAGGGGAGAAGGGCCTTTGTCAGAGAGGTGACCAAGAACCCTCTGGTCACTCTGAGAGAGCTCCAGAGTTCCTCTGTGGAGATAGGAGAACCTTCCAGAAGGACAACCATCTCTGCAGCACTCCACCAATCAGGCCTTTATGGCATAGTGGCCAGACAGAATCCACTCCTCAGTAAAAGGCACATGGCAGCCCTCTTGGAGTTTGCCAAAAGGCACCTAAAGGACTCAGACCATGAGAAACAAGATTCTCTGATGAAACCAAGTTTGAACTCTTTGGCCTGAATGCCAATCGTCAGGTCTGGAGGAAACCTGGCACCCTAAGGTGAAGCATGGTGGTGGCAGGATTATCCTGTGGGGTTGTTTTTCAGTAGCACCGATTGGGAGACTAGTCAGTATCGAGGTAAAAATGAATGGAGCAAAGTACAGAGAGATCCTTGATGGAAACCTGCTCCAGAGTGCTCAGGACCTCAGACTGGGGCGTAGGTTCACCTTTCAACAGGACAACAACCCTAAGCACACAGCCAAGACAAGGCAGGTGTGGCTTCGGGTAGTCCCATCCACCAAACTACCCGGAGTAAAACAGGGCTTGTTAATTTGGCATAGAACAGACCTAACCCACTCTATGAAATTAACCAAAACAGAAACATTTTACATTTGGCTAGAAATTCCAAAGGAAATTATCTCAACAGAGAAAAATGTCCTCCTGTGTGCCACCTATATCCCCCCCACTAGAATCCCCATACTTTAACAAAGACAGCTTCTCCATCCTGGAGGGGCAAATCAATCATTTCCAGGCTGTGGTGACCTAAATGCCAGAACTTGACAATAACCTAATACCCTCAGCGCAGGGGGACAAACACCTATCTGGAGGTGACAGTATATTCTCCCACATATTCCCCCCTAGACACAACTATGACAACATAACCAACAGAACGGGTCACAACTCCTGCTGCTCCGTCACACGCCGGGTATGTACCTAGTCAATGGTAGGCTTCGAGGGGACTTCCATGGAAGGTACATCTACACATCCAGGGATCGAACCCGGATCTGTAGTGTCTTCACAAGCACTGCATTGTCCTGCGCCACACGGGAGGCCCACCTGAACAATATATTTAGATATATATCAGATAACATATCAAATATTTAAATTCCATCAGAAAACCTTGCAGATGATCTTTGAGAGAGAGAGAGAGAGAGAGAGAGAGAGAGAGAGAGAGAGACAAGAGAGAGAGAGACAAGAAGAGAGAGAGACAAGGAGAGAGAGAGACAATGAGAGAGAGAGACAAGGAGAGAGAGAGACAAGGAGAGAGAGAGACAATGAGAGCGAGAGAGAGAGACAAGGAGAGAGAGAGAGACAAGGAGAGAGAGAGAGCGACAAGGAGAGAGAGAGACAAGGAGAGAGAGAGACAAGGAGAGAGAGAGACAAGGAGAGAGAGAGACAAGGAGAGAGAGAGAGAGAGACAATGAGAGAGAGAGACAAGGAGAGAGAGAGAGACAAGGAGAGAGACAGAGAGACAAGGAGAGAGACGGAGAGAGAGACAGAGAGAAGGAGAAATAAAGAGAAAGAGAGAGAGAGAGAGAGAGAGAGAGAGAGAGAGAGAGAGAGAGAGAGAGAGAGAGAGAGAGAGAGAGAGAGAGAGAGAGAGAGAGAGAGAGAGAGAGAGAGAGAGAGAAAAAGAAAGAAAGAAAGAAAGAAAGAAAGAAAGAAAGCGAGCGAGAAATTTGACAGCCCTTTAGAGAGAACATTGAGCAGCGTAGAATTGGTCTCCAGAACCACCTCACAGTCACATGAAACAACTGAACTGGAGAGTAGCGTTCAGAGCCAGCGAGGATTACCTCAACGTTACACGGTTGTTACATCATGTTCACGGGGCGTTTAACTTTTCTCACGGGGGGGTTACAGTAAAAAGTGATAGTTTTGTGTTGGTTTTTCTCTTAGGAGGACCGCTGATTTAGCTCCACATGATAAGCCTGTCAGTTTGATCACAGTGCCTTGTAAAGGTGCATGTGCTTTGGCTCTTGGTGTTGTTATTACTCATGCTATTCCATGGTATTGTACATTTGTCAGGAGAGTTGAAGGGGGAAAAGGTGGTCCAAAAAGTCAGACAGTCATTCAGACAGATCTCTCCAAGCCTAATTTAAAGCCAAAGAGCTTTAAAGGGGAATTTCACCCTGCCACAGCATATAGTCATTACTATATTAACTAACAACATAAACATCAACATTATCCAATCCACAAGCTAGAACGAGTGCATTTTCATTTCACTGATCGAGTCGGGAAGTTTCGACTTCCTGTGTGTTCGTCTGCTCATAGCGAACCACAAAGTCCAGCATTCATAGCGAATGCAGATATCGCCCCGATAAGTAGCTGGGAGCGTGCCCACAGAATTGGTTGATGCCGTTGTTTACTTCGAATGACCAACATACTGTAATTTTCAGGCTGAACAGATGGGGTAAGCATTTAGATGACAGCTGAGATACATTAGTTTTCTCCCTTCACAGCAAAACAAAATATTTTCCTTTAGAGGTAATGTAATATTAGCTATATTTTCTTTTCTACTTCAATGTCACCAAGACAAAGGAGCTGATCGTGGACTATAGGAACATCGAGGGGCTGTAGTGGAGCGGGTTGAGAGCTTCAAGTTCCTTGGTGTCCACATCACCAACAAACTATCATGGTCCAAACACACCAAGACAGTTGTGAAGAGGGCACGACAACACCTTCTTCCCCTCAGTAGACTGAAAAGATTTGGCATGGGTCCTTAGATCCGCTAAAAGTTCTATAGCCGCACCATCGAGAGCATCCTGACCGGTTGCATCCCCACCTGGTACGGCAACTGCTCGGCCTCTGACCGTAAGGTGCTACAGAGGGTAGTGAGTACGGCCTAGTACATCACTGGGGCCAGCCAGTGATGTAGGTAACAGAGGAAGGCCCAAAAAATGGTCAAAGACTCTTCTCTCTGCTGCAGCACGGTAAGCGGTACCAGAGCGCCAAGTCTAGGACCAAAAGCCACCTTAACAGCTTCTACCTCCAAGTCATAAGACTGGTGAACAATTAATCAAATGGCCAACGGACTATTTACATTGACCCCCCCCCATTTGTTTTTACACTGCTGCTACATGCTGTTTATTATCGATGCATAATCACTTTACTCCTACCCACAAAATAACTTGCCTAACCTGTATCCCCGCATATTGTCTCGGTACCGGTACCCCTGTATATAGCCTCCACACTGTCTCGGTACCGGTACCCCCTGTATATAGCCTCGTTATTGTTATTATTATAGTGTTTATTTTAATTTCACTATTTTTACTTTAGTTTATTTAGTCAATTTTTTCTTAACTTCATTGTTGGCTAAGGGCTTGTAAGTAAGCATTTCATGGTAAGGTCTCCTCCACCTGTTGTACTCGGAGCATGCGACAATTTGATTTGAATTGGGTATTGTTTGTCAGAGTTTATGTTATGGGTTACAGGTGGTTAGATGTAGCCTGAGGACCACAGAGAACCTTGCTGACCATGTGATCAATTTATTCTACCCCTATTCTCTGTTTACCCTTTCTCTTGGTTAACCTGAGTTTATCTGTAGTCCTTCCACAGGCCCTGGAGAATAATACCCCCAAAGCGGGGGCATTTTGGGTACACCAGCATGAAGGATGGGACACACTTTGTGGATATGGAGCACAACAAGATTGTGGGAAAAAAAAACATGCAAGGGACACTGAAAGATACACAATCAAGACTACCACGTCATTCCTATCTATCAAGACTATAACAGTAATGACACAACCACGTCATTCCTATCTATCAAGACTATAACAGTAATGACACAACCACGTCATTCCTATCTATCAAGACTACAACAGTAATGACACAACCACGTCATTCCTATCTATCAAAACTACAACAGTAATGACACAACCACGTCATTCCTATCTATCAAGACTACAACAGTAATGACACAACCACGTCATTCCTATCTATCAAGACTATAACAGTAATGACACAACCACGTCATTCCTATCTATCAAGACTATAACAGTAATGACACAACCACGTCATTCCTATCTATCAAGACTATAAGAGTAATGACACAACCACGTCATTCCTATCTATCAAGACTATAACAGTAATGACACAACCACGTCATTCCTATCTATCAAGACTATAACAGTAATGACACAACCACGTCATTCCTATCTATCAAGACTACAACAGTAATGACACAACCACGTCATTCCTATCTATCAAGACTACAACAGTAATGACACAACCACCTCATTCCTATCTATCAAGACTACAACAGTAATGACACAACCACGTCATTCCTATCTATCAAGACTATAAGAGTAATGACACAACCACGTCATTCCTATCTATCAAGACTACAACAGTAATGACACAACCACGTCATTCCTATCTATCAAAACTACAACAGTAATGACACAACCACGTCATTCCTATCTATCAAGACTATAACAGTAATGAAACAACCACGTCATTCCTATCTATCAAGACTACAACAGTAATGACACAACCACGTCATTCCTATCTATCAAGACTACAACAGTAATGACACAACCACCTCATTCCTATCTATCAAGACTATAACAGTAATGACACAACCACGTCATTCATCTCTCTGCAGATTCTCAAAACACAATACTAAGACACGTCTACAAAAGTCCCCTGCTACTATTGACAATAGTGGGCTGGGGGAGGTTTACAGACAGGGCTTTGAGATGTGGAAGTGTATTTCGGTTGTGCTTAGAGACAGTAAATGTATTGTTGTGTATGAAAATGGTTTAAAAAGGTGCCATTTCTCCTCAATCTCCCAGACACAGCAAGACATACTGTGTTGGAACTGGCCTTTTCACACCTTCTGTCTATTCACTTTGTTGACTGATCATTCCTCTCAAATCAGCTCCCAATGTCCCTCATTGTCCCTAAACAATACACCAGTCTGTCTCTAAACACTTTAGCTGCCAAATCGGTTGACACCTTTAACAACGAAGGCGTGTTGCCGTATGTCCCTTCCACACAAAAAGTGAGAAATGGTCCACAAACATGTATTTACAGGAGACGTGCAGTGACAGCAAATATTCTGCAAGAGGTCCAAACAGTTGGTGGTTAAGGTCAACACCACTTTTGTTAGTCGTATCCAGCTGGCCGTACACCACAGACGGGACAAGACCATTCGCCACAAGCACTCTGCTTCCACAGCCCACCATGCCAAAGACCATTGCCAGTACACCGAAGCCGGATAAAGGACCATAAAATAAACATTTAACTTTTTCCGATCAATCCTCAAAATGTGTCTGCCTTAATTGATTCACAGAAGATATTTAAATAAGCTGTTCCGGGATCTGTAGCATCAAAACATATGTTAGACATTCAGATATTTCCAGAGTGTTTATTTGTTAAGCGAGCAGTGTGTCAAGAAACAGTGCGTCTTGGCGTGGTCGTGTTTCAGAGGACGTATGGCTCTCGACCTTCGCCTCTCCCGAGTCCGTACGGGAGTTGCAGCGAGGGGACAAGACTTTAACTACCAATTGGATATCACGAAATCGAGGCGACAAAAGGATTAGAAAGTACGACAAATAAAAAATAAATAACAGAGAACTGGGTATTGAAAAACAATACGGTAAAAGTAGCACATAGAAATACAGGACAGTTTAGTGTCTCTGAGTGTGTCTCAGGTGTAACAATGTGAACTGTAGTTACAGAGTGTTACAACAGATAATATGATTTAACCAAAGATTTTCTGTGTCCATTACTAGGAGTTACAGGATATGTACTGTTTGGTGTAGCACAGAGTTTTCAAACAACCATAGCTTGGCGATGCTGTCTCTGTCCTCGATTCGTGGAAACAGGAATCTCAAAACGTGTCACGACTTCCGCCGAAATCGGTTCCTCTTCTTGTTCGGGCGGTATTTGGCGGTCGACATCACCGACCTTCTAGCCATTACTGATCCATTTTTCATTTTCCATTGGTTTTGTCTTGTCTTCCTTCACACCTGGTTCCAATCCCATCAATGACATGTTGTGTATTTAACCCTCTGTTTGCCCTCATGTCCTGGTCGGAGATTGTTTGATTGTATGTTTGTGTATTATGTGTTGACGACGGGCTTTGAACCCACTTTTTATTATTTTGTCGTTTCGGTTTTTGGAGTTTTATAAAGCACTGATTAAACAACTCCGTTTATACCAAGTTAGATTCTCCTGCGCCTGACTTCCCTGCCACCAACACGCAACCATTACAAAACGTCTGTGTCCAGTTGCAAGGGGTCCATTTAAAATTAGAAAATGCTCTGTTATTAAAATAAAAAAACGTTTTCTCCATGAAGTAATCCAACAGTTCATGGAATCTCATCTATTGCAAGTCTTCTCTCATTGATTGAGACAGGTGAGAGTACTTCCCAATGTGGACACCTGTCTCAATCAATAAGAGAAGACACGGTGTACACATTGTTGGATTACTTCATGGAGCAAAACATGTTTTATTAAGATACTGGAAACTGACATTTTATGAGACTCCTATTCCCACGAATTGAGGACGAAGACAGTATTGCCAAGCTAAGGTTGTTCGGGAAATTCTGTGCTACAATAAACATGACCTATCCTGTAACCCCCAGTAATGGATACCAAAAATGGTTGAATCACATTATCTGGTGTAACAATTTGTAGCGAAGAGAACTGGTAATCAGCAGATGATGGGACAAGGTGGTCATGATGAAATTGCCATTCCAAAGACCCATACAATAAGTTCAGGGAACACTTTTACAGCTGTGGGAGGAGTGCTGTTGTGATCAAACTGTCATTCAGTGCCCATTGAGTCATCTTCTGTTTGAAATGAAGCATAATGACACACGCAGGCAAGGGAGTTATGTTTCTTTCCAAAAATCCACTCCAGGAGGAGGCCCAGGCACCACACGGTATTGTCTGTAAGGCAAAATATACATAATAAATAATACTCCATTGCACAGTTTGAACTACTGTTGAACTGAGCCAGCATAACAACATTAGAGTAGACTAGTTGAACATGCATACATGTGCATAGGCACAGAGATTACATTTAGAATAATATCTAGTCTAATAGAAGGAAATATGGCTTAAACCTCAACCTGCACAGTGATCAGACTGTACAAATGTACCTAGGTAGGTAGGCAGACAGACATGGCTGTAGCTAGATCCTAACAGGCATGCTTAGGCAAATGTGTTTTAGAGATTTTTGAGATTTACAACAGTTACATTGTTGTATTGGTGTTTTTCCTCACTGTTAGCATAGCTAGCCAGCTTTTTGGATAGCCAATCATTGTTATTTACATCAGTTTGGAAACCTATCTTGTATCATCCCTATAATTTAGAGATGTTTAATTAAATGCATCCACAGTGATAATCATAAGCAATGCCAACCCTCATCAATTATGTTACATAGCTAGCTAGTAAACCTATTTTCAGTTGCTAATGTTACACATGTTTGCTAAAAAAAGTAAAAAATAGAAATAAAAATAAACTGGAGGCCTGGCACATAGTAAGTAACAAGTTAGCAGGTGCCAGGCTAATGCCAACCAACTCCAGTCATGTGCTAACATTTGCTGGTAAACCTAGCTTTAGGTGGCTGGTTGTAACTGTATAGCTTGCTGTTAAGTAGCTGTATCCACTACTAAAAAGATACACTTTGAAGGGTTTTCAATCGAGATTCAAGAACTCAATAGATATGGCTACCTGTAGTTGTTAATAAGCAGCAGCTAGCTACCTACCCAGGGCCCTAAGTTAGCAAACAGAACAATTATTTGATTTCCCCCCACTGTTAACACAGTAGTATGTTAGCCAGTAATACACAATATGGGTTTCAGTAGATAAACTAAAGTTAGTGGTGGTTGGTGGTTGGTGGTTCAGCTGTAGCGGACTGCTGTTGGACTGCTGTTGGACTGTGGTTGGACTGCTGTTAGACTGCTGTTGGACTGTGGTTGGACTGCTGGTTGGACTGCTGTTAGACTGCTGTTAGACTGCTGTTTTGGACATGTTTGAATGGTTGATTTAAATCACACATGACTGTTTGGTTGGACTGCTGTTGGACTGCTGTTATGCAACAGAGAAGCCAACATTAGGTTGTTCTGCTCCATTCTGGTAGGCTCTGTCTCTCTTCAAATCTCTGGTTTCCAGAGGATTGACTGACCTTTCAGACTGAATTCTTTTATCTGAGTTTTGGGTGGTTGGTGGTTGGTGGTTGGTGGTTGGTGGTTGGTGCGGACTGCTGTTGGATTGCTGTTGGACTGTGGTTGGACTGCTGTTAGACTGCTGTTGGACTGTGGTTGGACTGCTGTTGGACTGCTGTTGGACTGCTGTTAGACTGCTGTTGGACTGTGGTTGGACTGCTGTTGGACTGCTGTTAGACTGCTGTTGGACTGTGGTTGGACTGTGGTTGGACTGCTGTTGGACTGTGGTTGGACTGTGGTTGGACTGCTGTTGGACTGCTGTTGGACTGTGGTTGGACTGCTGTTGGACTGCTGTTGGACTGTGGTTGGACTGCTGTTAGACTGTGGTTGGACTGCTGTTAGACTGCTTTTAGACTGCTGTTGGACTGTGGTTGGACTGTGGTTGGACTGCTGTTAGACTGTGGTTGGACTGCTGTTAGACTGCTGTTAGACTGCTGTTGGACAGTGGTTGGACTGCTGTTAGACTGCTGTTGGACTGCTGTTACACTGCTGTTAGACTGCTGTTGGACTGTGGTTGGACTGCTGTTGGAGCTGGAAGCCTCTGGTTGGGCCACACTGTGACTCAGCAAAAAGACACAAGTGAAGAATGAAACTGTTCTGAAAGCCTTTATCTTTCACTGTTTCATTTAATTCTCAGAAATACAGAAGTAGTGATTGGCGCACACACACACACACACACACACACACACACACACACACACACACACACACACACACACACACACACACACACACACACACACACACACACACACACACACACAACACATCAATCTACGAACCACAGCCCTCCCTCTATATCACCGTCAGGGACACAGGAAAGGGGGGAAGTGGTCGTTAGTGGTTTTCTCTGTGCAACAGGTCATGCATTTCACTTACATTTCTTCTACTCCCTGAAAAACTCTTAGTGAAAAGATTTCTTCGGCTGTCCCCATAGGAGAAACCATTCTGGTTCCAGGTAAAACTATTTGGGGTTCCATGTAGAACCTTCTGTATAAAGGGAACCTTCTGTGTAACATGGAATTCAAACCAAAAAGGTTTCTTCAAAGGGTTCTCCTATGGGACAGCCGAAGAACCCTTTAGGTTCTCGATAGCATATTTTTTCTAAGAGTGTAGGGGGAGGTTAGGAGATTGTGTTTGAGATGGAGTTTCCTGTGGTTAAACAGAGTTCAGTGGAACAGCTGACAACGTCCCTCACATTTCTTCTACTCCCTGAAACACTGTTAGGAGAACCCTTTTTGGTTCCAGTTAAAACTATTTTGGTTTGCATGGAGAACCTTCTGGGTAAAAGGTTCTGCGTGGAACTCAAAAAAGCTTATACCTGGAACCAAAAAGGGTTATTCAATTGGTTCTCCGTGTTAAAAATTGGTGACAATATTCTCATTTGCAAGGTGCTCTCAAGACACCAATAGGATAAACAAATATTGTAAACAGTGCTAAGTAGTTCCTCAAGCCCTTGAGCGGTGTTGTTATTCCTCCAGCCATGAAAATTAGGAGAGGGGTGTGTTGTTGTTGTTGTAGCTAACGGACGTGTGGGAGTGGACGTGCTCATACTTTCACACACTCTCTCAATTCAATTCAATTCAATTCAACCGGCTTTACTGGCATGGGAAACATATGTTAACATTGCCAAAGCAAGTGAAGTAGATAATATACAAAAGTGAAATAAACAATAAAAATAAACATTAAACTCACAGAAGTTCCAAAATAAAGACATTAGAAATGTCATATGTATATATACAGTGTTGTAACAACGTACAAATGATTTAAGTACAAAAGGGAAAATAAATAAGCATAAATATGGGTTGTATTTACAATGGTGTTTGTTCTTCACTGGTTGCCCTTTTCTTGTGGCAACAGGTCACAAATCTTGCTGCTGTGACGGCACACCGTGGTATTTCACCCAGTAGATATGGGAGTTTATCAAAATCTGGTTTGTTTTCAAATTCTTTGTGGATCTGTGTAATCTGAGGGAAATATGCGTCTCTAATATGGTCATATATTTGGCAGGAGGTTAGGAAGTACAGTTTAGTTTCCACCTCATTTTGAGGGAAGTGTGCACACGAAATAATATTTATAGAGCTGTTATCTTCCGAACAAACTCTTAAAGACCTAGTAATATTTTACATCAATAGCGGTCAGTATTAATCGTCACCTTCTTTCAGTCTCATCTGAAAGTTGTAAATTCTTGGTTTTCTTCACGAACCCTGGCTACAAGTTGAATCAGCAATACAAAATTGGGTTTAATTATTTATTTACTAAATACCTAACTAATCACACAGAATTACATATACACAGAATGAATCATACATTGATTACAAATTACGTCATGAAGGAAAACATCTCTAGCGGATGGAACAGATATGACAGCTGGTTACCCAAAGAAAAGGGTATTGGGTTTGAGTGAAAGAGCGAGATGACTGAGGAACAAAGGAAGAAGCTGTGCTATCGTAAATACAGGATCTTATGCATTCTAAATTACCGCCGATTTGGAAAAGGAAAATGCAATGAATATTTACTCTGAGCTGCGCTTCAATAGGTTGGTGGTAGATGGAAGGCCGAGTTGCCCAAGAGTTCCTCCATTCTTTGAAGAGCGTCTCTGGTGGTAAACTGTACCCGTTTTAGTAACGTTGTTGTGTGGTAGACGGTATACTCTGTCTGTCCTTTCCCAGTCCACACTTGGCGGCTGGAGTGAATCAGAGTTCAAAGTTCATACCATTCGCAACCAAAGCTCACGCTGAAGTTGGATTCCTTCTGTAGTTATTATCTGAATCCTTCTGACATCGGATCGTCATCCTAATGTACCCAGGACAGGAAGTCATATTGTCGTCAAGGCTATATATAGGAAGGGAGAGGAGGGTGTCTTTCATAGTTTATAACCAATGTCTCTTCACGTGGGTGGGCCACTGAGTCGGCCCTAATTCATTAATGAAAACCCAATTCTCATATTTTAGAAGCTAAAATTACCTTTAATCTTTTCACAAATAATGTCATATTAAAACATTTAAATTGCACAACAATTCCATGTGAATCTGATAACTATAATGTGTAGACTTTCCACTGTGCAGTTTATGTAATCCTATCATTGATGAGAATGTCTCAGATGTCAACCGAACTGACATCATATTCATTAAGTACCAACGCATATGTTCAACTGGTTGGATTACCTTCAGAGTTTAGGGGTAGAGAGAGGAAAAGGAGGGAGAGGTATTTATGACTGTCTTAAAAATAGCATTCTAGTTTGCTCTGCTTTCCTTAAGTTTTTGTTGTTATTCTTTCCAATTTGTTATTCTTTCCAATGTGTTAAGTAATTATCTTTTTGTTTTCTCATGATGTGGTTGGGTCTAATTGTGTTGCTGTCCTGGAGCTTTGTGGAGTCTGTTTGTGTTTGTGAACAGAGCCCCACGACCAGCTTGCTTAGGGGCCTCTTCTCCAGGTTAATATTTTTGTAGGTGATGGCTTTGCTATGGAAGGTTTGGGAATCGCTTCCTTTTAGGTGGTTGTAGGGATTTTACAACCACCCATCCCGGATCCAGTATATTTGTCATCAGCAACGTTGAATAGCATAGCGCAACAGTCAAATAATATGACTAGAAAATATTCATATTCATGAAATCACAACTGAAATATAGCGAAACACAGCTTCGCCTTTTGTTAATCACCCTGTCATCTCAGATATTGACATTATGCTTTATAGCGAAAGCAATACAAGCGTTTGTGTAAGTTTATCGATAGCATAGCAAAACAATTAGTACACCTAGCATCTGGTAACTTGGTCACGAAAATCAGAAAAGCAATCAAATTAATAGTTTACCTTTGATGATCTTCGGATGTTTTCACTCACGAGACTCCCAGTTAGACAACAAATGTTCCTTTTGTTCCATAAAGATATTTTATATATCCAAATACCTCTGTTAGTTTGGTGCGTTATGCTCAGGAATCCACCGGAAAGAGCGGTCATGACAACGCAGACAGTAATTCCAAATTATATCCATGTCAACAGAAACATGTCAAATGTTTTTTATAATCAATCCTCAAGGTGTTTTTCAAATATCTATTCGATAATATATCAACAGGGACAGTTGGCTTTTCACTAGGACCGGGAGGAACAATGGCTGCCTCTCTCTTTTGCGCACAAATCCCTCTGAGAGCCCCCACCTGTCCACTTACGCAATGTGGTCGTTCACGCTCATTCTTCAAAATAAAAGCCTGAAACTATGTCTAAAGGCTGTTGACACTTTAGGGAAGCAATAGAACATTTGGGTTGATATCCCTTTCAATGGGCAATAGGGATGCATAGGAACATAGTGGTTTCAAAACAAGAGTCACTTCCTGATTGGATTTTTCTCAGGCTTTCGCCTGCAATATCAGTTCTGTTATACTCACAGACAATATTTTTACAGTTTTGGAAACTTGAGAGTATTTTCTATCCTAAGCTGTCAATTATATGCATATTCTACCATCTGGTCCGGGGAAATAGGCCGTTTACTTTGGGAATGTTATTTTTCCAAACATAAAAATAGTGCCCCCTAGCTTAAAGAGTTAACAGCTCTTTTCTGGATTTTGATAATTAGCGGGTATCGGCTTATTTCTGCTCTGCATGCATTATTTGGTGTTTTATGATGTAGATGGGGGTTATTTTTTGCAGAATTCTGCATGCAGAGTCTCTATTAAAAGCAGTTCCTCTACCACTTGGGAGGTTATTTTATTCCACCAAACATAACGATGAGGAGAGGGGTGTGTTGTTGTAGCTCCTGAAGGTGAGCCAACAACTCCATTTGAAGAGATTAATTTGGAATTCAGTGTGTTTACCAACAAAAACACTAAAAGCAAACTGTTTCATATCAGTTTGAATTCACACCTGCTTTTAATAGACTGACCTCAACCACCCACCAAAACTCCCCTCAGATGCGGAGAGAGAGTGTTTGTGTAAACAAAAACGCACTCCTGAGGGAGAGTGATGACCAGTAACGAGGTAACTGACTGGATCGTGATGACCGGTAACAAGGTAACTGATTGGATAGTAGTGAGCAGTAACAAGGTAAATTACTAGACAGTGATGAGCAGTGACATGGTAACTGATAGGATAGTGACAGTGGATGAGCAGTGACATGGTATCTTATTGGATGCTGAAGAGCAGTAACAAGGTAACTGATTGGATGCTGAAGAGCAGTAACAAGGTAACTGCTGGACAGTGGTGAGCAGTAACAAGGTAACTGACTGGACAGTGGTGAGCAGTAACAAGGTAACTGACTGGACAGTGGTGAGCAGTAACAAGGTAACTGATTGGATAGTGACAGTGGTGAGCAGTAACAAGGTAACTGACTGGACAGTGGTGAGCAGTAACAAGGTAACTGACTGGACAGTGGTGAGCAGTAACAAGGTAACTGATTGGATAGTGACAGTGGTGAGCAGTAACAAGGTAACTGATTGGATGCTGAAGATTAGTAACAAGGTACCTGACTAGATATGTTAACATTGCCAATGCAAGTGAAGTAGATAATAAACAAAAGTGAAATAAACAACAAAAAATGAACAGTAAACATTACACTCACAATAGAATAAAGACATTTCACTGTATACAGTGTTGTAACGATGTGCGAATTGTGTCTCTCCACATCTGAGGGGAGTTTGTTGGGGGGCTCTATTAAAAGCATTACCACTTGGGGAGATGTTGTTCCAACCTTTCAGCCTGTATCTGGCTCACACAGCCATCCTCTCACAGGAGAGGAATGAGAATGGTGATAATTACGCTTGGGAGACTATAAAGATCAGAGTCCCAGAAAGCAGGTTGGAGGAGTTAGTGAGTTGTGGACAAATGAAATCAGATACCCTCCCTCTTGCAAAAGATTGCATCATCATCCCCTTCATTTGATGAAAAAGGCCTACATGTTTTATTAATCAAATGGTCATGTTAAAATATATCACATTATGAATTTAGTAATGACATAATGCACTGTAACGCTTTTGTATGACTTAATAGAAAACGATATTGATATGACTGAGAGAAAAAAAGGTGGTTGTGAATGGATAAGCAAACCTAGCCATGCTACAGTCATCGGCAGGCAGACGAGCAATATCCAGATGAAGCCTGAGTGGAATGTGAAGCTAACTGAAACTGGCTAGCTTTAGAAAACCATAAGTAGATATAGTTTAGGTCGTAGGAAACCCCTCAGGAGAGGAGTGGGTGTGTTTTTGTTAACAATAGAAGGTGTGAGAACACACTCATACTTACACAAACACTCTCTCTCCACATCTGATGGGAGTTTGGTGGGGTGGGGGGGGGTGAGGTCAGTCAATTAAAAGCAGGTGTGAATTAAAACAGATATGGAACAGTTTGCTTTTAGTGTTAATGTTGGTAAACACACTGAATTCCAAATGGAGTTCGAATCCTGTTTATCAATAGCTCCTCATCTCCTTTCATCAGTGCGCAGTGACAAGGTACATGATTAGATAGTGATAGTGGTCAGCAGTAACAAGGTAACTGATTGGATAGTGGTCAGCAGTAACAAGGTAACTGATTGGATAGTGGTCAGCAGTAACAAGGTAACTGACTGGACAGTGGTGAGCAGTAACAAGGTAACTGACTGGACAGTGGTGAGCAGTAACAAGGTAACTGATTGGATAGTGGTCAGCAGTAACAAGGTAACTGATTGGATAGTGGTCAGCAGTAACAAGGTAACTGATTGGATAGTGGTCAGCAGTAACAAGGTAACTGATTGGATAGTGGTCAGCAGTAACAAGGTAACTGATTGGATAGTGGTCAGCAGTAACAAGGTAACTGATGGATAGTGGTCAGCAGTAACAAGGTAACTGTGGATAGTGGTCAACAGTAACAAGGTAACTGATTGGATAGTGGTCAGCAGTAACAAGGTAACTGATTGATAGTGGTCAGCAGTAACAAGGTAACTGATTGATAGTGGTCAGCAGTAACAAGGTAACTGATTGGATAGTGGTCAGCAGTAACAAGGTAACTGATTGGATAGTGGTCAGCAGTAACAAGGTAACTGATTGGATAGTGGTCAGCAGTGACAAGGTAACTGATTGGATAGTGGTCAGCAGTAACAAGGTAACTGATTGGATAGTGATAGTGGTCAGCAGTAACAAGGTAACTGATTGGATAGTGATAGTGGTCAGCAGTAACAAGGTAACTGATTGGATAGTGGTCAGCAGTAACAAGGTAACTGATTGGATAGTGGTCAGCAGTAACAAGGTAACTGATTGGATAGTGGTCAGCAGTAACAAGGTAACTGATTGGATAGTGATAGTGGTCAGCAGTAACAAGGTAACTGATTGGATAGTGGTCAGCAGTAACAAGGTAACTGATTGGATAGTGGTCAGCAGTAACAAGGTAACTGACTGGACAGTGGTGAGCAGTAACAAGGTAACTGACTGGATAGTGGTCAACAGTAACAAGGTAACTGATTGGATAGTGGTCCGCAGTAACAAGGTAACTGATTGGATAGTGGTCAGCATTAACAAGGTAACTGACTGGATAGTGGTCAATAGTAACAAGGTAACTGACTGGATAGTGGTCAGCAGTAACAAGGTAACTGATTGGATAGTGGTCAGCAGTAACAAGGTAACTGATTGGATAGTGGTCAGCAGTAACAAGGTAACTGACTGGATAGTGGTGAGCAGTAACAAGGTAACTGACTGGATAGTGGTCAACAGTAACAAGGTAACTGATTGGATAGTGGTCAGCAGTAACAAGGTAACTGATTGGATAGTGGTCAGCAGTAACAAGGTAACTGACTGGATAGTGGTCAGCAGTAACAAGGTAACTGATTGGATAGTGGTGGTCAGTAACAAGGTAACTGATTGGATAGTGGTCAGCAGTAACAAGGTAACTGATTGTGATAGTGGTCAGCAGTAACAAGGTAACTGACTGGATAGTGGTGGTCAGCAGTAACAAGGTAACTGACTGGATAGTGGTCAGCAGTAACAAGGTAACTGATTAGTGATAGTGGTCAGCAGTAACAAGGTAACTGATTGGATAGTGGTCAGCAGTAACAAGGTAACTGACTGGATAGTGGTCAGCAGTAACAAGGTAACTGATTAGTGATAGTGGTCAGCAGTAACAAGGTAACTGATTGGATAGTGGTCAGCAGTAACAAGGTAACTGATTGGATAGTGGTCAGCAGTAACAAGGTAACTGATTGTGATAGTGGTCAGCAGTAACAAGGTAACTGATTGGATAGTGGTCAACAGTAACAAGGTAACTGATTGGATAGTGGTCAGCAGTAACAAGGTAACTGATTGGATAGTGGTCAGCAGTAACAAGGTAACTGATTGGATAGTGATAGTGGTCAGCAGTAACAAGGTAACTGATTGGATAGTGGTCAGCAGTAACAAGGTAACTGATTGGATAGTGGTCAGCAGTAACAAGGTAACTGATTGGATAGTGGTCAGCAGTAACAAGGTAACTGATTGGATAGTGGTCAGCAGTAACAAGGTAACTGATTGTGATAGTGGTCAGCAGTAACAAGGTAACTGATTGATAGTGGTCAGCAGTAACAAGGTAACTGATTGGATAGTGGTCAGCAGTAACAAGGTAACTGATTGGATAGTGGTCAGCAGTAACAAGGTAACTGATTGGATAGTGGTCAGCAGTAACAAGGTAACTGATTGGATAGTGGTCAGCAGTAACAAGGTAACTGATTGGATAGTGGTCAGCAGTAACAAGGTAACTGATTGGATAGTGGTCAGCAGTAACAAGGTAACTGATTGGATAGTGGTCAGCAGTAACAAGGTAACTGATTGGATAGTGATAGTGGTCAGCAGTAACAAGGTAACTGATTGGATAGTGATAGTGGTCAGCAGTAACAAGGTAACTGATTGGATAGTGGTCAGCAGTAACAAGGTAACTGATTGGCAGTAACAAGGTAACTGTGATAGTGGTCAGCAGTAACAAGGTAACTGATTGGATAGTGGTCAGCAGTAACAAGGTAACTGATTGGATAGTGGTCAGCAGTAACAAGGTAACTGACTGGATAGTGGTCAGCAGTAACAAGGTAACTGATTGGATAGTGGTCAGCAGTAACAAGGTAACTGATTGGATAGTGGTCAGCAGTAACAAGGTAACTGATTGGATAGTGGTCAGCAGTAACAAGGTAACTGATTGGATAGTGGTCAGCAGTAACAAGGTAACTGATTGGATAGTGGTCAGCAGTAACAAGGTAACTGATTGGATAGTGGTCAGCAGTAACAAGGTAACTGATTGGATAGTGGTCAGCAGTAACAAGGTAACTGACTGGACAGTGGTCAGCAGTAACAAGGTAACTGATTGGATAGTGGTCAGCAGTAACAAGGTAACTGACTGGATAGTGGTCAGCAGTAACAAGGTAACTGATTGGATAGTGGTCAGCAGTAACAAGGTAACTGATTGGATAGTGGTCAATAGTAACAAGGTAACTGACTGGATAGTGGTCAGCAGTAACAAGGTAACTGATTGGATAGTGGTCAGCAGTAACAAGGTAACTGATTGGATAGTGGTCAGCAGTAACAAGGTAACTGACTGGACAGTGGTGAGCAGTAACAAGGTAACTGACTGGATAGTGGTCAACAGTAACAAGGTAACTGATTGGATAGTGGTCCGCAGTAACAAGGTAACTGATTGGATAGTGGTCAGCATTAACAAGGTAACTGACTGGATAGTGGTCAATAGTAACAAGGTAACTGATTGGATAGTGGTCCGCAGTAACAAGGTAACTGATTGGATAGTGGTCAGCAGTAACAAGGTAACTGATTGGATAGTGGTCAGCAGTAACAAGGTAACTGATTGGATAGTGGTCAGCAGTAACAAGGTAACTGACTGGATAGTGGTCAGCAGTAACAAGGTAACTGATTGGATAGTGGTCAGCAGTAACAAGGTAACTGATTGGATAGTGGTCAGCAGTAACAAGGTAACTGATTGGATAGTGGTCAGCAGTAACAAGGTAACTGATTGGATAGTGGTCAGCAGTAACAAGGTAACTGATTGGATAGTGGTCAGCAGTAACAAGGTAACTGATTGGATAGTGGTCAGCAGTAACAAGGTAACTGATTGGATAGTGGTCAGCAGTAACAAGGTAACTGATTGGATAGTGGTCAGCAGTAACAAGGTAACTGACTGGATAGTAATAGTGGTCAACAGTTACAAGGTAACTGATTGGATAGTGGTCCGCAGTAACAAGGTACCTGACTGGCTAGTGGTGACCAGTAACAAGGTAACTGACTGGATAGTGGTCAGCAGTAACAAGGTAACTGACTGGATAGTGATAGTGGTCAGCAGTAACAAGGTAACTGACTGGATAGTGGTCAGCAGTAACAAGGTAACTGACTGGACAGTGGTCAGCAGTAACAAGGTAACTGACTGGATAGTGGTCAGCAGTAACAAGGTAACTGACTGGATAGTGGTCAGCAGTAACAAGGTAACTGATTGGATAGTGGTCAGCAGTAACAAGGTAACTGACTGGATAGTGGTTAGCAGTAACAAGGTAACTGATTGGATAGTGGTGACCAGTAACAAGGTAACTGACTGGATAGTGGTCAGCAGTAACAAGGTAACTGACTGGATAGTGGTCAACAGTAACAAGGTAACTGACTGGACAGTGGTCAGCAGTAACAAGGTGACTGATTGGATAGTGGTCAGCAGTAACAAGGTAACTGACTGGATAGTGATAGTGGTCAGCAGTAACAAGGTAACTGACTGGATAGTGGTCAGCAGTAACAAGGTAACTGATTGGATAGTGGTCAGCAGTAACAAGGTAACTGACTGGATAGTGGTCAACAGTAACAAGGTAACTGATTGGATAGTGGTGAGCAGTAACAAGGTAACTGACTGGATAGTGGTCAGCAGTAACAAGGTAACTGATTGGATAGTGGTCAACAGTAACAAGGTAACTGACTGGATAGTGGTCAGCAGTAACAAGGTAACTGACTGGATAGTGGTCAGCAGTAACAAGGTAACTGATTGGATAGTGGTCAACAGTAACAAGGTAACTGATTGGATAGTGGTCAGCAGTAACAAGGTAACTGATTGGATAGTGGTCAGCAGTAACAAGGTAACTGATTGGATAGTGGTCAACAGTAACAAGGTAACTGATTGGATAGTGGTCAGCAGTAACAAGGTAACTGATTAGTGATAGTGGTCAGCAGTAACAAGGTAACTGATTGGATAGTGGTCAGCAGTAACAAGGTAACTGATTGGATAGTGGTCAGCAGTAACAAGGTAACTGACTGGATAGTGGTCAGCAGTAACAAGGTAACTGATTGGATAGTGGTCAGCAGTAACAAGGTAACTGACTGGATAGTGGTCAGCAGTAACAAGGTAACTGATTGGATAGTGGTCAACAGTAACAAGGTAACTGATTGGATAGTGGTCAGCAGTAACAAGGTAACTGACTGGATAGTGGTCAGCAGTAACAAGGTAACTGACTGGATAGTGGTCAGCAGTAACAAGGTAACTGACTGGATAGTGGTCAGCAGTAACAAGGTAACTGACTGGATAGTGGTCAGCAGTAACAAGGTAACTGATTGGATAGTGGTCAGCAGTAACAAGGTAACTGATTGGATAGTGGAGGGCAGTAACAAGGTAACTGACTTGATAGTGGTCAGCAGTAACAAGGTAACTGATTGGATAGTGGTCCGCAGTAACAAGATAACTGATTGGATAGTGGTCAGCAGTAACAAGGTAACTGATTGGATAGTGGTCAGCAGTAACAAGGTAACTGATTGGATAGTGGTCAGCAGTAACAAGGTAACTGATTGGATAGTGGTCAGCAGTAACAAGGTAACTGATTGGATAGTGGTCAGCAGTAACAAGGTAACTGATTGGATAGTGGTCAGCAGTAACAAGGTAACTGATTGGATAGTGATAGTGGTGAGCAGTAACAAGGTAACTGATTGGATAGTGATAGTGGTGAGCAGTAACAAGGTAACTGATTGGATAGTGGTGAGCACTAACAAAGTAACTGATTGGATAGTGATAGTGGTGAGCAGTAACAAGGTAACTGATTGGATAGTGGTCAGCAGTAACAAGGTAACTGATTGGATAGTGATAGTGGTGAGCAGTAACAAGGTAACTGATTGGATAGTGATAGTGGTGAGCAGTAACAAGGTAACTGATTGGATAGTGATAGTGGTGAGCAGTAACAAGGTAACTGATTGGATAGTGGTCAGCAGTAACAAGGTAACTGATTGGATAGTGGTGACCAGGAACAAGGCAACTGATTGGATATTGGTGACCAGTAACAAGGCAACTGACTGGATAGGTTTCAACCAGCCTTGTCTCGTTTCTGTTTTTAGACTGTTAGCAACACAACATAGCATCCTGTGAGGCAGATTAACCTCTACCCTCTGGACAGAAGGTGAATAGCAGGCTAGGTGGTGTGTTGGTTTGCATCCATCCTCACTCTGACTGTAACTCACCCAGGACATGGCCACAGAGCCATCCAATAGAGCCTGACAGACCAACAGAGCAGCCTTGTCTGAAAGGAGCGATATACACTGATGATGGTGTAGTGTCTGACCATGGTTCAGTACCACCCAACTTCTCAACTGTGCAGGATCATTGGCATTGACTGCCCCCCTCCACACACACACACACACACACACACACACACACACACACACACACACACACACACACACACACACACACACACACACACACACACACACACACACACACACACACACACACAGTTGAAGAGATGGATGGTGCGTATACATACACAAACCCACTCTCTCTCTCTCTCTCTTATGCACACACACATACACACATACGTGCATAAATACGCACACTCACGTATACTGCATAGTTAAGTCCCCTTCCACAGTAGACCTTGGGCTCCTCCAGGACCATGCATGGACAAGTCTCCAAACAGCCAGGCTGCAGACGGCAGACCACTCCAGGGCCGGCACTGAGCCTCTCCACGCCCCGCTCATCAATTCTGTGTTTCCACATGTTATAAAACAACGCCATGATAAAACACTCTGATCATTGGACCCATCTGGCAGTAGTTTGGTCAACAATTACAGATGCTTATGTTCATTTGGGAGTTTGTCCATCTCAGTTCTTTTTGAGTCTCGACGTTAGTGTACGTTTTCTCTCCACATCCTGCCTGCGGAGGACCAGGAGACAGAGCCAAGAGAATCACAGCACAGCTAAGACACAACAGAGCTGGAATGGCCCGCTGGTCAACTCATCAGCTACCAAGTTTTGTCTTCCTCCTCAGATTAACAGGCTGGCCTGGATTGTCAGATCAGATGATGCAAGACAAAGACTCCATAAAGTCTGGGTCTGAAGAGGTACAGATGAATCTAAATCAACCAGGATGTGTTCATGGTCAGAGACATCCAGGCTAGCGTGGAGATACAGGATGGATGTGGAGGGGAACAGTACCTATGGAAATCCATAGCAGATACGTTGGATAAAAGGACAGGCTGATAGTTAAACCAGGAGGAAAGATCTAAAGTCCAGGGATGCAAATGATCTGTACAGTATCCTATCAGATTCAGGTGTAGGGTAACCTATCAGATTCAGGTGTAGGGTATCCTATCAAATTCAGGTGTAGGGTATCCTATGATTCAGGTGACCAGGTTCAGTATCATCAGATTCAGGTGTAGGGTAACCTATCAGATTCAGGTGTAGGGTATCCTCTCAGATTCAGGTGTAGGGTATCCTATCAGATTCAGGTGTACAGTATCCTATCCGATTCAGGTGTAGGGTATCCTATCAGATTCAGGTGTAGGGTAACCTATCAGATTCAGGTGTAGGGTATCCTATCAGATTCAGGTGTAGGGTAACCTATCAGATTCAGGTGTAGGGTATCCTATCAAATTCAGGTGTAGGGTATCCTCTCAAATTCAGGTGTAGGGTATCCTATCAAATTCAGGTGTAGAGTATCCTATCAGCTTGAGGTGTACAGTATCCTATCAGCTTGAGGTGTACAGTATCCTATCAGCTTGATCTGTGCAGTATCCTATCAGCTTGAGGTGTACAGTATCCTATCAGCTTGATCTGTGCAGTATCCTATCAGCTTGATCTGTACAGTATCTTATCAGATTGATCTGTACAGTATCCTATCAGCTCGATCTGTACAGTATCCTATCAGCTCGATCTGTACAGTATCCTATCAGCTTGATCTGTGCAGTATCCTATCAGATTGATCTGTACAGTATCCTATCAGCTTGAGGTGTACAGTATCCTATCAGCTTGATCTGTACAGTATCCTATCAGCTTGATCTGTACAGTATCCTATCAGACATAGCGTGGAGATACAGGATGGATGTGGAGGGAACAGTACCTATGAAATCCTTGATCTGTACAGTATCTTATCAGATTGATCTGTACAGTATCCTATCAGCTCGATCTGTACAGTATCCTATCAGCTCGATCTGTACAGTATCCTATCAGCTTGATCTGTGCAGTATCCTATCAGATTGATCTGTACAGTATCCTATCAGCTTGATCTGTACAGTATCCTATCAGCTTGATCTGTACAGTATCCTATCAGCTTGATCTGTACAGTATCCTATCAGCTTGATCTGTACAGTATCCTATCAGCTTGAGGTGTACAGTATCCTATCAGCTTGATCTGTACAGTATCCTATCAGCTTGATCTGTACAGTATCCTATCAGCTTGATCTGTACAGTATCCTATCAGCTTGATCTGTACAGTATCCTATCAGCTTGAGGTGTACAGTATCCTATCAGCTTGATCTGTACAGTATCCTATCAGCTTGATCTGTACAGTATCCTATCAGATTGATCTGTACAGTATCCTATCAGCTCGATCTGTACAGTATCCTATCAGCTCGATCTGTACAGTATCCTATCAGCTTGATCTGTACAGTATCCTATCAGCTTGAGGTGTAGAGCTGTGGCGCTATACACAGATCCAACATCTTCTACTAAGACAGTCGTTTTCACAGACCTCTCCCCGGGGACCCCCAAACATTGTTGCAACACTAAACTAACTCTCCTCGGGGACCCTCAAACATTGTTGCAACACTGAACTAACTCTCCTCGGGGACCCCCAAACATTGTTACAACACTGAACTAACTCTCCTCGGGGACCCCCAATAATTGTTGCAACACTGAACTAACTCTCCTACGGGGACCCCCAAACATTGTTGCAACACTGAATTAACTCTCCTCGGGGACCCCCAAACATTGTCTGCAACACTAACTAACTCTCCTCGGGGACCCCAAACATTGTTGCAACACTGAACTAACTCTCCTCGGGGACCCCCAAACATTGTTGCAACACTAAACTAACTCTCCTCGGGGACCCCCAAACATTGTTGCAACACTGAACTAACTCTCCTCGGGGACCCCCAAACATTGTTGCAACACTGAACTAACTCTCCTCGGGGACCCCCAAACATTGTTGCAACACTGAACTAACTCTCCCGGGGACCCCCAAACATTGTTGCAACACTGAACTAACTCTCCTCGGGGACCCTCAAACATTGTTGCAACACTGAACTAACTCTCCTCGGGGACCCCCAAACATTGTTACAACACTGAACTAACTCTCCTCGGGGACCCCCAATCATTGTTGCAACACTGAACTAACTCTCCTCGGGGACCCCCAATCATTGTTTCAACACTGAACTAACTCTCCTCGGGGACCCCCAATCATTGTTGCAACACTGAACTAACTCTCCTCGGGGACCCCCAAACATTGTTGCAACACTGAACTAAGTCTCCTCGGGGACCCCCAAACATTGTTGCAACACTGAACTAACTCTCCTGATTGGTCTATTTCAGCGCTCTATGATTAGTTGACAAGTTGAGTCAGGTGTGCTAGCTGTGGAATAGTTTAAATATATGGAATGGCTCAGGGTCCTCGAGGTGAACCCCTGTACTTAGACTAACCACAGGCTAGGAAAAGGAGACCTGTTGAGGATGTTGTGAGGAGGAAAATCTAATGTTTTTGTGACCACACTTATGCATGACCAAAGCCATTACCCTGCATGTATTCCTTCATGTCAAACAGTGTTTCAGACTCCTCTCTCCCAGACCGCTAGCGAGACACCTGTCGACAACATCCGGTGAAATTGGAGGGTTCGCATTTCAAATAAATAATTGTCATATTAAACATTTATGAACATATACATCTTATATCGTTTAAAAGCTTAAATTCTTGTTAATATAACTGCATTGTCCGATTTATAATAGGCTTTACAGCGAAAGCATACCATGTTATTGTTTGAGGAAGCCGCCCCACATCAACATATTATTCAACCAGCACAGGCTTCATAAAATCACATATAGCGATGAAATAAATCACTTACCTTTGACAGTCGTCCTCTGTTTTCAATCCCAAGGGTCCCAGATACAACATGAATGGTTGTTTTGTTAGATAAAATCATTCTTTATATCCCAAAAAGTATGTTTAGTTGGCGCCACTGATTTCAGTAATCCACTCGTTCAACATGCAGAGAAAGGAATCCAGAAAGCTACCGCTAAACTTTGCTCAAACAAGAAAAAACATGTTTTCTACTTAATCCTCAGGTATCCTAAACATGTAAATAAACTATCATGTTTCATACAGAAAGAAGTATGTTCAATAGAAATGTAAAATTAGCAGGCTCTTTGTTGTGTGCCGACAGACTGATTTTCAACTGGGACTCTTTGTACAAAACTCTAAATTCTTGCTCGTTTTTGAAGAAACAAGATGGAAACAATGAACAAAGACTGTTGACATCTAGTGGAAGCCATAGGAATAGCAATCTGGGAGCTGGAATTACATAGAACCCTTAGCTTTCCATTATAAGAGCCCGGTAGCTCAGCCTGGTTTTTCTTCGGATTTCCGTCTGCCATATCAATTGTGTTATAGCCTCATAACTTATTTTAACATTTCTACAAACTTCAATGTGTTTTCCATCAAATTCTACCAATTATATGCATATCTCAGCTTCTGGGCCTGAGTGACAGTCAGTTTACTTTGGGCATGTCATTCAGACAGGAAGTGGAGAAAAAAGGGGCCTAGCTCTAAGAAGATTTATTAATTTGTACTATATTCTACATTGTAGAATAATAGTGAATAAATCAAAACTATGAAATCACACATGTGGAATCATGTAGTACCCAAAAAGTAGCTACTCTTTGCCTTGATGACAGTTTTGCACACTCTTGGCATTCTCTCAACCAGCTTTATGAGGAATGCTTTTCCAAGTCTTGAAGGAGTTCTCACATATATATGCTGAGCTCTTGTTGGCAGCAGTCTAAGGCACTGCATCTCAGTGCTAAAGGCATCACTACAGACCCTGGTTCAATCCCGGGCTGTATTACAACTGGCCATGATCGGAAGTCCCAAAGAGCAGTGCACAAATTGCCTAGCATCTTCTGGGTTAAGGGAGGGTTTGGCTGGGGAAGGCCATCAAATGTAAAATAAGAATTTGTTCTTAAGCTGACTTGCCAAGTTAAATAAAGGTTTACATTTTTTTTTTTACATATGACTGTCATAACATATAGCATTATAACTTGTGTCTTTGGGTACAATACCCTCAAGTTGTCTAGGTGTCTGTAGTGAACATTAGTATTTGTATTTACCAAGGCAGCAGCTACTATTCCTGGGGTCGGGCAAAATTAAGGCAGTTAAACAATTTTAATAACTGTAACGGCAGATTTCCTCTTCGTCTGAAGAGGAGTAACAGGGATCGGACCAAAACGCAGCGTGGTAAGTGTCCATGTTTTAATAGTTTAAACTGAACATGACAGAATACAAAATTACAAAGTGACTATAAACGAAACAGTCCCTTGTGGCACAAACACTGACACAGGAAATAAACACCCACAAACCAACAGTGAAACCCAGGCTACCTAAGTATGATTCTCAATCAGAGACAACTAACGACACCTGCCTCTGATTGAGAACCATACGAGGCCGAAACAGAAACCAAACATAGAAACAAACAGACTGCCCACCTCAACTCACACCCTGACCATACTAAATAAAGACAAAACAAAGGAAAGAAAGGTCAGAATGTAACAGTACCCCACCGAAAGGTGAAAGGTTGAACCTATAGGGGAGGGTCTGGGTGGGTGTCTGTCCGCGGTGGCCGTTCTGGCGCGGGACGTGGACCCCACTTCACCATAGTTCTAGTGCGCCTCTTCGCCCGCCTCCGTGGCCTCTTTAAAGCGGTGACCCTCGCCACTGACCCTGGACTGGGGACCCTAGAAATGGGTCACGTATAGGCAGGAGACTCTGGCAGCGCCGGACAGGCGGGAGACTCCGACTGCGCTGGAGTGAAGGACGCCTCTTGCAGCGCCGGGCAGGCGGGAGACTCCGGCAGCTCCGGAGTAAAGGGCGATTCTGGCATCGCCTGGCTGACTGACGGCTCTGGCAGATCCTGGCTGACTGACGGCTCTGGCAGCTCCTGGCTGACCGACGGCTCTGGCAGCTCAGGACAGACGGGAGACCCTAGCAGCTCAGGACAGACGGGAGTCCCTAGCAGCTCAGGACAGACGGGACACCCTGGCAGCTCAGGAAAGACGGGAGACCCTGGCAGCTCAGGACAGACGGGAGACCCTGGCAGCTCAGGACAGACGGGAGACTCTGGCAGCTCTGGACAGACGGGAGGCTCTGGCAGCGCTGGAGAGGAGGAAGGCTCTGGCAGCGCTGGACAGGCGGGAGCACCCGTAGGCAGAAAACGGAGAGACCGCCTGGTGCGGTGGGCTTCCACCGGAGGGCTGGTGCGTGGAGGTGGCACTGGCTAGACCGGACCGTGCAGGCGCCCTGGAGCTCTTGAGCACCGAGCCTGCCCAACCTTACCTGGTTGAATGTTCCCGGTAGCCAGGCCAGTACGGCGAGGTGGAATAGCCCACACTGGGCTGTGCTAGCGAACCGGGGACACCATGCGTAAGGCTGGAGCCATGTACGCCGGCCCAAGGAGACGCACTGGAGAACAGATGCGTAGAGCCGGCTTCATGGCACCGGGCTCGATGCCCACTCTAGCCTGGCCGATATGAGGAGCAAGGATGTACCGCACCGGGCTATGCAACCACACCGGGGACACCGTGCGCTCCACAGCAAAACACGGTGCCTGCCCGGTCCCTCTAGCTCTCCGGTAAGCACGGGAAGTCGGCGCAGGTCTCCTACCTGGCTTAACCACACTCCCCGTGTGCCCACCCCCAAAACATTTTTGGGGCTGCCTCTTGGGCTTCCAGCCGCGCTGCCGTGCTGCCTCCTCATACCAGCGCCTCTCTGCCTTCGCTGCCTCCAGCTCTGCTTTGGGGCGGCGATATTCCCCTGGCTGTGCCCAGGGTCCTCTCCCGTCTAAAATTTCCTCCCAAGTCCATGAGTCCTGTGTCTTCGGCCGCTGTTGCTGCTGCCCATTACCACGCCGCTTGGTCCTCTGTTCGTGGGTGTTTCTGTAACGGCAGATTTCCTCTTCGTCTGAAGAGGAGTAACAGGGATCGGACCAAAACGCAGCGTGGTAAGTGTCCATGTTTTAATAGTTTAAACTGAACACGACAGAATACAAAATAACAAAGTGACTATAAACGAAACAGTCCCGTGTGGCACAAACACTGACACAGGAAAGAAACACCCACAAACCAACAGTGAAACCCAG
Source organism: Oncorhynchus keta (assembly GCF_023373465.1). Classification (NCBI taxonomy): domain Eukaryota; kingdom Metazoa; phylum Chordata; class Actinopteri; order Salmoniformes; family Salmonidae; genus Oncorhynchus; species Oncorhynchus keta. The sequence continues at coordinate 47,068,541 of NC_068438.1, forward strand.
GCTACCTAAGTATGATTCTCAATCAGAGACAACCAATGACACTTGCCTCTTATTGAGAACCATACTAGGCCGAAACAGAAACCAAACATAGAAACACAAACATAGACTGCCCACCCAACTCACACCCTGACCATACTAAATAAAATAAATAAAGGTCAGAACGTAACAATAACACTACAGTACATTCACAGGTTTCACAACACACTGTGTGCTCTCAGGCTCCTACTCCACCACTATCACATATCTACAATAGAAAATTAATGTGCACGTGTGTGAATAGTGCATATGTTATCGTGTGTGTTTATGCATTTGTCTGTGTCTGTTTGTGTTGCTTCACAGTCCCTGCTGTTCCATAAGGTGTATTTTATCTGTTTTTTGAATCAGATTTTACTTCTTGCATCAGTTCTTTGATGTGGAATAGAGTTCCATGTAGTCATGGCTCTATATAGTACTGTGCGCCTCCCATAGTCTGTTCTCGACAGGGATTGTGAAGAGACCTCTGGTGGCATGTCTTGTGGGGTATATATGGGTATCCGAGCTGTGAACCAGTAGTTCATATAGACAGCTCGGTGCATTCAACATGTCAATACCTCTCACAAATGATGAAGTCAAACTCTCCTCCACTTTGAGGCAGGAGAGATTTACATGCATATTATTAATGTTAGCTCTCTGTGCACATCCAAGGGCCAGCTGTGCTGCCCTGTTCTGAGCCAATTGTAATTTTCCTAAGTCCCTCTTTGTGGCACGTGACCACACGACTGAACAGTAGTTCAGGTGCAACAAAACTAGAGTCTGTAGGACCTGCCTTGTTGATAGTGTTCTTAAGAAGGTAGAGCAGCACTTTATTATGGACAGACTTCTCCCCATCTTAGCTACTGTTGTATCAATATGTTTTGACCATGACAGTTTACACTCCAGGGTTACTCCAAACAGTTTAGTCACCTCAACTTGCTCAATATACATATTATTTATTGCAAGATTTAGTTGAGGTTCAGGGTTTAGTGAATGATTTGTCACAAATACAATGCTTTTAGTTTTTAGAAATATTTAGGACTAACTTATTTCTTGCCAACCACTCCGAAACTAACTGCGGCTCTTTGTTAAGTGTTGCAGTCATTCCAGTCGCTGTAGTAGCTGACGTGTATAATGTTGAGTCATCTGGCAGTGTAGCCTAGTGGTAAGAGCATTGGATTAATAACCGAAAGGTTGCAAGTTCAAAGGTACAAGGTACAAATCTGTTGTTCTGCCCCTGAACAAGGCAGTTAACCCACTGTTCCTAGGCCATCATTGAAAATAAGAATTTGTTCTTAACTGACTTGCCTAGTTAAACTATGCCACTTTGTTTACATACCCTACATTACTCATCTCATATGTTTTTACTGTACTCGATACCATCTACTGCAGCTTGCCTATGCCGTTCTGTACCATCACTCATTCATGTATCTTTATGTACATATTCTTTATCCCTTTACACTTGTGTGTATAAGGTAGTAGTTTTGGAATTGTTAGGTTAGATTACTCGTTGGTTATTACTGCATTGTCAGAACTAGAAGCACAAGCATTTCGCTACACTCGCATTAACATCTGCTAAGCATGTGTATGTGACAAATACATTTGATTTGATTTAGTGTAACCAGGAGGTGAGGCCTCATTTAACACAGTAAATTCATCAGGCTTAAGCCGTGTTTCAGTCACGCCAATCACATCAAGATTATGATCAGTGATTAGTTCATTGACTTTCACTGCCTTGGAAGTGAGGGATCTAACATTAAGTAGCCCTATTTTGAGATGTGAGGTATCATGATCTCTTTCAATAACGGCAGGAATGGAGATTGCTAAGGCGAACACCGCCATGTTTAGTTTTGCCCAACTTAGGTCGAGGCACAGACACGGTCTCAATGGTGATAGCTGAGCTGACTATACTGACTGTGCTAGTGGCAGACTTTACTAAGCTGGCAGGCTGGCTAACAGCCTGCTGCCTGGCCTGCACCCTATTTCATTGTGGAGCTAGAGGAGTTAGAGCCCTGTCTATGTTCGTAGATAAGATGAGAGCACACCTCCAGCTAGGATGGAGTCCGTCACTCCTCAGCAGGTCAGGCTTGGTCCTGTTTGTGGGTGAGTCCCAGAAAGAGGGACAGACACAATTATCTACAAATTCTATCTTTTGGGAGGGACAGAAAACAGTTTTCAACCAGCGATTGAGTTGTGAGACTCTGCTGTAGAGCTCATCACTCCCCCTAGCTGGGAGGGGGCCAGAGACAATTACTCGATGCCGACACATCTTTCTTGCTGATTTACACGCTAAAGCTTGGTGACCTCTGACTGACTGTAGCCCTGCCCCCTGGTAAACAGTGTATGATCGATCGCTGGATGATTAGTTTTAAATCTAATACTGTGGGTAATGGAGTCGCCAATGACTAGGGTTTTCAATTTGTCAGAGCTAATGGTGGGAGACGACGGCGTCTCAGACCCCGTAACGGGAGGAGTAGAGACCAGAGAAGACTCGGCCTCTGACTCCGACTCGCTGCTTAATGAGTGACACCGGTTGAGCATTCCTTCAGCATTTCCCTCCAGAAGCAATGAGAAAGTTGTGGACTGGTGTACTTACTGGTGGTACAGACGCTGTTTCATCCTTTCCTACACTGAAATTAACCTTGCCTAACGATTACGTCTGAAGCTGGGCTTGGAGCACAGCTATCCTCGCAGTAAGGTGATCGTTCTCCTGTATATTATGAGTACAGCGACTGCAATTAGAAGGCATCATGTTAATGTTACTACTTAGCTTCGGCTGGTGGAGGTCATGTAGAGCCATGTCCAGATAAAGCGTCCGGAGTGAAAAAGTTGAATGAAAAAAAGTTGAGTGAGGGAAAAACAAAAAATATAAACGGTAATTATTAAAAAGAAAATACGTAAATTTGTCAGGTAGCAAAGTAAGGTTTAGCAACAAAATGCACAGCAGCACGTAAACAAGTCTGCAAGTTGTGATCGGAAATAACACGTATGTAAACAGCACATCCAACTACCTCATCCCCATACTGTATTTATTTATCTTGCTCCTTTGCTACCCAGTATCTCTACTTGCACACTCATCTTCTGCACATCTATCACTCCAGTGTTTAATTGCTATACTGTAATTTCTTCACCACAATGGCCTATTTATTGCCTTTACCTCCCTATTCCTACCTCATTTGCACACACTGTATATACATTTTTCTTTGTTCTACTGTATAATTGACTGTTTGTTAATTCCATGTGTAACTCTGTGTTATTGTATGTCTCGAACTGCTATGCTTTATCTTGACCAGGTCGCAGTTGTAAATGAGAACATGTTGTAAACTTTCCTACCTGGTTAAATGAAGGTGAAATTAATTAAAAATTAAAAACGTTATGGAATTCAAAATTACAATGCTTGCATTTCATAATTTGGTCAGATATACTTGGATGTGTAGTGTCAGCGTTTGTTGCTGGCATGTCATGCCTAAATTTGTTTAATCTTGCCAAGGAAAAATAATTTAAGTAGTTGCCAACATCAGTGTGTTTTGTGATGAATGAGCCATCTTATTCAATGAATGATGGAGCTGAGCCTATTTTCCCAAAATGCCATTAAATGTGCTCCAAAGCTTTTTACTATCGTTCTTTATTTGATTTATTTTTGTTTCATCCTATAGTTTCTTCTTATTATTATTATTCTGTATAATCACATGATTTCTCAATTTGCAGTATGTTTGCCAATCGGTTGTGCAGCCAGACTTATTTGCCATTCCTTTTGAATCATCCCTCGCAAGCATAACATTTTGCAATTCGTCATCAATCCACGGGGATTTAACAGTTTATACAGTCCTTTTCTGAATGGGTGCGTGTTTATTTTGTAACTGGAATAATTTCAATTTCATAAATGTGTCAAGTGCAGAGTCGGGTTGCTCCTCATTACACACCACGGACCAACAAATATTCTTTACATAATCAACATAGAAATCACTACAAAACTTATTGTATGACCTCTTATACACTATATGAGGCCCAGCCTTTGGAACTTTGGTTTTCCTACATATGGCTACTATGTTGTGATCACTACGTTCAATGGATCTGGATACGTTTTAAGGTTAATTTCTGCAGAATTAGTAAAGATGTGATCAATACATATTGATGATTTCATTCCTGGTATGTTGACTGATAACCTGAACCAGGTTCCAGGCACTGGTTACAGTTTCAAACTTTTTCTTGAGTGGGCAGCTTGATGAAAACCAGTCAATACTTAAATCACCCTGAAAATATCTCTCTCTGTTGATATCACATACATTATCAAGCATTTCACACAAGTTATCCAGATGCTGACTGTTGGTGGTCTTTAGCAGCTTCCCACAAGAATGGGCTTTAGGTGAGGCAGATTAACCTGTAGCCATATTACTTCAACACTATTTAACATGAGATTCTAAGGCTAAACCATGCCTTATTCGCTCTCCCTGAATGAGCTTGACCAAACCTCTCCCACCCTAACACCAACAGTAGCCATGCAGAGACGTGACCCAGAAAGGGTAAAGGTCAACGTTGGCTCACATGACTGACAGCTGTTTATATGAATGACACTCACCACATGACACTCAGAGGTGGAGAGAGTGATTTAGGGAGAGAAAGAGAGAGTGGGTGAAGGAAAGAGAGGGAGCGAAATAAAGAGTGAGTGAGAGAGATAGAGAGAGAGTGAGAGAGATAGAGAGAGAATGAGAGAGATAGTGAGAGAGATTGAGAGAGATATGCTTATTTATTTTATCTTGTGTCCTTTACCATTTGTACATTGTTAAAACACTGTATATATATATATATATAATATGACATTTGTAATGTCTTTATTGTTTTGAAACTTCTGTATGTGTGATGTCTACTGTTAATTTTTATTGTTTATTTCGCTTTATATATTATCTACCTCACTTGCTTTGGCAATGTTAACACATGTTTCCCATGCCAATAAAGCCCTTGAATAGAGAGAGAGAGAGAGAGAGAGAGAGAGAGAGAGAGAGAGAGAGAGAGAGTAGAGAGAGAGAGAGAGAGAGAGAGAGAGAGAGAGAGAGAGAGAGAGAGAGTGAGAGAGATAGAGAGAGAGTGAGATCACACAGAGGCAAGTATGATCACACGCACACACTCAAACACACAGACACACACACTGGCACTCACACACATAAATATAACCAATATAATTGTCATTGTGTCATGTGTAGTTTATAGTATAATCAGGAGTTTTGTCTAGACATGTGTTGGACCAGGTCTCTGGTGAATATGATGATCTATCTCATCCTAGATCTGTCTCCATATCCACTCAGTCAGACTGATGGCTGTAAACACTCCTCAGAAGTATCGTTCAGTGTGGCCCATGGGCCTGATCTATCCAGGGGTTACAAGTACAGCTGAAGATTAAACAGACACAATATCACATGTGAGAGAGAAAGATAGAGAAAGAGAGAGAGAGAGAGAGAGAGAGAGAGAGAGAGAGAGAGAGAGAGAGAGAGAGAGACCATTCTTCTCCTCCCTTCCTATAGGCAGAAACTCAAACAGGATGTACCCGTGCTAAGGTCTATTCAACGCTGGTCTGACCAATCGGAATCAATGCTTCAAGATTTCTTTGATCACGCGGACTGGGAAATGCTCCGGGTTGCCTCTGAGAATAACACGGACGTATACCCTGACGTGGTTACTGATTTCATCAGGAACCCTATAGGGGATGTTGTTCCCACTGTGACTATTAAAACCTACCCAAACCAGAAACCGTGGATAGATGGCAGCATTCACGCAAAACTGAAAGCGCGAACCACCTCATTTAACCACGGCAAGGTGACTGGGAATATGGCCGAAAACAAACAGTACATTTATGCCTTCCATAACGCAATCAAACAGGCAAAATGTCAGTACAGAGACAAAGTGGAGTCGCAATTTAACAGTTTTGACACGAGACGTATGTGGCAGGGACTCCAAACAATCACTGATTGCAAAGGGAAAACCAGCCACATCACTGACACCGACTTCTGCACCCGGACAGGCTAAACACCTCCTTCGCCCGCTTTGAGGATGACCCAGTGCCACCGACACGGCCTGTGGGCTCTCGTTCTCTGTGGCCGACGTGAGAAAGGCATTTATCTCACCCTTCGCAAAGCTGCCGACCTAGGTGACATCCCTAGCTGTGTCCTCAGAGCATGCGCAGACCAGCTGGCTGGAGTGTTTATGGACATATTCAAACTCTCCCTATCACAGACTGCTGTTCACACTTGCTTCACGATGTACACCATTTCTCCTGTATCCAAGAAAGCAAAGGTAACTGAGCAATTGCCATTGCACTGCACACTGTCTTATCCCATCTGGACAAGAGGAATACCTATGTAAAAATGCTTTTCATTGACCATAGCTCAGCCTTCAGCCTTCAACACCATAGTACCCTCCAAGCTCATCATTAAGCTTGTGGCCCTGGGTCTGAACCCCATCCTGTGCAACTGGGTCCTGGACTTCCTGACGGGCCACCCCCTGGTGGTGAAGGTAGGAAACATCACCTCCACTCCGCTGATCCTCAAAACAGGGGCCCCACAAGGGTGTGTGCTCAGCCCACTACTGTACTGCCTGTTCACCCACGACTGCGTGGCCATGCACGCCAACTCATTCATCAAGTTTGCAGACGACACAACAGAAGTAGGCCTGATTACCAACAATGGCGAGACAGCGTACAAGGAGGAGGTGAGGGCCCTGGGAGTGGTGCCAGGAAAATAACCTCTCCCTCAATGTCAACAAAACAAAGGAGCTGATCGTGGACTTCAACAGACAGCAGAGGGAGCACGCCTCCATCCACATCAACGGGACAGCGGTGGAGAAGGTGAAAAGCTTCAAGATCCTCGGTGTACACATCACTGACAACCTGAAATGGTTCACCCACACAGACAGTGTGGTGAAGAAGGCGTAACAGGACATCAACCACCCAAGCCAAGATCTGTTCACCCCGTTATCATCCAGAAGGCAAGATCACAGTATGTGTATCAAAGCTGGGATTGAGAGAATCATTGGCATTGACTGCCCCCCTCCACACACACACACACACACACACACACACACACACACACACACACACACACACACACACACACACACACACACACACACACACACACACACACCAAACACAGAATGAAGAGCAGGCACCTACCAGAACACAGCTACTGTACCCTGGCTTGATGTGGTGATTGACATGTGGGCATGGCAAGATGGTATGGCCTGCGAGTATGAGACAGATGCACAGTGTTGATGAACTCGCTCATAGGATTTGCTTTCATAAAAGATGTGGCAGCCAATGGCTGTCAATAAGAGGCATGGGTCTGGAAATTCTGGGACATTTCTCAATGTCTCAACCGAAATTCAGTCTGAAATTCCCATCAACTGAGAATGAATAAGTGTATGATTGATCTCTGTAGATAAGTGTTTGGATCTGTGTCTGTCCGGTGTTGATGATTCAGTAGCCCTTTCCTGCAGTCAATGACCAAAAGTGCCCTCTTTGGCCCTCATGGGCGGAATGTTATTTTCACAGTTAATATACAGTATATATATGTTTTTAACTGCGGAAATACGGTGTTTCTATTTCAAACAGTTGTGTTATATTTCAGTCTTCTGTGATGTGTATATAAAGGGTAATATTGGGACGTAAACTCAAAATGTGATACATTTCAACTCTATATCTGACCTGGTACAGGTGTCTTCTTTTCTTTAAGCCTATAATCATGTGTGTGAGGTGTAGACTGGTGTTTCAAAGTAGATTTGTTTAAGACTACCAAGAAACACTTTGTGTGACCCTGATTTAGCCCACTGCAGTAAACGGTTGAAGAACCACTGTGTGACCCTGATTTAGCCCACTGCAGTAAAAGGTTAAAGAACCACTGTGTGACTCTGATTTAGCCCACTGCAGTAAAAGGTTGAAGAACCACCGTGTGACCCTGATTTAGCCCACTACAGTAAAAGGTTAAAGAACCACCGTGTGACCCTGATTTAGCCCACTGCAGTAAAAGGTTGAAGAACCACTGTGTGACCCTGATTTAGCCCACTACAGTAAAAGGTTAAAGAACCACTGTGTGACCCTGATTTAGCCCACTGCAGTAAAAGGTTAAAGAACCACCGTGTGACCCTGATTTAGCCCACTGCAGTAAAAGGTTAAAGAACCACCGTGTGACCCTGATTTAGCCCACTGCAGTAAAAGGTTAAAGAACCACCGTGTGACCCTGATTTAGCCCACTACAGTAAAAGGTTAAAGAACCACTGTGTGACCCTGATTTAGCCCACTACAGTAAAATGTTAAAGAACCACTGTGTGACCCTGATTTAGCCCACTGCAGTAAAAGGTTAAAGAACCACTGTGTGACCCTGATTTAGCCCACTACAGTAAAAGGTTAAAGAACCACCGTATGACCCTGATTTAGCCCACTACAGTAAAAGGTTAAAGAACCACTGTGTGACCCTGATTTAGCCCACTGCAGTAAAAGGTTAAAGAACCACCGTGTGACCCTGATTTAGCCCACTGCAGTAAACGGTTAAAGAACCACTGTGTGACCCTGATTTAGCCCACTACAGTAAAAGGTTAAAGAACCACCGTGTGACCCTGATTTAGCCCACTACAGTAAAAGGTTAAAGAACCACTGTGTGACCCTGATTTAGCCCACTGCAGTAAAAGGTTAAAGAACCACTGTGTGACCCTGATTTAGCCCACTGCAGTAAAAGGTTAAAGAACCACTGTGTGACCCTGATTTAGCCCACTGCAGTAAAAGGTTAAAGAACCACCGTGTGACCCTGATTTAGCCCACTGCAGTAAAAGGTTAAAGAACCACTGTGTGACCCTGATTTAGCCCACTGCAGTAAAAGGTTAAAGAACCACTGTGTGACCCTGATTTAGCCCACTGCAGTAAAAGGTTAAAGAACCACTGTGTGACCCTGATTTAGCCCACTGCAGTAAAAGGTTAAAGAACCACTGTGTGACCCTGATTTAGCCCACTGCAGTAAAAGGTTAAAGAACCACTGTGTGACCCTGATTTAGCCCACTGCAGTAAAAGGTTAAAGAACCACCGTGTGACCCTGATTTAGCCCACTACAGTAAAAGGTTAAAGAACCACTGTGTGACCCTGATTTAGCCCACTACAGTAAAATGTTAAAGAACCACTGTGTGACCCTGATTTAGCCCACTGCAGTAAAAGGTTAAAGAACCACTGTGTGACCCTGATTTAGCCCACTACAGTAAAAGGTTAAAGAACCACCGTGTGACCCTGATTTAGCCCACTGCAGTAAAAGGTTAAAGAACCACCGTGTGCCCTGATTTAGCCCACTGCAGTAAAAGGTTAAAGAACCACTGTGTGACCCTGATTTAGCCCACTGCAGTAAAAGGTTAAAGAACCACCGTGTGACCCTGATTTAGCCCACTGCAGTAAAAGGTTAAAGAACCACTGTGTGACCCTGATTTAGCCCACTGCAGTAAAAGGTTAAAGAACCACTGTGTGACCCTGATTTAGCCCACTGCAGTAAAAGGTTAAAGAACCACCGTGTGACCCTGATTTAGCCCACTGCAGTAAAAGGTTAAAGAACCACTGTGTGACCCTGATTTAGCCCACTGCAGTAAAAGGTTAAAGAACCACTGTGTGACCCTGATTTAGCCCACTGCAGTAAAAGGTTAAAGAACCACTGTGTGACCCTGATTTAGCCCACTGCAGTAAAAGGTTAAAGAACCACTGTGTGACCCTGATTTAGCCCACTGCAGTAAAAGGTTAAAGAACCACCGTGTGACCCTGATTTAGCCCACTGCAGTAAAAGGTTAAAGAACCACTGTGTGACCCTGATTTAGCCCACTGCAGTAAAAGGTTAAAGAACCACCGTGTGACCCTGATTTAGCCCACTGCAGTAAAAGGTTAAAGAACCACCGTGTGACCCTGATTTAGCCCACTGCAGTAAAAGTTTAAAGAACCACTGTGTGACCCTGATTTATCCCACTACAGTAAAAGGTTAAAGAACCACCGTGTGACCCTGATTTAGCCCACTGCAGTAAAAGGTTAAAGAACCACTGTGTGACCCTGATTTAGCCCACTACAGTAAAAGGTTAAAGAACCACCGTGTGACCCTGATTTAGCCCACTACAGTAAAAGGTTAAAGAACCACCGTGTGACCCTGATTTAGCCCACTACAGTAAAAGGTTAAAGAATTTGTGTATTTCATCATCCCCCTGAGTAAAAGGTTAAAGAACCACCGTGTGACCCTGATTTAGCCCACTGCAGTAAAAGGTTAAAGAACCACCGTGTGACCCTGATTTAGCCCACTGCAGTAAAAGGTTAACATGTTGTTGTTGTACTTCCCCTCTATTGTTTTCCACTAGAATATTTTTCTTTCAGGAAATGCATTTGTAGTATTTCATCATCTGGAGAAAATTAGGGCAAAAAAAAGGAATAACTTCTCTTCCAAAATAGAGACTGAGTCATGTGGTCAGAGAAATTAAACAGATCAACTATTCTCTCCATCCCCCTCGAGGACACTCACACACTCACACCATTCACTTTTCTTGTGGGCCTGAATAGCCATATAGTGTGCGTGTGCTTGGCACTTTTCCTGTTGTGTGGGAATATGTGGATGAGCAGTAAGGAAGCTGATGAGCAGTAAGGAAGCTGATGAGCAGTAGGGAAGCTAATGAGCAGTAGGGAAGCTAATGAGCAGTAGGGAAGCTGATGAACAGTATTGAGGCAAGCATGCTGAAGCAGATTCCCATCTCACTGCCTCTGTCTACGGTTCAAATACATAGGTCTAGCAGTCAGAATGTCTTGGGTTGACCTCTGACCTAACACAGCTGGACTGATATTCATTCTGTTTCTCTCCAGTTTCTCCCTGGCCCATTCAGAGAGGCCTGAGAAAACATAAACTAATGGTGCTAAAGGATTACTTTAGGGTCAATGTGAGTGTCGGGGGTGCAGATGTGAAAACATGGTGTTGCTATTGGAGTACTATGTCTATTGTTTACTCAAGCCTCAAAAACGTCTAGTTACAACTACATTTAATATGAGGACTGGTGGGGTAACTGGTTCCTAATCAGATGACTTTTTATGAGTAACAGAGTGAAGTAATGGGTGACTTTTTCAAATTGGTTCATATTTTAACAGTCACTTTGTCAAACAACGCATGCGTTACTTTCACTAACATATGTCTACCGGGTGAGTGTTTCCATGATCCGATCTCCGCTCGTTTCCTCATTCAGTTCTTGAGAGGATAAAAGGCTGTTTGGAGAAATGTCATGACAGCAGCTGTCCATAGAAATGTATAGAGGGCGCAACTCTGATCTTTGCAATTGATTCACTTCTGTGAAAGCAAAGCCCGTAGAGGGCTTCCCGTCCAGTTGCAAGTGTGCTCTCTATACATCTCTATGGGTCTGTGTACATGCGGTCTATAACCAGAACTGGCAGCTCGAGAGAAAGACTTTGAATGAAAATATGGGAAATCTGTACAGATGTTTGATTTGAACTAGTTAAACCTGGTAATTAAGTAGCCCATTTAACAGTGCAGCAGTTAGTAAGTAGCCATCAGATGGAAGGAGGAGCGATCAAACCTGAGTTAGTAAGTAGCCTATCAGATGAAAAGGAACTAGTGATCAAACCTGAGTTAGTAAGTAGCCTATCAGATGAAAGGAGGAACTAGTGATCAAACCTGAGTTAGTAAGATAGCCTATCAGATGAAAGGAGGAACTAGTGATCAAACCTGAGTTAGTAAGTAGCCTATCAGATGAAAGGAGGAACAAGTGATCAAACCTGAGTTAGTAAGTAGCCTATCAGATGAAAGGAGGAACTAGTGATCAAACCTGAGTTAGTAAGTAGCCTATCAGATGAAAGGAGGAACTAGTGATCAAACCTGAGTTAGTAAGTAGCCTATCAGATGAAAGGAGGAACTAGTGATCAAACCTGAGTTAGTAAGTAGCCTATCAGATGAAAGGAGGAACTAGTGATCAAACCTGGGTTAGTAAGTAGCCTATCAGATGAAAGGAGGAACTAGTGATCAAACCTGAGTTAGTAAGTAGCCTATCAGATGAAAGGAGGAACTAGTGATCAAACCTGAGTTAGTAAGTAGCCTATCAGATGAAAGGAGGAACTAGTGATCAAACCTGAGTTAGTAAGTAGCCTATCAGATGGAAGGAGGAACTAGTGATCAAACCTGAGTTAGTAAGTAGCCTATCAGATGGAAGGAGGAACTAGTGATCAAACCTGAGTTAGTAAGTTGCCTATCAGATGATATCACTTACCATCCTTCCACAGTTTGTACCTGTGGCTGGGACTTGTATACTTTATATATACTTTGTACGTATTGGTGGTGTTTAGTCAGATTGCTGTTTGCAGTTTGAGTCGTGTTTGTGTCTCACTTCCCAGTACAGTGAAGTGTTGTGTCAGCAATGTTGTGGTGAGTAGCAGGGACAGGATCATGACGAGGAACACACGTTGTAGGGCTTGAGCGTGTTTGAGCTGTGGATTCCTAAGAATGCTTCTATTTACTGTGACAGACTCAGAGTCATTCTGTCTAACTTTCTTGACCAAGTCACCCACACACAAAACCCCAGATCCGTGAAATGTAAGGGTAAACCACTGAATTGTTTTAGAAAACAAATCATGGTCTTTTGCCATTCAGACAGACAAACAGAACTCCAGACAGACAGAAATAGTGTCTATACATGGAGTAACAGTACCAAATCCTACTAGAGATGATCTGTCGATGTCCATTGTAATCATCTGTAACTTAGAAAAACCTGTCAAAATCTTTTTTATTTTATTTCACCTTTATTTAACCAGGTAGGATAGTTGAGAACAAGTTCTCATTTACAATTGCGACCTGGCCAAGATAAAGCAAAGCTGTGCGACGAAAACAACAACACAGAGTTGCTCATGGAATAAACAAGCGTACAGTCAATAACACAATAGAAAAGGTCTATATACAGTGTGTGCAAATGGAGTAAGGAGGCAAGGCAATAAATAGGCCATAGTAGTGAAGTAATTACAGTTTAGCAAATGAACACTGGGGTGATAGATGTGCAGATGATAATGTGCAAGTAGAAATACTGGTGTGCAAAAAGAGCACAGAATGTAAATAAAAACAATATGGGGATGAGGTAGGTAGTTGGATGGGCTATTTACAGATGGGCTGTGTACAGCTGCAGCGATCGGTGCGCTGCTCAGATAGCTGATGCTTAAAGTTAGTGAGGGAGATATACAGTAAGTCTCCAACTTCAGCGATTTTTGCAATTCGTTCCAGTCATTGGCAGCAGAGAACTGGAAGGAAAGGTGGCCAAAGTAGGTGTTGGCTTTGGGGATGACCAGTGAGATATACCTGCTGGAGCGTGTGCTACGGGTGGGTGTTGTTATGGTGACCAGTGAGCTAAGGCAGAGCTTTACCTAGCATAGACTTATAGATGACCTGGAGCCAGTGGACTGACGACTAAAATGTAGCGAGGGCCAACCGACGAGAGCATACAGGTTGCAGTGGTGGGTGGTATATGGTGCTTTGGTGACAAAGAGGATGGTACTATGATAGACTGCATCCAGTTTGCTGAGTAGCGTGTTGGAGGCTATTTGTAAATGACATCGCTGAAGTCAAGGATCGGTAGGATAGTCAGTTTTACAAGGGTATGTTTGGCAGCATGAGTGCAGGAGGCTTTGTTGCAAAATAGGAAGCCAATTCTAGATTTCATTTTTGCTTAATATGAGTCTGGAACGAGAGTTTAGTCTAGCCAGACACCTAGGTATTTGTAGTTTTCCAGATATTCTAAGTCAGAACCGTCCAGATTAGTGATGCTAGTCGGGCGGGTGGGTGCGGGCAGCGATTGGTTGAAGAGCATGCATTTAGTTTCACTAGCATTTAAGGGCAGTTGGAGGCCACGGAAGGAGTGTTGAATGGCATTGAAACTCATTTAGATGTATGTTAAAACCTGTTAGAGTTAGGGGGCAGTATTTCCCCTTTGGATGAATTGCGTGCCCATAGTGAACTGCATCAAAATCTGTCCTAAATTGCTAATATATGCATATTATTAATATTGGATAGAAAAATCTGATCTGAAGTTTCTAAAACCGTTTGAATTATGTCTGTGAGTATAACAGAACTCACAGGGCAGGCAATCTTCCAAACAAGTTTTGAAATTCTGAATGTTGGGGCAACTTTGACGTCATCGCCCCCTCCCTTCCCAACAAGTTATGGATCTGGAAACTCTTCCTACATCTTCCACTAGATGTCCACATTCAGTAGAAAGTGTAATGGAGCATTTGCTGTGAACTTTGACCTAATGGGAAGGAAAGTAGTTGGTGTCGCAAAATGATTCCATTTTGTTGAGGCGCGTTTGCGTGCTTCGGCTGTTCCAATCAGCCCCAGATGAAAACGAATGATCTGGTTGGAATGCTATTGGATCATAACATCCTGTGTCAGGACCCGGTTACGAACCCGGGTCTCCGGAGTGAGAAACAGTCACTTAACCAACTGAGCCACGAATAGTTGGCAGAACCCAGAAGATGAGGCAGACACAGCAGTACTTGAGACGGTGTATTTAATGAAGTAAAAAGTGAAGTTCTTCAGGAAAACATGTAACTCCACAACCTCAAAAGTATTCCTACAAGAACAAAGGTAATCCTCCAAGACAAAAAAGGTAAATCCACAAGGTGGAAGGCAAAGCACAAAAAGCCTCAAAAGATACTCAAAAAACAAACAAACAAGAACAAAAAACAGAATTCCACAAGAGAGTCCACTGGGATCACCAAGAGTTCTCAGAGTACTAGGGCTGGGTGCTAACATACAAACACAGAGCAAAGAACAGAGGAAAACAAAGGGTTTAAATACAATCAGGGGAAACGAGGCACAGGTGCAAATAATAATGGGGATCAAGGGAAAACAAAAGGTCAAAAGGCACAATGGGGGCATCTAGTGACCAAAAACCGGAACAACCCTGGCCAAATCCTGACATCCTGAAGATTAATTCTGCACTTAGTTTGACCAGTTTCTTCGACCTGTAATATGTAATTTGGAAGTTTTGATGCAAAGTTATCCTGGATCAGAAGTCATTTTTGGGGCATTTGAGCTGAAAGTGATAGCAAATGCTGCTACTTGGACACTAGAATAGAACATTATGAAACAAAACAATTTATTGTTGAACTAGGACTCCTTGCACTACATTCTGATGGAAGATCATCAAAGGTAAGGGAATATTTATGTTGTAATTTTGTATTTCTGTTGACTCCAACATGGCGGAGAAATATTGTTACGTCTGAGCGCCGTCTCCGATTATTGCAATGTTAGGCTTTTTCCGTAACATAAAAAAAAAATGTGACACAGTGGTTGCATTAACTTAAAGGTTAGGGTGCATTATTTCGACTTTTTGATAAAAACTGTGCAAAATGTCAACGTCCTGCTACTCAATGCCAGGAATATAGTATATGCATATGATTAGTATGTGTGGATAGAAAACACTCTGAAGTTTATGAAACTGGTTAAATCATGTCTGTGACTATAACAGAACGTGTGTAGCAGGCAAAACCCCAAGGAAAAACTGTTCAGAAAAAAGAAAAAAAGAATCCCTCTGGCAGTTCCCTGTATTGTCTATGTCAAGGGAAATTAGATAGCGCCCAGTTTACAGTCCCTAAAACTTCCACACGATGTCACCAGTCTTGGGAATTGGGTTGAAGTTAATCTTTGGTGAAATGAAGAAGAGGCACTTCCTGTCAGAGGTTACACTGTGGATTGTTATGAAAGAGAGAAAATCGTCCATGATTTGTTGACTTGCTGATATTGAATTCGATTATTAACGTTTACAAATACCTAAAGTTTGAAGTATTTTGGCAAAGTTTATAGGCAACTTTTTAAATGTGTTGTAATGACGTTGCGTTTTGGAAAGCTGTTTGTTTCTGGATCAGACGGGCTTTATAAATGGACATTTTGGGTATACATGGACAGAATTAATCGAAAAAAAGGACCAATTGTGATGTTTATGTGACATATTGGAGTGTCAACAAAGAAGCTTGTCAAAGGTAATGCATGTTTTATATTTTATTTCAGCGTTTTGTGTAGCGCCGGCTACACTAATTCTTTTGTTTACGTCTCGTTCAGGTGTTTTGGGGGGGTGCGTGCTATCAGATAATAGCTTCTCATGCTTTCGCCGAAAAGCATTTTAAAAATCTGACATGTTGGCTGAATACACAATGAGTGTAGCTTTAATTGAGTACCCTGCATGTGTGATTTAATGAAAGTTTGAGTTTTATCTCGTACTATTAGCATTTAGCGTAGCGCAGCGCATTTGCATTTCCAGATGGCTAGATGGGACGCCTGTGTGTCGGGTGCGCTTAAGAAGTTAAGAACCCAGTATATCTTTAATTATATGTAGAACATGTATCTTTAGTCAAAGTTTATGATGAGTATTTCTGTTATCTGGTGTAGCTTTCTATAATTCCTCCGGATATTTTTGAGGATTTTCTGAACATGGCGTCAATGTAAACCGAGATTTCTGGATATAAAATGCATATTATCGAACAAAACATAAATGTACTGTGTAACATGTCATATGACTGTCATCTGATGAAGATTTTCTAGAGGTTCGTGATTTTTATTTTTTTTATCCTGCTTTTGTCATTTTTATATTTTGCTGGAAAAAATGGCTACGTTTTTTCTTTGGTTTGGTGGTGGTCTAACATAAATTGTGTTGTGTTTTCGCCGTAAAACATTTTAAAAATCTGACACGCTGGGTAGATGAACAAGGTGTTTATCTTTCATTTGTGAGGTATTGGACTTGTTAATGTGTGGAGGTTAAATATTTCTAAAGAATATTTTTGCATTCCCTGCGCCACCTTTTCAGCTGAACGGGGGGTGGAGTTCCCCCTGCCTCAACAGGTTTTAACACAGTGTCCAAAGAAGTGCCAGTTGCATACAGAATGGTGTCATCTGCGTAGAGGTGGATCAAGGAATCACACGCAGCAAGAGCGACATCATTGATATGAACAGAGAAAAGAGTTGGCCAGAGAATTTAACTATGTGGTACCCCCATAGAGACTGGAGGTCTGGACAACAGGCCCTCCAATTTTACACACTGAACTCTGTATGAGAAGTAGTTGGTGAACCAGGCAAAGCAGTCATTTGAGAAACCAAGGCTGTTGAGTCTGCCGATAAGAATACGGTCGATGCACAGTACTGTCTTTTGTCGATGGCGGGTATGATACTGTTTAGAACCTTGCACGTGGCTGAGGTGCACCCGTGACCAGCTCGGAAACCGGATTGCACAGCGGAGAAGGTACGGTGGGATTAGAAATGGTCAGTGTTCTAAGTTTGTTAACTTGGCTTTTGAAGAATTTGGAAAGCAGGGCAGGATGGATATAGGTCTGTAACAGTTTGGTTTAAGAGTGTCTCCCCCTTTGAAGAGGGGGATGACCATGGCAGCTTTCCAATCTTTAGGAATCTCGGACAATACGAAAGAGAGGTTGAACAGACCTCTCAGACTAATTTTAGAAAGAGAGAGTTCAGATTGTCTAGCCCAGCTGATTTGTACGGGTCCAGGTTTTGC